>NC_068933.1:42438787-42741818 GCF_023091745.1 Budorcas taxicolor | reverse complement strand
AATTCTGAAAATACAAGATTCTGGAATACATAAGACTGTGTGGGTAATATGGTTATTGGTCCGCACTGTGTTTAACACAACTTCTATATTTTCCCAAGAAAGGTCTTCACCAGTGACTGGACACAAGATGTTTTACTGCACATGTCCACGGGTGAGATGAGACCACAGCTGTGTGTTTTCAGGAACCAGAACTTCTTCACAGGGAAGATCTCACTCATCACAGCAAGGGGGAGTGCAAAAGGAGGAAAAACATTGTTCATATCCAGGAAAAGAGTTTGGAACACCAAGCATTTTACCATTAAAGCAGCCTCACTGAAGGAAATCGCCAATGGATGTCTTAAATTACTCTCAGAAGAACTGAGGACCTTAGTTAGACAAAGAGTCAGCATGATTCCACCCGGATCCAGCCTTAACGCTTATTTGCTTGAACCCTAACAGTGTATGTGATGCTTAAAGGACTGAAACTGAGAACAACTGTCAGCTTCTAATTGAAGAAAGGACCACTGAATCAGCTATGCACAGAGATTCACTAGCCCATGTCTCAAGAGTTCTCTCCGTCTTGAACACTCCGTCTTTGAAGGTTTTGTTAAGATAGGCTTTATGAAGCTACCAAATCACCACGTCCTTGGGCAACAAATAGTTTAATATGCTTGAGAACCAGTCATCATATGGGTTAAGATCCTAACACGTAGCTGTGTGAGTTTAAGTCTTAAGTCTCTGGACCTCCTTTTTTATGTCAAAGCAAGTGGGATAACTTACTGAAGATGAAACTCCAATACTTTGGCCATCTGATGCAAACAGCCGACTCATTGGAAAAGCCCCTGATACTGCAAAACATTGAAGGTGGGAGGCAAAGAGGGTGACAGAGGATGAGATGGTTGGACGGCATCACCAAACTCAATGGACACGAAGTTGGGCAGACTCCAAGAGATGGTGGGGGACAAGAAAGCCTGGCATGCTGCAGTCCTTGGGGTCGCAAAGAGTCAGACATGACTTGACAGCTAAACAATCAGTGAGAAAACAGTGCTTGGTTGGAGGAAATCAAAGATATAATATGCAGAAGCAAATGGCGAGTGCCTAGAGAATTGTGGTTGGTTATTTATAAAACAAATATAGGTTATCTGTCCAAAAGTGATAGAAAAGAATGAATGTTTTCCAAGGATGCATTTATCATACTGCCTTAGCCATCCTCAATGGAGCATACCCAGACATGGTCAAATAAAAACTATATTCTTCAAGTTATACCTGATTTGGATCCTGAAAAGAGGGTCAAGGAGTGTTATCTCAAATACACACATGTTATACACACATGTGTGTATTTGGGATAATTGATGAAAGTAATCTAAATAATAGTCAAGAATTCATTCTGAATCTTATCAGTATTAAAACCAAACAATGAGGTATTCTGAGATGTCCCTTAATACATGTATTAATTATCAAGTGCTGCATAACAAAGTATCCCAACATTCAGTCAGTCTAGAGGTCAGAAATCCAGGTATGGTTACTTTAGAACTCCCAAACGCCACTTGGAATACACAGTTAAAATACGTCAAAAGTCCGTAAGTCTCATAAATGCCAAAGCTAATGTCACCGTGCGTCCTACAAAGCGGATGAACGTAAGAAGGGTGAGGCTTCGCACTGGCCTCAGCTGCCACTGGACACAGGACGCTGATTGGCCATCATGAGCCATGGGACCCGCCGCCTTGACTACTGTCCTAATGCTCACTGCTCTGTCCTCTGGACAGCAGACACCGCCGAAGCCTAGGGGGACAGACGGACAGACCACCTAGCTGCCAGCAGCAGTGCCTAAGAAAGTGTGAGTTTCAGGCCAAAGCTGCCTCTGCAGTACACACCCTTAGGCTCACAAACACCTACTGTGCTGAAAGTGAATAACTGACTTTTAGGAATTAGTTTTAACTGGGGGATGCTGTATTTTTCTTTCCCATGCCTTGCAATATCCTCAGGTTTCATTATGGAAGGATGTTGTGTAACATAATTTACTCTTTCAATAAAAGAAGGAGAAAAAGTAAATATTTTCACCATGGAATTCACAGTTGGTGTGGTCTGGACTTAGATATTTCAATAATTTTATATTTAGAAAATGGATAAATAGATGTAAAAAAATCAAATAAAGTATAGAAAGTTTTCATTTGCAAGTGAACTTGCTTTGTGGAAATAGTTCAGATGAAAGACTTTTTGAAAAACCACTCCTCAAAAGATTTTTTTAATTTTCATTTTATATTAGAATACAGTTGATTTACAATGCTGTGTTAGTTTCAGGTGCACAGCAAAGTGATTCAGATACATATATATATATGTATATATCTCCATTCTTTTTCAGATCCTTTCCTCATACAAATTAGTACAGAATATTGAGTATAGTCCCCTGTGCTATACAGGAGGTCCTGCTTGATTACCTATTTTACATATAGTAGTGTATATATGTTAATCTCAGCCTCCTGATTTGTCCCTACCTCCAACCTTTTCCCTTTGGTAATCACAAAGATTTTTCTCTTTATCTGTGAGTCTGTTTCTATTTTGTAAGTTCATTCGAATTATTTTTTTAGATTTCCCATGTAAGTGGTATATCTGATCTTTGTCTCTCTCTGAATCACTCTGCTTAGTATGACAATCTCTGGGTCCGTCCATGTTGCTGCAAGTGATATTACTGTGCTCTTTTTATGGCTGAGTTATATTCTATTATATGCATGTACAGCATCTTCCTCACCCGTTCATCTGTCAGTGGACATCTAGGTGGTTTCCAAATCCAGGCTGCTCTCAGTAGTGATGCTGTGAATACTGGCTGTATGTATGTTTTTGAACCATGGTTTTCTCTGGATATATGAACAGGAGCGGGATTGCTGGGTCATATGGTAGTTTTATTCCTAGTTTTTTAGGGAACCTCCATACTGTTCTCCACAGCGGCTGTATCAATGTACATTCCCACTAATAGTGCAAGAGCGTTCCCTTTTTTCCACCTCCTCTCCAGCCTCTATTGTTTGTAGACATTTTGAAGACGGCCATTCTGACCAGTGTGTGGTAATACTCATTGTAATTTTGACTTACATATCTCAAAAGCTTTTTTAAAAAAAACAAGCCTCAGCTTGCTTTGATTTTTGCTATATATCCCTATATCTTCAACATTGACTTAGATGCCTTTTCCTCCTGTTTCTTTTTAAATGATTAAGTCTTTTCCTGAAAGAATGTCTTTTTCCCTAGATATAAACACTATTCTTTCGTGCCTGGTTACTACCTAATACAGTCCTCAACACCTCAAGAGCCCTGCACTCATTTTGCTGACTAATTGACTGTAAGAGTTTGAATTATTGCACCAGATTTTCTCATCCATAAATTATTACTCTGTCAGAAGCTGACCAATTCAAAAGCTGCATCCAGTTGAGTAGGACACCAGAAGCTCCTCTGGAAAATTACCGTTCAAATTTATGTAGCTTCCAAAATGCCCAATTAATTCTAAAGATCTAATTTACTCCCTGGAAGAATCTATCGTATTAAGGTTACGTGCTTTCAAATTAAAAGAAGGTTTTAAAATAAAGGCTTTTGCTCACTCAGCATCTCTTTATTCTCCGGATGAGAATCACCAAATATGACTGTGATTAGCTTAATATTTTTCTACAGTGTTTTATAGTCTTTAGAGGACTTCTGCTTTTAAAGGATTTCCACATTCCAGTCCTGGGGGCCCTTCAGATGCAGCGTAGTTTCCTTTATCTGACAGTGTAAAACATGGGGGCTTGGAGGGATTTTTCTAGGGTCCCATCACCAGTCAGAGGCGAAGCTGGCCTTTGTTCCGAGGATCTTCGGAAGTTCCCGGCAGGCCCTTCTCCTATTTTCTGTGATTCTGATACACACCGCATGAGCCCAGGCGCCCACATGGAGTTCAGTCATAGACTGATGGAATGTCGTTCCTTCACTGCTCTCTTTCTTTAGCAAGGAAGACCACCTTTGTCTGCGGCAAGCATTACTTCTAGAGCAACGTTCCCTGACTCAGTATGCCTTTAAGGGGACCCGGCTGGGCAGGGAGAAGCTGGTGGGAGGACGGGGAGGAGCTGGGTGGGAGGATCTGGAGGAGCCGGTGGGAGGACAGAGAGGAGCTGGTGGGAGGATGGAGAGGAGCTGGTGGGAGGATCTGGAGGAGCTGGTGGGAGGACGGAGAGGAGCTGGTGGGAGGATCGGGAGGACCTAGTGGGAGGATCGGGAGGAGCTGGTGGCAGGACGGGGAGGAGCTGGTGGGAGGACGAGGAGGAGCTGGTGGGAGGACGGAGAGGACCTGGTGGGAGGATCGGGAGGAGCTGGTGGCAGGACGGGGAGGAGCTCGTGGGAGGACGAGGAGGAGCTCGTGGGAGGACGGAGATCATCCCTTCCACCTGTTTTAGGGACACTGTGCACGCCCCCTCTTCTCCACGCCACGGCACACGCCTCAGGCCCAGAAGACAAGTCACACAGCTGGCCAGCAGCCGGCACGTCTGCAGAAGAGCAGGAGAAAGGCAGCCCCGCCCTCCCGGCCGCCCGGTGGGACCAGAGCGCCGCCCTGTCACAGGCCCCTCCTCCTCTGTGTTCCCAAGGACCCTGCAGAGACAAAGGCAGTCCATGAACTTGGCTCGTGCAGTCACTGTCAGACCAACGTGTCCCCCAAATTAAAAATGAGCGGCAGAACAAATGCGGCAACTAGATTCTGAGACCACAGGGCCGGGGACTGTCAGGGAGCTGCTTTTTACGTAACAATTTGAGTTGTGACATCACAGAATCAGGGTCTCTTTTTTGTTGTTGTTGCCTTTATTTATTTTTAATTTATATTTTTTAAAGTATATTTCTTTTTAAAAATTTTACTAAAATGTAACTGATTGACAAGGTTGTGTTAATTCTGGTGAACAGCAAAGTGACTCCATTATACATTCGTTTTCACATTCTTTTCCATTATGATTTATCACAGGATATTGACTATAGTTCTCTGTGCTATACAGTAGGACCTGTGTTTACTGTTACTTTACTTTAAATTCTCAATAAAAATGAAGAAAAAAATACTTTGTGGTTAAAACAGACTTCCAAGTTATATTATCAGAACTTCTCTGAAGGGAGTTTTATAAGCAAAGAAAGGAACTCATTACACACCAATATGACAAAGAAAGCCCAATTAGGAGTTTTACGTTCAGGATAAAAAGTTAATGAGTCCCGAAAGACAAAGTTGCCTTCTTTCTCTGGATTGATTTTCATACCTTTTCTGTTAGGAAAAGTTATTTTTAACATAATTTAACCAAGCAAGTCACTTGACCTCTCTGGGTCCCAGTCTCCTGATCCCTGAGTATCTCAATGAGCTTCCATAAGAACTGAGTCAAGGTGGGTGAGAGCACCGTTCAGAGGCGCCTGCTCTCACTCGACTGCTTTTCACAAGAGGAGCAGGCACAGGGTCCACATCCAGGCTCCTCCTTCTTAATACAATATTGATGCGTTGACAGTGGCATATGTGGCTTTTCTGGTTGGCTTTAAAGTTTTGGGTATACCTTGCAATCTAGTCTAAAATTGTATAGCATGGAATATCTCGGCTCATGGCAAATAGATGGGAGGAAATGGAAACAATGGCAGATTTTATTTTCTTGGGCTCCAAAATCACTGCAGATTGTGACTGCAGCCACAAAATTAAAAGATGCTCCTTGGAACAGAAGCTATGACCAACCTAGACAGCATATTATAAAGCAGAGACATGACTTTGCTGACAAAGTTCTGTCTAGTCAAAGCTATGGTTTTCCCAGTAGTCATGCACAGATGTGAGAGTTGGATCATAAAGAAGGCTGAGCACCAAAGAACTGATGCTTTTGAACTGCCGTGTTGGAAAAGACTCTTGAGAGTCCTGTGAACTGTGAGGAGATCCAACCAGTCCATCCTAAAGGAGATCAGTCCTGAATATTCCTTGGAAGGACTGATGCTGAAGCTGAAGCTCCAGGACTCAAGCACCTGATGGGGTCTGTCATCCTATTGTGTAGAGTTAAATACAACTGTAGTCAGAGGTCTGTGGAAACATTAAACCGTCAGATCTCTGTAACCAATTCAGGAATATTTAAGCCCCTTCAAGATGCAGTGATTTATATGGGGCTCACAAGTCCTGTGGTAAAGCTCTTGAACTTTGTCCTCACTTAAGATTCAGACTATCCAAACAGATTGATTGCAGCTTTAGGAGGCTTAGTTTCCAAAGGCAGCCACAGAGAGGACCAAAGCCACCCTGAAGGGAAAAGCTGAGAGTGTAGGCTAGAGCCAACTGGGTTTCTAAGGCGAGCAGTCCCAAGTACAACATGAGGGTGTGTGCAACCAGGCTTCCCACTAGCTTTTCCTACCAGAATCCTGTGCAGCTTTGGGGCGTGAGGACTGTGCTGGAAAGGAAGGACTGCCCTCTGAGGGTCCCCAGCCCTGCTGGCTGGGACCCCCCTCCCCTGGGACTCGACACAGAGCAGGAAAGATGTTTTATCATCATCTGGTTGTTGCTGGTTTTCTCTTGTTGGCTAGCAAAAGAGGTCACCACTTAGACTTCAAAGGCAGCGTTTCTGCTGAGAAACTGTGGCATGACAGCTCAGGTTCATCCAGGCAGTCCCTTCAGGCTCACCAGCATCCCCACCTGCGTGCTCAGTCGTGTCCGACTCTTTGCAACTTTGTGGACCGTGGCCCACCAGGCTCCTCTGTCCGTGGGACTCTCCAGGCAAGAATACTGGAGTGGGTTGCCATTTCTTTTTCCAAATTAGGGCTCACAAGACCATAGACTCTAGCGATTTCCTCCTCACTAAACCCACATGTTCTGTCCTATTTCTACAAACAGCCGTTACTCTACTAGCAAAAGACAGGAAAAGGGGAAGTGAAGAAGGAGTTTTAAATCTGGTGTCAAGACAGGCTTCCCACCCAGACCCAACTTCAGCTTGGATGAAGTCAGCTATATACTTGTGTAACAAGTAGGTGTAAATGAAAGAATAAGGTCCAGTGTTCAGGGACCAGTGTGGAGGGCAGTTGACTCCAGACAGCACCCTGTGAATCTTTTCAACCATTTTGTAATATATAGATATATATTTTGGGGTTCCCAAGTGGCTCAGAGGTAAAGAATCCACCTGCCAGTGCAGGAGATGCAGGTTCGATCCCTGGGTTGGGAAGACCCCCTGGAGAAAGAAATGACAACCCACTCCAGTGTTCCTGCCTGGAGAATTCCATGTTCAGAGGAGCCTGGTGGGCCAGAACCCATGGGGTCACAAAGAGTCAGACACAAATGAAGCAATTTCACATGCAGGCCCACAGCACGTGACTCACCTAACTGGCTTCCCACTTGTTTTTAGAGACGTGGCAGGTGAAATGGCAGAAATCTATAAACATTTAAAGAGCTCTCCAAGTGTACCAGAGAAAACGCACAGCTTTAGGAAGACAAGAGGTGGCAATAAATACGAAACAATGGCAGCTGGTGTTCAGAGGCCAAGTTCTCCAAGGTCACCCCAAGGGTCAAAACGCCATTGGCAACAGTGAGTGTGCAGCCTGGAGACTCAAATGCTCACTAACAAAGCGGCAAGTGATTAGCGTAAGGATGAGTGGCACAGAGGAGTGCAAGAGGAGACGGACCACGGCCCAAACCCCCCAGAGCTCAAGAGTTGGAAGAGAGGGGCTTCTGTGGTGGTCTATTGGTTAAGACAGCACACTGCCAATGCAGGGGGTATGGGATGGATCCCTGCTTTGAGAACTAAGATCTCACATGCTGTACAGCATGGCCAAAGATTAAAAAAAGAGAGAGAGAGAGTTGAAGGCGAGAAAACACAGCCATTCTTGTCCAAACACCGTGTGGGTTCTGTTAGCCCTGTAGAAACAGTCCTGAGGACCGGGAAGTCCAGGATGGCAGCCTCGAGGCACACATGGTGACTGGCAGTTAAATGTACTGTTTACATTTTAAAAAAAATGAAAAGTTCGGTTCCTCAGTCCCCCTAGCACTCTATATCCACCGGGGTCTAGAGGCTGCCGTATGCGACAAAGCAGATACAGAACCATCCTATCACCACACAAAATTTCTGTTGACCAGCTCTGATCTAGAAGTGAGCTGACTTAGGCCCAGCAAACTACTGCCTGGAGGACCACAGGTAAGAGTTTTAGGTGAAACCTAAATGGAGCGTAGGCTAAATAACTGCTGAATAAAGGGAACAGCAGAAAGCGTCAGAAATAACAGAACTCCTAAAACGGGGCAGGACTCCATGGTTCTTGAACCCCATGTCTTCAGCCTGCCTTTCTTCTGGAGAAAAACTTTAGCCAAAGAATAAATTTAATCAGAGAAGGAAGAACATGCAGAAACATAGGAGCACCATCAAAAGGGACTGTTTTTCAGTCATTAAGTAAAGTCAAGGACATTTAATTTATTCTCAAGGGCTACAGTAATATTCTGAGCTCCTAGGAAGGAGCTGTCTTGTAGATGCCGAAACCCCCAGCAGGCAGAAGAAGTAAGCATGATGAGCAGACTGTACCTGTGATACAAGCTGCCTCAAAGAAATGAGAGCAAGACAACCCTGGGACTAAAAATCAACGATGCAATCTGCGGGCAACGCAGGAGACCCAGGTTCAGTCTCTAGGTCAGGAAGACCCCCGGAGAAGAGGATGGCCACCCACTCCAGTCTTCCTACCTGAGAAATTCCACGGACGGAGGAGCCTGGTGGGCTACCGTCCACAGAGTCACAGAGCTGGACAGGACTGAGCGGCTAAGCACAGACACTACCAAGATGATCGGACCAGCACATGACTCATTTCACAATGACTGTCAGACCTGACTGCAGTTTCCACATGGAGCCCCTTCCCTCTGTCTGTAAAAGCTCTTCCCCAGTGGTTCTCAGTTGGGAGCAGGGTGGGGGACTTTGGCCTTTGGACAGGAGGCTGCCCCGTCCTCTGGTGGCCAGTCTCTGAAATAAAGCAAACTTTCCTTACCACCAACCTTAGCTCTGTTGGCTTTTGAGTGGTGAGCTGCCAGACCCCCACGGTCAGTTACATCCCTACTATTCAAACACATAAGAAAAGTCCTGTGAGGCACTAAATGTTGCTGATAAGGGGAGCCTTTAAGTTCGAGCCTGGAGGGTTCCAACCAGGTCCGTGATGCTCTCCGGAAGCCTTCAGAACGAGAATGATGGCCACAGGGTAAGATCACATTTGCTCACACGGTTGCATTCACACAGTTATCAGATGCCCTATACCTGTGTGTTTTTAAAAACTACTTGTATATATAACTTCCATACTATGTTTGACTGCACACTACAATCACCATTACAATTTGGAATGGAGACAAGAATAAAGCAATTCCAGCACAGGCTTCAGGAGCACCTTGGTGATGCCTTTCGGGTCCTTCAACCCTCCTTCCCAGATTTGGGCAGTGAAAAATAAACATGTGTATCGATAATCCTCATAAGACAGACATTAAGAACTCACTCACCTTCAAAGTCAGCTGAACATCTTTCCAACTGGAACATGTTTCTAACCTTCAAATGGGATAAGTAGGGTCAGTGCTCTAGGTTAGTAAACATAATGTTTTGTTTCAAAAATTACTTTACACCAGGAAGTATGGTTAAACCTTAACATTATTTTATGAAAGTGGAATCATTGGTTTCACTACAGGAAAAACTCAAGCAACAAAAATCAGTTCAAATAAATAATATTCAGACAAAGCTTTAGATGTATTCCTAATACTAATGTCCAGTTTAATTAAATCACAGACATTTAGGCTAAAAGATATGTGTTACATCTCACATAAAACCCATGTTTATTTACTTTGGAGCTATTGTATTCAATATTTCTACACAAAAGAAGTAGTTATCGAAGCCTTATGATTTTAAGAATTTTTCTGGCTCATCCAGAAAGACATCTCATTCAAGTGAGATGAAATGGAAATTCACACCTTGACCCAAGGACAGATAAATAATTAAAACCAGATGCAAGGTATGAGGTGTGGTAATATAATTTTTATAGATTACTCCATACCTGCCCCAGTGAATGAAACAAATTTCCTTACACAATACAAATACAGTGTATGTGAGACCTAATCTGAGATGCCCAACAAAGCATTCATTATTCATAAATGTATTTGGTTAAAATGGTGCTAATGAAGCAAAATAAAGCAGTTTTTCTCTGTATGTAGAAATCAGACTTATAGAAGGAAACATTTGCCAGATATAAAGCAAAACTTTTGTCCTGGCTTGCTATCTCCCAAACACAAAATACTGATTTCACTACCATACTAATCAATGAATGCATTTACTTCATCACAAATATGAATTAGGCACCTATTATTTGCTCTTGCAAACTTGTTTAAAAGGTGTCATGCAGAAGACAGAATCTGAAGGGCTGGGGGATAGGGTAGGTGATTTTAAATAGGGCAGCAAAGGAAAACCTCCTTAGGAGGGTGGACATTTGAGCAAAAATTCAAGTATTAGAGGTGACCGTGGTAGCAAGGAGGGTCTTTGGAGAGAGAAGCGCAGGAGAAGGGAAGGCCGGGTAAAGGCCTCCGGACGGGCGCGTGTCTGGGACATAAAGGTGCAAAGACAGCAGCACGGCCGGCAGCATGCAAGCCCGGGAAGGAGGCCTTGGAGGAGGCAGACAGCGCCAGGGGACAGGCCCAGCAGAGACACACAGCGCGTCGTAAGGAACTCTGCTTGTACTTGGGGTAAATGAGGAGCGATTGGAGCTTAAAGCAAAGAGGGACATGATATCCAAAATTTTACACAAAATTTCCAGCTAACTGGTCAAAAATTTAAACAGATCAAGAAAAGTCTTCAACGACCTTATGGCTACTGGGGGAGAAGGGAGAGACAGACTGGGAGATTCAGACTGACGTGCACACACTGCCGTATTCAAAACAGACAGCGAAGACCTACTGTGTAGCACAGGGGGCTCTCCTCAGTATTCTGAAATGACCTCCTCGGGAAAACGATTTGAGAAAGAATAGATGCATGCTCATGTGTAACTGAATCACTTCGCTGTGCATCTGAAACCAGTGCAATATTGTCAATCAGCTACACTCCAATAGAAAATAAAAACATATTACAAAGAAAACTTTTGAAAAGGATGAAGCTCTTTTGGGACCAAAGCTACTTTTAGAGATTCTGTGCGGCCATGAGGAAATGAACCTTTTAACTCTAGGTGCTCTTCAGTATTACAATAGTAGATGAAAATGTATCACGGCGTTGGTGGTCTTCATTTAATAATATTATTAGCCCTGGTCTCAAAGTTGTGATATAAGTGCTTCTGCTCCGAAGGACACAATAGATTTCTAATTGATCCATTTTTCAGGTTACACACTTGTGCTTGCTCTGATATTATCTTTTAATAGCTAAAACTGTTTCACATCTCCCTCTTGAGACTATCTGAATCTTGCTCCTCATTAAAACGTCTTTGGTAGTCTTCCTGGGATCTTGTGGAAGAAAATAAAAACCTCTAACGGAAACACAATTGAGGAAAGAAAGATGTTTTTAGAATCTACCACTGATATATACCTGGAGAAGGAAACGGCAACCCACTCCAGTATCCTTGTCTGGAGAATTCCATGAACAGAGGAGCCTGGTGGGCTATAGTCCATGGGGTTGCAGGGAGTTGGACATGTCTGAGCAACTGAAAACACACACACCACTGATATAAAATTTGAAATGTATATAAACACTTTTGAAGATAAATCTATTTTTAAATTTAATAATATTTATAGAAAAATAGTGTCCATACAGTCCTGTTAATTACAAATCTTCCAGAATAAAATTGATAGGCAAATCGGAGCCCCACTGAAAAACAATGAAAATATGGAATACATTTTAAGAGTACAACTAACATAGGATATCTTGAGGGTAGCATAACCTTTTGGGGTTTGTTGTGGCAAAAAAAAAAAAAGAACATAGAAGAGAAAATATAATTTAAACCTGTATAAACAACTTTCTTTGCACAGATAATAAATTCACATAGCTTAAACACCAAGGAATAAAATCTTCTGCAGCCTGAATTATTATATATATATAATAAAGTTTGGACATTTAGAATAGGACCATCTCAGGTATCGGAAAGGAACAGACGAACAATCTGTCGATATTACTGGTTTCCCCAGAGGTCAAGGACTTACAGATAAAGCAAAGCCATGGCTTCCCTGGTGGTCCACTGGCTAGGGATTCACCTGCCAGCGCAAAGGACATAGGTTCGATCCCTGGTCCGGGATGACCCCACAGGCCTCAGAGCAGCCACTGAGCCTCAGACGAGAGCCTGCACTCCACACGGGGAGCCACTCAGGGAGAAGTCCATGAACGTGGTAAGCAGCCCCCGCCGCAACTAGAGAAAGCCACGCACAGCTACGGAGACTCAATGTGGCCATAAGTTAATAAATTAAAAAAAAAAGAAAGAAAAGGAAAAAGCAAAGCTAATGAATGTGGGCAAACCCCAGGAGATAGTAAGGGACAGGGAACCTGGTGTGCTCCGTTCCATGCGGTAGCAAAGATTCGAACACGATTTGGCAACTGAACAACCACCACCACCACCAAAATAAAACACACACAACTCGGAAGAATCCAGCCAGCCCGATGTGCACTGGATCTGTACGAGACTCCCCATTGTATGTTCCAAAGGACCATTAAGAGGCGGCGGACCTGATGATTTGTTCCAGGAGGAACAAACAGGGCTGAACTACCTTCCCAATGCCACAGACTAGGAAAGAAAATTCCTTCCCATTCTAATCTTTTCTATGATATCAGTCAACCACGCTGTAGGCAATCTCAGTGGATTTGGGTACAATGCAGTCTCATAGTGATTTCAGAGGTAGAGCATAGATTTTCCAATAAACCAACCCATTATACTGTTAGCTCAGATGATGTCAGGAGCCCTCATGTCACTTGACCAATCCAGTAAGGCCTATCTTGTAGACAATCTCCGCCTCTATAAAAGAGCTAAAGTATAAAATCCTTATGTGAGCTTGTGTTTGCACCAAAGACGGATGAACAGTAACACTATTCACGCTCTCATCTAAAACAGTTCAGTTCAGCCGCTCATTCCGTTCCAACTCTGTGCGACCCCGTGGAGTGCAGCACGCCAGGCCTCCCTCTCCATCACCAACTCCCGGAGTTCACTCAAACTCATGCCCACTGAATCAGTGATACCATCCAACCATCTCATCCTCTGTCGTCCCCTTCTCCCACCCTCAATCTTTCCCAGCATCAGGGTCTTTTCAAATGAATTAGTTCTTCGTATCAGGTGGCCATAGTATTGGAGTTTCAGCTTCAACATCAGTCCTTCCAATGAACACCCAGGACTGATCTTCTTTAGGATGGGCTGGTTGGATCTCCTTGCAGCCCAAGGACTCATAAGAGTCTTCTCCAAACCCACAGTTCAAAAGCATCAATTCTTCAGTGCTCAGCTTTCTTTATAGTCCAACTCTCACATTCATACATGACCACTGGAAAAACCATAGCCTTGACTAGACGGCCCTTTGTTGGCAAAGCAACCCCATCCCAAAAGATAAAATATTTGGAAAAAGGGTCTTCAAAGCACATCTCAGATAACAAAGTGGTCCCTGGGAACTGAGAAATAAAGATGAGTTCCATAAAGGCCCGGCTTGAGGGCGGTCCCAGGCTGTGGCCCAGAGAGGCGGCCCCAGGCAGAACCTGGTGAGCTCAGCGGGTTCCAGAGCAGGAAGTCATGTCTGGGGAAACCAAGGCTGCTAGAGTGTTAGAGAGGATCTCTGCACAGAAAGGGAACTGCAGGGAGACTTGAGGACTTCGCAAAGTACTAATCAGCACAGGCTTGTGAGGAAATATCACTGGAGGCCTGGAAAAGAATTATCTGGAAGGATTGAGTGGAGCAGTGCCTGGCACTCACACAGGCTAGGAATCATGCCTGCTCCTGCTCCCGCCAGCCAGATCGGAAAAAATCATTGCTCAGGAAAGTCTTGCCTCAGCAATGGAAACAACGAGCTCTGGACAGAACATGAATTCAGATACACCTAACAAACCATAAAGCGCGACCTGAAAGGCTAAGATGATTCCAAGCAACTTAACTCACTTCAGAAAAGAAGTACAAAAGCATTTATAGGAAATCAAAAGCACTCAGCACTCAACAAAGTAAAACTCACAACACCTGCCATCTAATTGAAAAGGACAAGACGTGCAGAGACGCTGGAAACAGTGTCCATTATAAGGAAAATAATCAAATGAAAATGAGCCAGTATTGTCACAGAAGTTAACTGTGACAGACAGGGAAATTTAAACACGACCATCATATCCCATATGTTCAAAGCATTAAGTGGAGAAATGGAAGATATTTGAAATAACAAATTGAAACGTCTAGAAATGCAAACTGCAATATTTGAGGTAAAATATACACAGGGTAGGATAAACAGATTAAACATTTCTGAAGAAAATAACAGTGAACTTGGAAATATAGCCATAAAACTATTTAAATGGAGACAGGGAGAAAAAGGAAAATTGTATATCTTCAAGCAGGTTGATTTATATGTAGTTGGGCATACTCAGAGGAGAAAAGGAAAGACAGAAAGAAACACTTGAGGCGTAAAGGCAGAAAAATACCCAAAATTGATGAAAATTATAGATGTGAAGTATTTGTGGTACTGGAAAAGACTCTTGAGGGTCCCTTGGACTGCAAGGAGATCAAACCAGTCCATCCTAAGGGAAATCAACCCTGAATATGCATCAGAAGGACTGATACTGAAGCTGAAGCTCCAATACTTTGGCCATCTGATGCGAAGAGCTGACTCACTGGAAAAGACCCTGATGCTGGGAAAGATTGAAGGCAGGAGGAAAAGGGGGCAACAGGGGAGAATGAAATGGTTAGATAGCATCACCGACTCAATGGACATGAATTTGAGCAAACTACAGGAGATAATGAAGGACAAGGCAGCCGGGTGAGCTGCAGTCCATGGGGTCACAAAGATTCGGACCCTACTTAGTGACAGAACAACAACATAAATGTGAAGATTGAAGGAGAGCACCATACCCAAACAAGAGAGACACATCATAATTGAACTGGGCTTCCCCTGTGGCTCAGCTGGTAAAGAATCCGCCTGCAACGCAGGAGACCTGGGTTTGATCCCTGGGTTGGGAAGCTCCCCTGGAGAAGGGAAAGGCGACCCACTCCAGGATTCTGGCCTGGAGAATTCCATGGACTATATAGTCCATGGGATTGCAAAGAGTCGGACACCACTGAGCAACTTTCACTTTCTTTCATAATTTGATTATTCAAGACCAGTGAGAAAGAGAAAACCTTACAAACAACCAGAGTAAGACAATGCTGTCTACAGAGAAAGAGACAAGGATAATAGCAGATTAGTCACCGGAACAAGGCAAGCAGGATGGCAGTGTCCAAACAATTTTAAAGTATTGAAGACAAAAAAAAGGGGAAAAAAAAAACCCTATAACACCATGCTAACACAAGTCAAAAAAAGCTGGAGTGGCTACACATAATACACGAAGTGTTTCAGCAAAGGGTGTTAGAAGAGCTATTAGAATATCCGTTCATCAAAAGGCCATCACATTCTGAATATTTATGTACTTACAGCAGAGCGTCAAAACATTTGAAGGAAAACGGATTGAAATGCAAGAAGATAAATCCACAGTTATAATCTGATATTTCAACCCTTGCACTCACTCCATAATTGATAGAATAAGCAGGAAAAAGCTCAGCAAAGGTATATTAGACCTGAACGTGATCAACCAACTTGACCTTAAACAAACTTTCTATCCAACAAAGCCATAATACACATTCTTTTCAAGCATACATGCACCATCCACCAACATATCCTGAATCTTGCAGCAAATCTCAACAAATGTCGAAGGATTCAAGTTACAAAAGTCAAGTTCTATGACCCAAAGGGACAAGTGAGAGAGAAATAACAGAAAGCTGTTAGGGAACACACAAATATTTGGAAACTAAATAACATACTTCAAATGGGTTAAAAAAGGGCCAAATTATAAAATATTTTGTACTGAATAAAAATAAAACACAACATAGAGGAAACATCATAGCAAACTCCCCAATGTTCACAAACTTGATACCTTAAGATAATAAGGTATTCTTATCTACAAAAATAAGAGTAAATGAGGCCCCGAGTTAGTGAAATCAATGAAATAAAAAAAACAGAAAAATAGTAGGGAAAAATAAATAAAATTAAAAGCTAATTGTCTAAGAACAGCAGGAACATTGATAAACTTCTAGATAAACTGATCAAAAAAAAGGGATAACAAATTATGAATATCTGGAATGAGAAAGTTAACATCTCTCAGATTCTAAAGACATTAAAAGGATCATAAGTGTTAGTAACAATTCCATGCTCATAAATTTGACAACTTAAATGAAATGGACACTTTAAAAGAAGATGCAAGTCATAATGCTCTCACAAGGATAAAGTAATCACCTGAAGAGCCCTATAGCCACTAAAGAGATTCAATTTGCAGTTTAAAAACCTTCCCTAAGAGAATGCCAGGTTAATATGTCTTTGCTTGTTTATGTAAGGAGAAAATATTACCAACCCAAACAAATTCTTCCAGAAAACTGAAGAGGATAATTCTTAATGCATTCTAAAAAACCAGCTTTGCCCTGATACCAAAACCAAAGACATTACAAATAAAACTATAGATCAATATACCCACTGAACACAGTCATAAGAATCCTAACCCTAATCAAAATTTTAGCAATTTGAGTGCAGTAATAAAGTATTAAAAGTATAATGCATCATTACCAAGAGATACTTATTCTAAGAATGGACGTTAATATTTGGAAATCAATAAATGTAATTTACCATGTTGTTTGTTGTTCAGTTGCCCAGTCGTGTCTGACTCTTTGCAATCCCATGGCCTGCAGCACTATGGGCTTCCCTGTACCTCATTATCTCCCAAAGTTTGCCCAAGTTCATGTCCATCGCATCGGTGATGACATCCAGGCATCTCATCCTCTGACACCCTCTCCTCCTGCCTTCAATCTTTCTCAGCATCAGGGACTTTTCCAACGAGTCAGCCGTTTGCATCAGATGATCAAAATACTGGAGTTTCAGCTTCAGCATCAGTCCTTCCTACGTGTATTCAGGGTTGATCTCCCTTAAGACTGGCCGGTTTGGTCTCCTTGCTCTCCGAGGGACCCTCAGGAGTCTGCTCCAGCGCCGCAGCTCAAAGGCATCAGTTCTCTGGCGCTCTGCTTCTTTACTATCCAGCTCTCCCAACTGCACACGACCACCGGGAAGACCGAAGCCTCGACTACACGGAACTTCGTCGGCAGAGTGGTGTCTGCTTTCCAACACACTCTCTAGGTTTGTCGTCGCTTTCCTGCCAAGAAGCCATCATCTGATTCCATGGCTGCCGTCACCGTCCTCTGTGGTTCTGAGCCCAAGGAGAGGAGCTCTGTCACTGCTTCCACCTCTTCCCCTTCTATTTGCCATGAGTAAGGGGGCTGATGCCACGATCTTAGATTTTTTATTTAGTTTTAAGCTGGCTCTTTCACTCTCCTCCTTCACCCTCATCAAGAGGCTCTTTAATTCCTCTTCGCTTTCTGTCATTAGAGTGGTATCATCTGCATGTCTGAGGTTGTTGATGTTTCTACCGCCTATCTTGATTCCAGCTTGTCACTCATCCAGCCCAGCATTTCTCATGATGTGCTCAGCATGTAGATTAAACAAACAGGTGACAGCAGACGGCCCTGTCACACTCCTTTCTCAATCTTGAACCAATCAATTGTTCTCTGCAGGGTTCTAACTGTTGCTTCTTGACCTGCATACAGGTTTTCTGGAGACAGGTAAGATGGTCTGGTATTCCCATCTCTTTAAAAGCTTTCCGCAGTTTATTATGATCCACACAGTCAAAGGCTTTGGCATAGTCGCTGAAACAGAGATAGATGTTTTCCTGAAATTCCCTAGCTTTCTCTATGATCCAGTGAATGCTGGCAATTTGATCTCTAGTTCCTCATCCTTTTCTAAACCCAGCTTGGACATCTGGAAGCTCTTGGTTCACATAATGCTGAAGCTTAGCATGCAAGATTCTAAGCATGACCTTACTAGCATGGGAGATGAGTACAGCTGTCCGATGGTTAGCACGTTCTTTAGCACTACCCTTCTTGGGGACTGGGATGAGGATTGACCTTTTCCAGTCCCGTGGCCACTGCTGGATCTTCCAGATTTGCTGACATATCAAATGCAACACCTTGATGGCATCCTTTAGAGACCTGAATAGTTCTACTGGAATCCCATCACATCCTGTAGCTCATTGACAGCAATGCTTCCTGAGGCCCACTTGACTTTGCTCCCCAGAATGGCTGGCTCTGGGTGGCTGACCACACCGTTGTAGTCATCCGGTTCATTTGGATCTTTCTTGTACAGCTCTGTGTGCTCTTTCCATCTCTTCTTGATCTCTTCAGTGTCTACCAGATCTCTACCATTTATGCCCATTATTGTGCCCATCTTTGGGCAACATTTGCTTTGATGTATCCAGTCTTCCTGAAGAGATCTCTAGTCTTACCCCTTCTATTTTTTTTCTTCTGGTTTTATATACTGTTCATTGAAGAAGCCCTTGTCTCTCCATGCTGTTCTTTGGAAATCTGTGTTTAGTTGGATACACCTTTCCCTTTATCCCTTGCTCTTCACTTCTCTTATTTCTTTATCTATTTGTAAGGCCTCCTCAGATAACCACTTTGCCTTCTTGTTTTTCTTTTTCTTTCTAATTTATCATAACAAACTAAATACAAAAAAGTTAAAGAAATCGAAACAAAATGTGTTGTCTCTACAGGCATAGGAAAAGCATTTGAGAAAATATAAAATCTATTTCTAATTTTAAAAATCTCAGCAAACTAGTAATAGAAAGAAACTGTATCCATCTGAAAAAGGAGACTACAAATTATATGATTTCCCCCCAAAGTTCAGGCCCAACAGAATTTTTGCTCTCAATATTTCTATTTAGGTTTCAGCTAGTGTATTGATATAAAACTAAAATACTATAAAGAAAATAAAAAGAGAGAGATAGAGAGAACCATCATCCAGACTGAAAAAGGAAAACGTAAGAGACCTTCTTTGCAGGAATGATCATCGACATAGAAAATCTGATGGAATCAGACAATCCCATCATCTGGAATTGTATTCTGGAATTGTATCTGAAATTACTGGATAGAAAATGTCAATTATTTTTGCATACTGCCATAAACAATAAAAATCCAATTTAAAAGGTATAAAAAGGGATAAAAAATAAAAAGGTATAAAAAACATATGAATGATCTATGTACTAAAACTAGACATCATGACTAAGAGAAGATCTAATGTTGTTAAGATATCGGGTATCCTTGATTGATTTATAGATTCAATGCAGTACCAATCAAAATACAAACAGATCTTTTAAATATAAGACCCAAAAGTGTATGTGTGCAGTCAGGAATCTTTAAAGTGTAAAACCTGGTTCCATGTAATACGTATTTTTCAGATTCTGAGTTGGGAGGGAGGGATATGTTTCTGATTTCTGGTTTCTTTTGCCCACCCAAAGGAATAAATTTGAAAGACTTAAAAGGTGGAGATCTTTTTCTTCTTTTCAAAGAGTGTGGACTGTCTTAGTCAATCTGAGCTACGAGGGAAACCCTAAATCTACTGTTGGTTTAAAGCAGATAATCAACAAGGACCTACTGTATATCACAGAAAACTCTGCTCAATATTCTGAAATAACCTAAGTGAGAAATGAGTTTGAAGCAATATATATACATATATATAACATACATATTTACTATACATACTATGTTGACTTATTGTGTCAGTTTCCTATGTACAAAGTGAAGTTATATATATATATAATATATGAAGTGAGCTTATATATGATATATATAAAGTGAAGCTATATAATACACGTATTTTTTCTGTACATAGGAAACTAACACAACACTGTAAACCAATCATAGTCCAATAGGAAACAAAGATTTTATAAACGAGTAAGAGGATCGAGACACACTGCATATGTGTGTTTTATGGAAATTCGTGTGTGCGCCACACACACATATACACAATTAGCAAGCTTGGGCAGAAATAGAGTATGGCCTCCTCCTGAAATAGATTTTCTGGTAGAAAAAGGCTTCCCAAGAACAAGACACCTCTAAGATAAGTTGTGTGGACAATAATCCTGTTGCTGAGTGAGAGGGTCTGTGCATACGACCCAGACACCCAGCAACCTCCACTGGTATGCTTCTGACGTTTATCTCCAGCCTGAGGCGCTTCTTCACAAGTCCTCCACGTCATCCATTCACAAAAGCATGACCGAGAGCTGAAAAGCTATGGAGACTTCCTAGGCAGACACGGGGGACAGTTCACCTGACCAGAGCGACTCCCATGCCGAATCCACCTCTGCAGTCGTCATCAGATAAGGCAGGTATCCAAAGTCTTTTCCTCACTTGCTCTGACACCAACAGTGCGTCAGATGAGACACTCCTTCTCCAGGGCCCTGTGTCTCAACTTGCTCCCATCCTTCCGTCCCACGTTCAGCCCACCGACCGTGAAACCAAGGCTCGCTGCTTCGCGGACTAGCTCCCCCTCCTGAAAGAGCGTTCGTGCTCTCTGGCAATTTCACCTCCCGCCTCACTGCCTCCTCCTAACTCGAAGCAAGTCTCTCCTAGAGAGATTCCTCCACGCCATCACACGCAAGGTCAACACAGAAATAACCCCATGTGGGATTTGTGTTAGTGTCCATTGACACTGCCATGCAGGCGCCGCTGTTCATGGATATCCACAGTTAAATAGCTGTGCTGCTACACATTTGGTGGTGGGGGTGGGAGGGGTGTTGATTCTTTTTGGTTCACTGATAAAGTCCAACATCAAGGTGCACCTGCGGTCGATTTCAACTAACTCTGTAAATGTGGGATCTTGGCCATCTTGCTCATGGAATATCTTAATTACACTTTTAGCCCTGTTTCATCAACTCCCAGACATGATGAAATTATTCACTTATTTCTCCACACCACACAGACTCCCCATGGGAGAGCAAGGCTCCAGACTATACATACTTTTGGACTTGATTGGAATACTTGAGATTATAGGGATGAAACCCCTGATTCCCAGTTCAAATTACAGGAGAAGAGAGAAAAGTTTGGAGATATCTCATTTAAACAGTGCCATACATTTCCGTCTTTAAAAGATATCTTCAATTTCAGTATACTTTTCTCAAAATGAAGCTAAATTAAGGATATAGGAGCTTTATTTAAATATTGAATAAGTAACAAATATGACTGATTGTCTAATAACCTTCTCCCAAATACAGCAAGGAGACAATGCTCCCCAAAAGAACCAGTTCACGCTCAAATCTGGAGCACAGTTGGTGTACATAAGAACACTGGACTGGAAAATCATACTTCTAATCTGAAGGAAATTGTTCCTTTATGTAGTCTAAACATGTGCCATTTAAACTAGCTTTCCTTTTTCTTTGTAGTGAAAGAAAAACGGGAGAGACGAGGTAGAAAATGGAAGTCATATATAAATTTATCCTGAATGACAACTAAGTGCCCAAAGGGCAGGTTAGTCTCGTTATATTTACATCATGTTTCGAGGCTTCGAAAGATGAAAACATATGTTTAACCACATGACTGCAAGTTTCAGAAGGGACTCATTAAACTGGATTGTAGCAAGTTAAGATATAACACCAGGAGTTTCTTCAAGTGAAAACTTTGTAACAACTGTTACAGAAAGGTGATCACTGCCTTCTGAAAGAGTCACTTGGAAATACGATTTTTTACTGTATGATTTTATGTTTTATTCTGATAATTTGATCTCATAAATAATTTTTGCAACATGCAATAAAATACATTTATTTAATGAAACAGTAAATAAATGGTATTCCACACACATCTAGTTTGGAAATGTAGCTTCTTTGGCCAAAGTGCCTAAACTCAACAGTTCAGTAGCCCTGATACCAGAACTGTTTTTTATTTATCTAAGTTAGTCACTCAATTATATATTGACAATATCCATACAAGCATTAACTTAGCAAATTGGTATTGTTAATCTCAGTCACTAGGAGGAAAACAATATCATTACTGTCAAATGGCTGACAGCATGGTGTCTGGTCAGATTAAGTAAGGTTGATGTTTCATAATAAATCAAGCTAATGGTTTGCTTTGCAAATCAAAGTGTTAAAATTAATCTTTCAATGGTACAAAACCACTACTTGAAATGACATAGTTTAATGACCAAAAAAGGATTCATTGGTTTTACCTAAAACCTTGGTCTGGGCAAGTCAAAACATGGTGAATTGTGTCCCTTACATCTTTTAAAATACATCTTTTTTCATTTAAAAAAAAAGTTTGAGTTATATCAGTTGTGTGTGTGTGATTACAAAGACAAGCAAAAAGAACTTAGAACCGTATCTATATTTTGATATGTATCTATTTGTTTATAGAGAGTCTACCTTACATTAGGCACTGTGTAAGATGCTAAGAATTTAGAAAGAAATGAGTGTAACAAATCCTGTTTCTGCAAGCACAAAACTGTCACTGGGGAGAATGGCTAGAAACAGGAGGTTTCTAATGCAGTTTTACACGTGTGGGGAGAACAGGAACACAGAAGAGGCTGATATGGAAACTCTCCTGAAGAAAAGGGTGAAGCTGGGCTCTTGGGAGAATAGGTATTGGGCAGGGTGAGAGTGAGTGTCTGAATAGGGGTGGAGAGGAGATGGCACTTGAGTGAGCTCCTCCTGGGCAGAGGAGAGTTTGCGTTAAAGGCTCTGTGGTAAGTAAGACCATGGCAACAGACCCCAAGAGTCTCAGGAGGAAAAGAGCCTTGAGTCTGGTGAGGAAGCGGCAGGACGTAGAGCTGAACCTGGGACGAGGTCTACAGCACTCACGATCCTCTCTGCCCATCGCAGCTCCCACCTCGGTATTTAATCTTTGACCTGTAGGTAAATGGATTCATTGGCCACTGTAAGCCCTGTAGCCACAGTTTCTTCATCCGTCCTTGGGTGGGTGAAGCTTGCCATCTGCTTCCCTCGAGAAGGCTCTGCCGGATCAAAACCGCCTGTTGCCTTCACACTTGAACGTCCTTTTGGTTAACAACAAACTCTAAAGCATGTGCTGTTCTAGCTCCCTAAAGGTTTGGAAGGCCGTTCTCCACTGTCTTATTGCTTGAAGAAGCTGAAGGGCAGGCATGTTTGTCTTATCGCCTCTGTTGGTCCTATGAAATTTTGTACCAAACATCAGGGGACTCTCTCGCCATGCTCTCAGACGCCAGATTTATAAATAGTATAGGCCACCTGATGCGCAGAGCTGACTCACTGGAAAAGACCCTGATGCTGGTAAAGATTGGGGGCCGGAGGAGAAGGGGACGACAGAGGACGAGATGGTTGGACGGCGTCACCGACGCAATGGACACAAGTTTGAGCAAACTCCGGGAGACGGTGAAGGACAGGGAAGCCTGGTGTGCTGCAGTCCATGGGCTCGCAAAGAGTCGGACACAACTGAGCGGCTGAACGACAACAGAACAGTGGGTAAAAGGTTAAGCTTTAAAACAACAATGACAACAACGACTATCAGGCAGAATGAATTTTTAGCCAAGTTCTAGTACCAAGAAAACAGCAGGGCCATGATTCCAGGAGATGCTCCGTGTCCGTACTTCAGGGCTGCAGAGTCACACGCTTTACATTCAGAGTGAAGACAAAATGTCTTTCTTTACGTCCCCTTAACCAACCGTGTCTTCTTTTCAATGCGCTATTAAGCGGCAGGGAAACATGAGCCTTTCAATCCGTGATACTTCTTCCGCTTAGGGATCTGAAAAGATTCCTTTCAGTCACTCTCAGTCTCCCAATTTATGTTCCCCTCTTAAATTGACACACACGAAAGTATTGTATATGGTGGTGCTTTAGTGGCTGAGTCACGTCCAACTCTTTGCGACCCCGTGGACTGTAGCCTGCCAGGCTTCTCCGTCAGTGGTTTCTCAGGCAATGATACTGAAGTGGGTTGCCTTTTCCTTCTCCAGGGAAAACCTCCTGACCCAGGGATCAAACCTGGGTCTCCTGCATGGCAGGCAGACTCTTTACCGACTGAGCTACCAGGGAAGCCGCTATTATATAAAACATACATAACTAATAAGGACCTGTTCTATCACCGACTCAGTGGACACGAGTTTGAGGAAGCTCCGGGAGATGGTGAAAGGCAGGGAAGCCTGGCATGCTGCAGGCCGTGGGGCATGGACTGCAAAGAGCAGGACAAGGCACGGCTGGGTCAGCAGGGAGCTCTCTTACGCTCTGTAAGGACCTACATGGGGAAAGAATCTGAGAAAGGCTGGGTGCATGTACGTGTGTAACTGAATCACTTTGCTGTTACCTGAAACTAACACAGCGTGGTAAATCACCTACTGCAAGTTGCTTCAGTCATGTCTGACTCTTTGCAACCCCCTGTAGCCCACCAGGCTTTTCTGTCCATGGGATTCTCTAGGCAAGAATACTGGAGTGGGTTGCCAGGCCCTCCTTCAAGGTGTCTTCCTGACCCAGAGATCAAACCCAGGTCTCTTGCATCTGCACTGATGGGCAGGTTCTTCACCACCAGCACCATCCGGGAAGCCCAAGTCACATAAGCCTGGACTTTTTAAAAGAGATTCCTTTCAGGAAAACGCTGCCAGCTTTCAAAGGTCCCTTCTCTCTGACTCTGTTTCCTTAATGACACCTGTAGGTACGGGGCAGGCTGGGGTCAGAGGGCCTGCTGCCCACCTCGGGAGCTGAAGCAGCACCCTAGATCTGAGGATTCGCCATGCGGGTCTCTGCAGCCTCGCCTGTCTTCCTCCACAGGTGAACTCCGCCTTCTCTCTTGGCCTCTGCTTCCCTAACCCCAGTCTAACCCCCTCAAAGCGTGGAGACTATGCATTGCCAGGCAGAGACGGTAGCATGTAGGTGGGAAAAAACAGGCAAAAGGCAAAGAAACTAATCGGAAGTCTATTATAAGAATCTGGGAAAGGACTCTGGGAGAAGGCGAGGGTGGGGTGATTTGAGAGAACAGCACTGAAACATGTGTATCACTACGTGCGAAATAGATGCCAAGTGCAGGTTTGATGCATGAGACAGGGCGCTCGGGGCGGCGCACTGGGATGACCCTGAGGGATGGGGTGCAGAGGGAGGGGGAGGAGGGCTCAGGATGGGGGACACGTGCACACCTGTGGCGGATTCATGGCGATGTATGGAAAAACCACCACAATATTGTAAAGTAATTAGCCTCCAATTAAACTAAATTAATTAATTTCATAAGAAAAAGAATCTGGGGAGGGTGGGTGTGGGTGGGGGGCTGGGTGGGGGGGAGGTGGGGAGAGACGGGTCTATGGGAATTCTATATACATTCCACGTATTATTCTGAAAACTTGAAACTTCTTTAAAAAATAAAGCTTATTAATTTCAAAAACACAGAGAGAACACCCTCACATATAATTCCACTCACCAAGTATAGCATTGCATTATTTTCTTTCAGTGAAGTGAGTTTAAAATAACTATTCCATTTTTGTTCACCCCTTCACTCTGGGTAGTCTACGTTGGATTAGGATATTGTTTAAATGACCCCTTGCTCTTGCTAGAGAAAGGTGTGACTTGTGTCAGCTTCAGGAGTTAGGATAGACCCTCTCCATAGGAAATGGCACAAAGACTCTCCATAAGTTTCATGGACATTTGCTGACATTTATTCACAGGTGCTAAGAAAGCAAGATAGCAAAACCTAGGAGAATTAATAACAGGAGAAAATAACCTGTCCAACGTCATAAAAGCATTCCTGATCCAAATTCTCGTCTCAGGTGACCAGCTCTCTTCTCAAACAATCAACTACAGCATCGTAATGGATTTTCTTAGGTCCAAAAACTTGCTCCCTGAATATAAAATGAGTCGCAGACACTTCTGTTTAAGCAAAGAATAAGGGGGATGGGGAAGCTGTTTCCTTTATTTTGCATGAAGCATGTATACATTTTACACAACATTAGTGATAAACACTAATCCTGTCAGAGTTTTCCCTTCTCTTTGGACTTCAATCTCACTAATTTTTAAAAAATATTTATTTTATTTTTTCCTCTGGGCCTGGTCTTAGCTGTGGCATGTGGGATACAGTTCTCTGCCCAGGGATGGAATTCAGGCCCCTGCATTGAGGGCATGGAGTCCTAACCACTGCACCACCAGAGAAACCCCAGATCCTGCTACTTTTACTATAATGTATCTGTCACAGCAGGTGTTTATCCAGCACCTGCTGATATTTACAAATACTCTCCATGAGGCTTTCATTGATTTATCAAATATCATACATGTTGAATTATAGGGCAGGGAAATATCTTACAGTTGGAATAATTAAAAGTAGTTAAGTCAAAGACATCACACAAGTTTTTCTTAGGTACTGATTATCCAAAGACATCTAGGCAATCCCAGAATTGGTTAAATTTTTATCCAAAAGTATATGATAGAAATTTACATTTCTTTCTTATTCATAATATTCCTGTATCCATACAGGATAAAGAGAGAAAAAGTTTCCAATTTTATTTCTATGGGTATATATAAAGTGTTTATTACAAACAACTAGTATTATGCTACTGCTAAGTCACTTCAGTCGCGTCCAACTCTGTGCGACCCCATAGACGGCAGCCCACCAGGCTCCCCCGTCCCTGGGATTCTCCAGGCAAGAACACTGGAGTGGGTTGCCATTTCCTTCTCCAATGCATGAAAGTGAAAAGTCAAAAGTGAAGTCGCTCAGTCGTGTCCGACCCTCAGCGACCCCATGGACTACAGCCTACCAGGCTCCTCCGTCCATGGGATTTTCCAGGCAGGAGTACTGGAGTGAGGTGCCATTGCCTTCTCCTAGTATTATAGATACATGCAAATGACATTTCTACAGGCATAAAGTTTGATTTCTCTGTCTAGCAAAAATTCCCTAATATGTTAAAACTACTAGTAACTATCAGGAATGAGTATTTCCTATATTCTAAAGGCACTGTATACATTAACCGTCACAAAAATTACTTGCTCTGTTTTATAGATGAGGAACCTGAATAACTGAAGGCCAAATGAAGTGCTCAAGGTTATGTCAAGTGCCCAAAGAGCCCGGATTCAAACCAGGCAGTCGGACTCCAATATTGGTGCTCGTAATCCAAGCATTATAATACCCAGAACAGTTTACAAGTGTTCAGAGAACTCACCACTGAGCAAAATCCCTAAAGTGATTCAATGAAACTTTACATAACAATAGAAGAAATACTATATCCCTAACAAGGGCAGCATGACATTGTATCTACTCAACTTTAATTTCAGAAGTTTCTAGAAACACTGATTCAAAGAAACTTTTGCTTAGTATGAAGAGATGATTTCAGCCAGGTGCTTGCATCTCTATTTATGGTGTACAGCTGCTAATATAACAGAAAAGTGCCCACAGCTTTCAAAAATATGACAAAGAATATCTTTAAGGATTTTTGAAATAAAATACAGATTTTCCCTTTTTTAGGAGCCAATTCAATGAACTTTTCTGAAAAGGAGAGCTTGAGAGAAAGAGTATTGCTTATATAATTATATCAAATGCTGGCTATCTAGTATTACTATTATTATAAAGCTGTTAATTAAGCATCTATCATATCAAGAGATATAGAACAAAGGTAGAGACAGATACATAGCTACAGGCACATGAACAGTGATTTACGACCTGATAGATGCGTGATTGGCAATGAATAGCGAGTTATGACCTGATAGATGCGTGATTGGTAATGTATCACGAGTTACGACCTGATAGATGCGTGATTGGCAATGAATAGCGAGTTATGACCTGATAGATACGTGATTGGTAATGAATAGCGAGTTATGACCTGATAGATGCGTGATTGGTAATGTATCACGAGTTACGACCTGATAGATGCGTGATTGGCAATGAATAGCGAGTTATGACCTGATAGATACGTGATTGGTAATGAATAGCAATTTATGCCCTGATAGATGCGTGATTGGTAATGTATAGCAATTTACGACCTGATAGATGCGTGATGGTAATGAATAGCGAGTTATGACCTGATAGATGCGTGATGGGTGGGGAAGAGACTGGACAGACAGTAGGATGCTCACAGCAACCCTGGGAGGCAGAGTTTATTCTCTCTCCCTGACAGATGAGGAAGCACAGAACAGTGAGGCACCTCGCCACTACAAGACTTGTGTAAGCAGACGGGAGCGAAAGCAGGGGCTTTGAGGTTCCAGAGTTTGCGGCCACAGTATAGGCACGTATGAGTGAAGCCTGGAAAGCTTTCGCGTTACCCAAGACGTCAAAACAAAAAAAAAAAAAGTAAGACATGTATAAGGTGGGACGTTCCCATGCAGGGTTTCTTTCCTCCAGACACGAAAATGGATTCAAGACCTGTCCATTCGCCTTCACATGACCCCCTTCGGTCTCATTATCCGGACATTATGAACGGGCCACTCACACCTTCATGATCTGGTGTGATCCTTTTTCAAGAGAACTTGGAAACATGCATTAGATCTAGAGGCTAAATCCTGGTTTTCCATACCATCCTCTGCTAAAGGCAGCCAGAGGGGAGTTGCTGGTTCCAAGGATAAAGCAGGAAAACCGTAAGATGGACCTTAAGCATATGATTAGCCAGAGAGGAAGGCAGGGTTTGGAGAATGACAGGGTATGTCAAAAAGAACCAAGCGGTGGAGAAGCTCCCACGAGCCAAATACGAAGAATTTTGAGAACCAAAATGAACGATAGTGAGTGTAATCCAGTGAATAAAACAAGAATTCAGGAGTCCCCGCTGGTGCACAGATTGTTCCCATAGTTGGCATGTCAACTAATAAGCACAGAAGGAAGTACGGAGTTAGAAAATCAAAAGAACGGGCTTCCCAAGTGGTGACGCGCATAAGAATCTTCCTGCCAGAGCAGGCGACACGGGCCGGTCCCGAGCCGAGAGGATCCCACAGGCCGCGGGGCCGCCGAGCCCGCGGGCCGCAGCTCCTGAGCGCAGAGCCCTGGGGCCCACCCGCGGCAGAAGGAGCTGCTGCGGTGAGAAGCCCGCGCACCGCAGCTGGAGAAAGCCCGCCCGGCAACGAAGACCCGCACAGCCAAAAAGAAGACAAACGGTAAAATTCCCTGCCTCTGGAGACAGCTCTAGACGTGAAGTCTGTTTTGTGTAACAGCCGCTCCTGCTTCCTTTCCGTTACTATTTGCATGACCCATCTTTTCCAATCCTTCACTTTCAGCACATGTATCATTAATCTAAAGTGAGTCTCTAGGGATTTCTTTGGTTGTCCAGGGATTAAGACTTTGCCTTCCAATGCAGAGGTTGCAGGTTTGATCCCTGATTGCGGAACCAAGATTGCACTTGCCTTGGGGTGGAAAAACCAAAACATAAAAAGGAAACAATATTGTAACAAATTCAACAAAGACTTTAAAAATGGTCCACGTCAAGACAAAACAAAACAAAACAAAATAAAACTTTACAAAAATAGCAAAGTGAGTCTTTCATAGATAATACATTGTTGGATCTTTTTTCCCCCTCTTTGTCCACTCTATCCCTTCTGATTGGTGAGTTTAATCCATGTTTTAAAGCAATTGTTGATAAATGAGGACTTACTATTGCCATTCTGTTACTTGCTTTCTGTCTGTTTGGCAGTTCTTTCCTCCCTCCTTTCCTCTTTTATCTTCCTTTATGATGATTTTTATAGTGATCTGCTTTGAATATTCTCTTTTTTTCTCTATGTTTTTTCTTTATGATTGAAGACTTGCACAAAATATCTTGCAGTTAGAGACTTCTATTTTATGTTGATAAAAAACTTAGCTTCAATCACATTAAAAAGGCGCCACACTTTTATCCTGCCATACAGGCTTTGCTTCTTTTGTTATTGTGTTCACACAATACCTTTTTATATTGTGTTCACAGATTCCTTCTTCTGCTCAAGTGTTGTTGCTCTTTATGACAATTTTCACGTCATTCATTGTATTCTTCAGCTCCAGCATTTCTCTTTTTGAGTTCTTTTTTAATGATTTTTATTTCTTTTTTTAATTTTTTTATGATTTTTATTTCTTTCTAAAGCTTCTCATTTTGTACACATGTTGTTTTCCTGATTTTGTTGAACTGTCTCTCTGCTCTCTTGTAGCTTACTGAGTTTATGAAAACAATTATTCTGATTCTTTGGAGTTGAGAAATTATCTTCTTCCTTTAGTATGTGCTGTTTCCTTCATTTTTTCTTTCTGTTAGCCTTGTGTTGGTGTCTGTGCGTCTGAGGGAGCGGGAGCCTTTCTAGACTTTCCAGTCCGGCTTCCGTGTGGAAAGACCTTTGCCTGTGCGTTGGTCCGAGGGTCCTGGCTGGCTGAGGTGCAGGGGCTCTGACTCTGGAGGACACAGCATCCTCTTCCACTCCAAGCAGCGCAGGCAGCCTTTCGCAGCTCTGCCAGCTCAGCTCGGCGCTGACAAGAGTCTCCACTGCTAAGACCCTTGGGATTTAGGGCGCGGGGAACGCAGCTGGGATCCTCGGGGGTGAAGCCTTCCCGGGCCTCCCTGCTCCCTCTTTCCCTCATGGGCGGGAGTCCTAGGCGAGAGGACCTTTCTCAGCCCAGGGTCTGGCGCCCAGGTGCAGACAGCGACACTGGCGTCCAGAACTCAAGCCCAAGACGGGGCTTTCCGCGGGGTGATGGAGGTGGGGCTCCGGGCACGGCCCCGTTGTGTCGGGGCGGAGGGGACCGTGGACCTCATCTCAGGGGTGTGGTTCCAGCTCCCACTCCAGGAAAGGGCAGCGGTGTGGCCTCTGAGCAGCTGTCAACTCGGGTCATCATCAGGGAAGAAAGAGGGGCATCTCAGTGGCAGACACTGTGGGTGTACGTGGTGGGGGCTTCTGGGGTCCTCCTGACCTCCTTTTCCCCGACAAGGGGAAGGAACGCTAGGAGGCTCTCTCTCTCTCTCTCTCTTTTTTTTTTTCCAGTGGAGGAAGCATTTTATTGCTGCTCCAAGTTTAAGAATTTTCACTTTTAGAAATCAACATTTTTGGAAAATCTCCCGCAATGCGCCATTCACCTTCTGAATCTTGGTGTTCGCTGACATCTCAACATATTTCTCTTCAATAGGAACAGTCATTCCACCCATGACGGATGGATCAATCTTAACTTCCAGTTTCAAAACTGGACCTTTAGCTAGGAAGCTCTTGAGGACAGTTTTAACTTCAGGAGGAGTGTCCTCATCTAAAGGAGACACGGGGGGAACACCACGTGCAGTCCTCTTGACCCCAGGTTGTGCTGCACGGGGGGCTGGGGACGGGAAGAGGCTTCCTTGCCCTTCTGTGCAGTTGTGCTCTCTGATTTCGCTCCTCCGGGTTCTGCAGATTAGTCCAGAGCCCTCCCACAGCTGTTTTCATTGTGATGCAATTGTTTATCCAGTCTTTTAGTTGTTTTTTCTTCGCAGAGGGTGGGGGAGGCAAGAATTGGGAACTTTCAGTTTGCCATCCTGCGGAAATCTCTGAATTATTCTTCAAGCTGATCTTTAACATTGGAATTATTGCAAAATCAAAAGTTACCCAAAAAAGTAAACAAGGAAACCTTTAATTATGTATACCATGGGGAACTCTACTCAATACTCCATACGTGCGGTCCCCAACCTTTTTGGCACAGCGACCAGTTTCAGGGAAGACAATTTTTCCAGGGGCAGGGGGGATTGTTTGGGGATGATTCAAGTGCATTACATTTATTGTGCACTTTATTTCTAACATAACGCACCGATCCAGTGCGAGTTATTGGTCCATGGCCTAGAGGTTGGGGATCCCTGTAATGTGTAATGACTTACATGGGAAGAGAAACTAAAAAGAGTGGATACATGTATATGTATAACTGAACCACTTTGAATAACACAACCTTGTAAATCAACTATATGCCAATAAAAATTTTTTTAATTTTTAATTAGAAGGCTTTTCATAACCAGTTGTCAGGGGCACAGAATACTTACCAATGATTGAAGGCTCCATGTTTGTTCAGTTCAGTTCAGTCACTCAGTCGTGTCCAACTCTTTGCGACCCCATGAATTGCAGCACCCCAGGCCTCCCTGTCCATCACCAAATCCCAGAGTTCACTCAGACTCATGTCCATCAAGTCGGTGATGCCATCCAGCCATCTCATCCTCTGTCGTCCCTTCTCCTCCTGCTCCCAATCCCTCCCAGCATCAGGGTATTTTCCAATGAGTCAGATCTTCGCATGAGGTGGCCAAAGTACTGGAGTTTCAGCTTTAGCAAAATTCCTTCCAAAGAAATCCCAGGGCTGATCTCCTTTAGAATGGACTGGTTGGATCTCCTTGCAGTCCAAGGGACTCTCAAGAGTCTTCTCCAACACCACAGTTCAAAAGCATCAATTCTTCGGTGTTCAGCCTTCTTCACAGTCCAACTCTCACATCCATACATGACCACTGGGAAAACCATAGCCTTGACTAGATGGACCTTTGTTGGCAAAGTAATGTCCCTGCTTTTCAATATGCTGTCCATGTTTGTAGAAACAACATTATGCTTGTCACCTCCTGACAGAAATACATAAATGTATTGGCAAGGATGTTCTAGAATGGTAATATGCAAAAATGGTTTAAGGACAAGACACATGAGCTTCACTGTTGGGCAAAAAAGACTCATTAGAAAGTTACTTTTCTCTGGGCCTTGCTTTCTCCGTCTTTACAAGGGGGATAAACAACAGCACCAACCTCTCACCATTACTAAAAGGGTGAAATTAGGCAGAGGAAGTTCAGTGCCTGATATCTGAATATTGGATCTTATTCTGCCATCCTAAATAGCTCCTCATGTGTGCCTTAGTTTACTGAAAGCATAAGCACCTTAGACAAGGAAAACAAATGTGTCCTAAAAGAAAAGAAGGTAAAAGGATAAAATATTTTTCTTAAGGAGAAAAAATATATAAAATGACTTGAGGGAAATACATTTATTGGTTGTACTTTGGCACACAGCTTGCATGCCTTTGTACACAACCCCAGGACGAGACACACAAGTGTCTGCAATTCAGTCCTTTACACACCTCTGTGATCCCATCTCGGAGAAGGCGATGGCACCCACTCCAGTACTCTTGCCTGAAAAATCCCATGGATGGAGGGGCCTGGTGGGCTGCAGTCCATGGGGTCGCACAGAGTCGGACACGACTGAAGCGACTTAGCAGCAGCAGCAGCAGTGATCCCATCTCAGCTTGGCATGCTGACATCATTATTTCTGAAAGGCCACACATGGATATCTAAAGAAATGATCTGATAATAGTGGGAACAACAACATTATTTCCCATTTATTAGGCAATTACCCTGGGCCAGGGGCTTTGCATATCTCCTTGCATCGATTAGCATCTTATAGCCTCATAAAATGTCCTTGAGCTGGACATTATGACCCCATTAAGCAGGGGATTGGCATAGTTGGATTCTGAATCTTGAAAATAAGATTTTATAGTCATTGCTCTTCACCACTATATTATATTCCACTTTTCCAATCTTCCCAGTGAATAGCTAGAGCAGAGTCAGGGGAATTGCCAGGGGAGATGGGAGCCACACTTGGATGTCTGACCTGGAAGCCTTACCCGAGTAGGCCAGGAGGCAGTGGGGCTCCCGTGGTTGGGTTAAGGCCATAAACCCCGGCTCCTGAACTAGATGTGCGTGGAGATGAACTTAGTGGTGATGAGGGATTTAGAAGGCAGACCCGGAGATTCTGGGAGCAGGTTACCAAGGCGGGACTCCAGTGATAAAGTGGAACCTCAGTCTGAAGAAGGGCAAACCATGTATATGCTTGAGTTTAGTTGTAAGTTCTAGGCCACAAGCTTTGAAGTAATTTAAACAATAATCTTTAAACAATAATCTTTAAACAATAATTTAATTTATGTTGTGTTTGTTTCAGGGGTACAGCAAACTGTATCAGTCATACATATATATGTGCTATGTATGGTTATTGTTTTTCAGATTCTTTTCCCATATAGGTTATTACAGACCATTTGGTAGAGTTTCCTGTGCTATAGAGTGAGTCCTTATTAGTTACTTATGATGTGAGACCATCTTACTTGGAATTTCCACACGACCACTCAAAGCTATGAAATTTTATACAAGTTACACAAGATTCTCAGTCTTAGTTTCCTCACCTAAAAATAGTATGTAATAACACCTATCTTACACTATTATTGTAGCACTGTAATATTTACTATGGAAGAATATCTGAGTGTAGTGGACCCGTGCGTGCAGTTCAAACCTGTTACTCTAGGGTCAGCCGTGTTCAAAACTAGCCCGCTAAAAGAGCCCATTAATCTCAGAATAACTGGTGGAGAAACATGCGTCATGAATTCTAAAGCAAACATAAGATATTAGACACTTTGTCGGATGAAAAAGGTTTTCCAAGGCTGAGCACCGAAGAATTGCTGCTTTTGAACTGTGGTGTTGGAGAAGACTCTTCAGAGTCCCTTGGACTGCAAGGAGATCCAACCAGTCCATTCTGAAGGAGATCAGCCCTGGGATTTCTTTGGAAGAACTGATGCTAAAGCTGAAACTCCAGTGCTTTGGCCACCTCATGCGAAGAGTTGACTCATTGGAAAAGACTCTGATGCTGGGAGGGATTGGGGGCAGGAGGAGGAGGGGACGACCGAGGATGAGATGGCTGGATGGCATCACGGACTCGATGGACGTGAGTCTGAGTGAACTCCAGGAGTTGGTGATGGACAGGGAGGCCTGGCGTGCTGCAATTCATGGGGTCGCAAAGAGTCGGACACGACGGAGCGACTGAACTGAACTGAAACATGAAGATGGAAGTCCTAGATTTTAGTCAAGATGAAATTCATTGATCAAATTTATTAATCACAAGTTACCTACTTCATTATCTTTCTATAATAATTATCTCGTCTTCATCCCCTAGAATTGTCCAGAGAAACGTCTCACATGCACTTCATCATAGCCTATATTTTAAACTAGTCTCAGAGTCTCTATTTTCGAATTGTTTCTCATTATATTTGGCATTTTGTGTGAATTACTTTGTATTTCAAACGATTTCTTCTCTGACATGGCAGGGTTTGGTTGTTTAATCCTGTTTGTACACTTCACTGTTAGTTCTGTAGTTAGAAGCTACCTTCAGTCACAATTGAAAAAGTGCCTGCAATTTAATAGCATTTTAGGCCTGGCGATGCCACAAATAGAGTTGCTGTTATTATTCTGAGCATTAGGCAAATGGGGGAGAAGTGTGTCTGCAGAGCCACAGGATCGAATGGCTCTCCTTCAAGTGTGAGGAGGTCAGCCTCGAGAAGAATGCAAACTAGCAGGAAGCTTAATTTATGGGCTCTGTAAGTCCAAAGCTACAAAAGTAATGGACTTCAGAATTGACTCCTTTGAGCAGCAGTTTCAGCAGCTGGCAACATTGTACGAAAGAGTGGAAGGAAAAAAAAAAAAAAAGGAATGTCTTTGGAAGAAACTCCTGTGGCCTCACACTAGGTTGTAAACAGCTGGTCTGGCTCATCCCATCTCATGGCAGATGCAAAATAAGGCAGAAAAGTATATGTTGAGTGGCATATTCTTTTGGTATTTGTACATGTACTAAATAGTAAATAAAATGCCACTTTCAGTTTCAGAAACATAATTAGATAAAATACATTTAATCCCATATTAGAAATGATGGTAAGCTGTGATAGCGTGATGGTAAAATGTTGGCATGGGTCATCGCTCTTCGATGAGGGTGATGCTTTCTCCACTTTACTTATCCAACTGTTCCGCTTTAAATCATGGAAAGGGATGAGGAAGCAAGATTTTCTTACAGGTGAATTAAATTTCCTAAGGCATTTGGTCAAAGTCTGAGTCTTGGTAAAGAGTCAGTTTCCACCAGAACTTTGCTTAATCACCAGGGAGCAACTGAGGACCCAATGCATGTCCCTTAGACCACTCTGGAGGGCCCTCCCCAGAACTGGCATGGGAATCGAATTCAGCTGGAACTGAATTCCCAAGCGCTGAACTCCATTCAAAACGTTTACCTGTGAAACCCACCTGCGAAAATCCTAGGAGTCTACAGAAGCGCATGTTCATAAGATTAAGTCCATAGCAGACCATAATTCTGGAATTAGGATAATAGTGCGAAGACCGCTGGCAATCACAAGTCTGTTCTCTCTGCGGATCTGTTTCTGGTTCACAGACAAGTTCATCCGACGTATTCTAGATCCCACGTGTCAGTGACACAGGGTGTTTATCATTCTCTGCCTGACTTTCTGCACTTAGTGTGAGTCTCTAGCTGCACCCGTGCTGCTGCGAACGCAGCGCTTCATTCTCTTTTACGGCTGGGCAGTGCTGCAGTGTATATGTGTCCCACACCTCATCGTTCCTCTGTCGACGGACATGTAAGCTGGCCCATGTCTTGGCTGTTGTAGATAGTGCTGCTCGGAAAATAGGGGGCAGGCATCCTTGAATTATAGTTTTGTCCAGGTAATTGCCTAGGAGTGAGATTGCTGGATCATATGACAACTTAATTTTTAGTTTTTTGAGGACTCTCCATACTTTTAACATAGTGGCTGTACCGTTTTATACAAGGGATATTTTTTTCTGAAAAGCCACAGAGAATAGAAAGCAATTTCTGGAAAAGTTACTAAGTAGAAAAAAAGGTTGATATTTTTCATCCAGTGAAATTCATAAACACAAGTGATCTTTAATTTGGAATGTTGATGTGTGTGGCAGGAGTATGATGGAACTGGGTCACTCAAAATTTCCTCCCTTTAAGTTAGGTTCTGGAAGTTTGAGTCAACCACATTCTACAGGGTAAGCGGCCATAGCATTCTTGTATTTGTTATTTTCTAGCTCTTAATTTCTGAAAAATACAGCTTAAAAGAACATGTTAAGGGTCAAGAGGGTTGTTTGATTTTTCTACAACATGGAAATGAAACAATTTCCCCCACAGAATTACATGTTTCTGCTGGAAATCAGAATACTACCTCAGTGTCAGCCTCACCTCAGTTGTCACGGAAGCAATTCTCCTTCTAGACAAGGTTCTTAGCATCCCAGCCTAAAATCAGATACAATTTCTCATTACACAGATGCTCTTGATGAATCCAATATTATAAATGCTTCCTACCTAAGATGAATTAGGATTAGTTACTGTGCAAACTGCCTCTAGCAAGAAAATAGAGTTTCCAGCTGGTGCATGGACCATGTTCATTACAAAAGAAAAAAAAATTCAATTTCATGACTGCTCTTTCAGTGAAGGGGGGGGCGGAATCTAAGTAGAATTCTAAAATATTCATAAGTATTAAAATCTCTTCTGTTAAAATGAGAAAGAATTATAGCCCAGACAGATCTAGTGAGAAATTCTTCTGAAGGTCAGTTACCTCCTGTATGAGGAGCCTGGTGGGCTGCAGTCCGTGGGGTCACAGAGCCGGACATGACTTAGAGAGTGAAAAGCAGCAACCACAGCAGACGAGTCGCGCGACCTAATGAAAGTAGAGAGGCCACGTGACCGGACACATGCTTAGTGCATGAGCACACCTATTATTTTGCAAAGCTTAACCCAGGAATCTTGAGCACAAATTACTCCAAGCAATTATATTTTTAGTCTCAAAAAAAAGTCTTACAAAGCAACCATAGAGAGAAGACTACCTCAAACTTCCTCGCTCCCGAATTAAGAATCGCTTCCTGTTAGCTCCAGCCTTTGTTTGACCGATCTCCATCATATCAGAAAGGCTGTGGTAACACATGGAGCCAAGAATTCACTTTCTAAAGGGAAAGCAACACAAACTCTGCCACAGAAACTAAGGACTATTAACACGTCTTCTCTTTTTCTTTCTTGCTTTTTCTTTGCCCTCACTTTCAGCAGGCCTTGGGTTTGTTAGCCTGGCAAAAATGAACATGTCAGCTTTCATTGCAAATCACTGCCCAGCTCAAATGGGATTTTGAAGAGATGTGCCACCTGCTTCATTAATAATAACATCAAATTCTTTTTTCTTGGTTTGCTTTATAGACATATCCTTCTTGGCTCCACAAATCATTTCTTTATGTTACTGTGGATCTCAAAAAAAAAAAAAGAAGACTGAATTTTTTTCCCTCTGTCACCATGAATTACATAAATAGAAGATAGAGCAAAGTCTTTCTGCCTTAAATGCCAGAGAATCTCTATACACACACAAAAAGAGACAAAGAAAAAATGGAAGAAAGAACAAAGAACAAAGGGAGACAGGAAAGGCAGAAGAGAGGAAGGCGCCCTCGTAAATGAACCTAAACCTATAAAGCAGGACAGAACGAAACATGTGAAAAGACTGGCTCAGTTCTCCGAAGAAGGAAGCTGGTAATTCAACCTGCTAGTTTATTTACAAATCCTTTTTACTACTGATATTACCTCTAATGCATAGTTTAGAAGTCAGAATATTATTCAACAACAACTCAAAGCTTTATGATTTTGCATAATCCCCCATGATGGAAAGTTAGCACACAGTGGTATTTACACACACAGATGGGATGAATTTTAGCAAAACCCCAATAACAATTAGCTTCTGTTAGAATATGTGTAGCTATGGTTATTACAGATTACTACTTTTTCCCCCTTCATCAGCATTTGTCTGCTATTTGCAAAGCCCAGTTAATTTACAGCATTTGTAATTTCACAGGGGCAGGATCAGACTCCAGGTAGACGCACACAGTCTGAGGCAATTGTTCTTTGTAATTTCCATACCAGCCTCTGATTGATGGAATGCCAGCGCTATAAAATGTTGTCAGGAAAACAAAAACTTGGTCCAGGTGTTTTGTGATTTTTATGATCTTGGCTTTCAAGGGCAAAGCACCACCTCTGCAGTCAAGCTGAATCACAGCTCAAGGGAAAAGTGGTGAAGTTTTGAGGCCAAGAAGGTACCAGAATCTTTCTTCTTGACTCACAAACCACAGAGCAGCAGCCTCACATCCCTGCAAGAAATGCAGACTCTCAGGCTGAGCCCCAGATCTGCCCCTTCAGTATCAGCATTTTAACAACTCCCAGGGTTTCAAGGCTCACTTTAAAGTCTGAATATCCTGTTAGAAAGGTTGGCTCCAAGAGTGCAATATATTCCAGCAACTCTCCTTCAGGGGTACCTCAAGAATGACCTTGACCAACCTGAATCCTAGGTTGTTGTAACCATGCCATTTGTATTGATGGAGTTGTTACTGAGCGGGGTTTTAGCCTACCTTAATCAATAGAAATTGATAAGAGGGCAGACAAGAAATTCAGGCAAGGCTCGATGGGGACCCCTGCTGCAGCGCGTGGGAGGGAGTGAGAACAAGAGGCACCCTAGTTTGCTCCCTGAGGTGTGGGAGCTGAGTGATGGGGATGGGGAGGAGGGTGGGGATGGGCCCGGGGTGTGGGGAGCTGAGTGATGGGGATGGGGAGGAGGGTGGGGATGGGGAGGAGGGTGAGGATGGTCCCGGGGTGTGGGAGCTGCCATGATGGGGAGGGGGAGGAGGGCGGGCATGGGGAAGAGGGTGGGCATGGGCCCGGGGTGTGGGGAGCTGAGTGATGGGGATGGGGAGGAGGGTGGGGATGGGGAGGAGGGTAGGGATGGGGAGGAGGGTGGGGATGAGCCCGGGGTGTGGGGAGCTGAGTGATGGGGATGGGGAGGAGGGTGGGGATGGGGAGGAGGGTAGGGATGGGGAGGAGGGTGGGGATGAGCCCGGGGTGTGGGGAGCTGAGTGATGGGGATGGGGAGGAGGTGGGGATGGGGAGGAGGGTGGGGATGGGCCCCGCGTCAGGCTGGAGGCACGTCCTAGGTGGTCTGCCCACCCCTCTGGTGGCATTGAATGCAGGGGTCACGCACAGTACCCTGCTTTTGCTCCTGCTTTTGCCTCAGAAGTAGCTCGGTTTGGGTGCACTTACATCTTGTCTAAAATTTGTCCCAGCGACACAAGAAGCAGTTTCTCATCCCTGCAGTCTCCTTGTCCTTTGTTGCTGGAGGAGGTGTGTTTCCAGGGGCAAGCACTGCAGCCAAGGGTCCCAGGTCCCCTCCTGCCTCAGCTTCACCTCTCAGACACAATTCAGTTCAAAATGACTTTCTTGTGATGCACTTCTTAGAACTACTCTGCCATTTAATCATCCAGTCGTTTTGATTTTGAAATTCTTTGACTTAATTCACTTAATTTTTTTTTCACATTTCATAAATCTCGTGAGCCAGCATTTATGGGAATAAAAACAGTAACTAGGTATGCCACAGAGTTACTTAAATTTATTATTATTTAGTTATGCAAGCTTTTAAATGAGACATTTGTATTCTTTTCCTATAAAGGGCCAGACAGTAAATAGTTTAGGCTTTATGGGCCAAGAGAACACGTCACTTAACTTGTATCCAAATTTAGTGTTCCGTTTCATCAAAGTGTAAAAATTACGCCAAGTTCTTGGTCATATGAAAACAGGCAGAGGGCTGGCTATCATTTGCTCAGAGGTCAAAAATCTAAATTTCACTTTAAAAACGAAGGTCTGAAAGCTAAGAAATGTAATTCTGGAACAGGATACAAGAGCCACTGCTGTGTGTCTTCTCTAGAGACAGCAGTCTCCTTGTCACGGGGACTCTAAGCTCAGCCAAGGCTTTGGACTGCTGAGGCCAGGGGCAACAGGATATATTTCTAAGATTTTCTGTTTTGAATTGGAGTATCGTTGCTTTATGATGTTCTACCACACAGTGAATTAGCCATGTGTGTACATAATATCCGAGCTTCCCTGGTGGCTCAGACGGTAAAGAATCCGCCTGCAATGTGGGAGAACCAAGTTCGACCCCTGGGTTGGGAAGATCCCCTGGAGAAAGAATGGCAACCCACTTCAGTATTCTTGCCTGGAAAATCCCATGGATGGAGAAACTTGGTGAGCTACAGTCCACAGGGTCACAAAGAGTTGGATACGACTGAAGCCGCATAGCGCGCACACACACACACACACGCACACACACGTGTACATGTATAACTGATTTACTTTGCTGTGTAGCAGAAACTAACACAACATTGTAAAGCAACTATACCGCAATAAACCTTAATTTTAAAAATACAGGAAAAGTTGAATTACCATTTAAAATATGTATATTTTTCTGATTAAGATAGTAAAGCATGAAAAAAAACCCGCAAGGGCAAAAAGTTACAGCTAAAAACTTTATGAGTATTCATTTTCTTTTTTTGTTTGTTTGTTTTTTAAGAAGTATTCTGCAGCTTCATTAATGGCAAGCCCCAAATAGGCTACTTTTAAGTTCAAGGGGATGCTGGCAGGTATAACTTTGGGAGTTCGTTTCAGGAGTTCCTGAATTTTCACTTCCCTGCCCATATTCTGATCCATCCCAGCACACCCCCCTTGAGCCTGGACAGAGCTCTCAGACAGACTACGGATGCTTTCAGAGGGAAGCCTGGCCCCGCCCTTGGGCTACAGATCCCACGCCATGCGGAGCGTGGGGTCTAACACTAAGAGCAGACAACGCCGTTGGGCACTTAGGACCATGAGTCTGACTGCATGTTGACTCTCCCATCCTCTGTGTCCGTGACGGACCGGAGACCCTGCACAGAGCAAGGCCATCTCAATAGCCCAGTGGAGGGTGACTCGGACTCACGGGGCCCGGGGGTCCCGTCATGTCTGCTGTCAGCATTGCCAATTCTGTTACATTGCCCAATGTCCGCTGGGCAGCAATAAACAGGGGCTATTCTTAAAGTATAGATTTATACAGAAACCTAAATGTTGCAAGACTCTCTAGGTTCTGTTAAGGTGTTTATTGCCCAAATCATCGTGGCATTGAGTCAAAAGAGTACTGGCAGACTCTGGCATTTAGTCAAAAAGCTAGCTTTGACATGAGGGAGCTGAGCTCTCTTTTCCTGCATGCCTGAACTCATAAGCCCATGAGTGAACTGTTCACCATCCTTGGCAGAAAGATATAGGGAGAGAGTGAATGAGACAAGTTTGGTCAAAGTATAACATCCTAGGCCTTTTGCCAAGGACAAGGCAACAAGGATGCCTGTCTTAACTGTCATTTCAGAGAGCATGACTCTCATTTTTTGCTGCTAGTCGAGATAGATCTGTTCTGGAATGTCGATGTAGGGGTGCATGATGTGAGCGTACAAGGTTGTGCAGGAACTGCAGAGAAGGGCATTTTGCTTTGTCACAGACCAGGGAGCTGGTCCTCCCCAAACCCCATGTGTTAGCCCGACTCAGGCTTGTTGCTAAGGTTCCTAAAGGTTCGCCTAGTTTGGGTTCTGTGCACAGGCCACTACTTCCTGTCTGCACTCTTGACATTGTGACGTATCCATTTGGGGGCTACTCTTCTGGCTTCAATAGTTATCCTTCAGGAAATGATTTCTGTTCTCCCAAGAAAGTACCAACGTCCCAAAACCTAAAGCTAAAAAGTCATCGCCATGACCTGATCCTCATGCCTAGTCTGTTAACCAATAGACATTCAGAGGCAGGGAACGGAAACCCCCCAGGGGTTGCGAAGCCCACTGGCTCACCGAGTCCAGAGCATCAGCACCATCCCCGTGGAGCCCAGAAGGCTTCTGACTCTTTCGCTTCCAATACAGATGACAAGCATCTCAGGATTTACGAGCTCCTGACAGAACCAGGAAGTTTCTAGATTCAGACGGATTCTTTTCTTTCATAACTTCATTGACACACTTGGGTCCACTGTGCTGAACCCTGAACAGAAGTCACAGCCAATCTCTGGCTTCTTCGCCCATCTGCACAGAAATCCAGGTAAAAAGTCAGCACACCTTGTCTAAACTCACCCAGCAAACAAGGCTCCCTGACACTGTCCAGCCACCCGCAGCGAAAGCCAGAGGCCCTGCCGTGATGGGCCGTACCGACAGAGAAACGGAGGTGTCACCATCAAGGTGGCTCCAAGGGCAGATGGGGAAGGCGAGGGGAATGCAAAATCTGCTCAAATTACCTTTCAGATTTCCCCCCAAAAGAAAATCTTACTCAGAATTTAAGTTACATAAAGGGAAACGCACGCCTAGCAGCTGTCTCCTTCCATCACATCAGGATACGGTCACCAGCGACTTCAATCAGCCGCAGCGTGTGATGTGCGCATTCACAGTCCATTCGTGGTCACATCTAGATTTGGAGGGTAATTTACCTTGGGCAGAGTCCTCACACTTTCTGTACTTCTGCATAAACTTAAACTTCCACAATCATCTGGAAATACTGCGGTGCTCTCTAGGAGGCATTCCTCCAATGTAGGTTATCGAGGTCTTACACTTGGCAAGTACTTACGGAGCTCTTACTATGTGCCAGGCATTATTCTAGGGATTCGGTGTTCACCACAAATGAAACAAACACCCCTGCCTGCATGAGCTTACACCCTGGTCAGGGGAGGGGAAAGCAGACGAGTGCAGCAGAAATGATGTGTACACGGCGCCACTCCAGCATCCTTGCTGGAGAACCCCATGGACAGAGGAGCCTGGCGGGCTACCGTCCACGGGGCCACAAAGAGTCGGACACAACTGAGTGCCTAAACCACCACCAACAAATTCTTAGTTTCCATCAGTCTTTGATGGGTTTTGTGATGAGCAAAGGAATTCTTTAGGAACTGGCACCTAAACAAATGCCTGGACATATTAAGAATTAAACAAATGATAAATGGCATTGTGTTCAACATACAAGGTATTGTGCACTTGTATTTATGAGTCCACCTGTCTCTTCCTCCTCTTGTGGGTCCACAGAGTTCCTGAGAACAGGGCTACAGGTACTACAGGAGCCCCTAGAATAAGGAATCCTGAATTCATAAAGCAACCTGGCCCCAAGTCTGGGCTTCAGATTTCTTAATCTGTAAAAGTATTCTAATAAATACTTAACAAATTGATAAAGCCAGTTAAGGTATTAAAACTCTGCTGTGCAAGGTAGATGCTAGACACGTCTCCAGAATTGAGTCAGTAAAAATTGTGACTATGTTGGATTTGACTGTATTCTCTTGATAAATAGCTCAAGTTTGTTCTCCATAGAGAAAGGAAGATTAGACATTGATGGTCCCCTCATCTTCTCAGGGATGACAGTGATTCTTTAAAGAACTCTCTTAGATAAGACTTTAAAAGCGACTCCCCTGCTGCAGTGAGTGGATATCAAGTTGCCCAGTACGTTTCAACAAAAATAGAAGGCAGATGATAAATCGTTCCAGCCAAGGCTTTTCCTTTAATCAAAGTGCCCTAGGACACTAGGGGCACTAACTTGCCTTGGGAACCAAACCTGGTTTATTCCTGAGCCAAACTTTGGTCCGCTTATTCACAAGTGGTAAGGACAGTCTACTGCCAGTGGATTGTGGTGGGAAAAAGGGCAGCATTTACTGCAGGTACCGAGCAAGGAGTTCAGGGAGCTAGTGCTTAAGAGACCCCAAAACTCCCAGAAGGCTTTCAGGAAAAGGATTGTAACACAGAATGAGGGAGGGGTGTTGTAGGGTCTGTGATCAGTTTGTGGGCATCCTTCTGATCGGTTGATGATGAGGTAATTGGGCATCGTCGACCTTCTGGTTCCAGCTGGTCTGCGCGCTTGTGAGCAGTGTGCAGGGAGCTGCTTGTACCCGATGGAGGTCGGGGTTTCTTCATCTGCAAAACAGCTCACTCTAAATGAGCCCACAGGTTCTTCTTTCTCTGCAGTTCAGACGCTGCCTTGTGACTTGGCTTGTCTGGGAACTATCTCCATGGCCCTGCTGTTGCGATTTCTGTTACCATCTCACTGCTGCCGGCAAGTCTATCAGAAAGTGAAGGTATGCTGGGGAAGTTAGCAATAGGCTGTCACCTTCCCACTCAAGTCACAGCTGTGCAACGTACCCAGCAGCGGACCAGGGCTTGGAGTACACGCAGCTTCATCACCATGCCAGTGAAAGGACACAGGATAGACAGGGCAAGATAAGTTCTCCACAAAGCAGAACTTAGGACAAGGAAAATTACTGGAAAACATCACTGTGGTCACATTGCCACTTTAAATTGTCTTTCTCAGAAGGGAGACGTAACTTTGATTCTATTTATCTTTTTTTTGACTATCAGGGTTTTCAAAGGAACGGAGTCAGACTCTGTAGCTAGTACGCTAAGCTGAGGCCCATCTGTATGTCTCTGCTTTAATTCTTTGTTTCTATCATGCTTGTAAGAGACTCTTTATACATTTTCAGATTCACCTTCTTTCCAGACCCCTGGGGGAACCTGTACTGTTTTGACCCTCTTTGAAGTTAGGCATCATCCTAGGACTTGACAGTCAACGGAATATTGGTTGGAAGTGGCACATGTCGCTTCTGGGCGTTACAGAAGGCAGCGCAGGGTTTTCATATGCCCTTCAGCCCGCCTTGGTGCCCGCAGAGGCGTACATGAGATGGAAACTCCATCATCCTTGGCTCCTATACATTAACAATGACTAAAACTCCATCAATAGACACAAAACATGAGTGAGAAATTAGTGGGGGGTTTGGGGTTTTTTTTTTTTTTTTTTTTGGTGTTTGGCCACTGAGTTTTAGGGGTTGATTGTAACCATAGCATAAATGTAAAGCCTGATTGATATAAACGCTCAATCATGAATTTCAAATGACTAATTTTAAAGTATTTAATGCAATCTTGATAGTTCCTTGAGCATCAAGTGTTTTAAAGCAGAAGCCTTAAGCACTGGCCGAGCTTCCTGTGTCACACAGCAGACCCCCACCAGATGTCCACTTCACACAGGGCAGCCTGTGTTTCCATGCTGCTCATGCTGACATGTCAGAAACCAGTACAATATTGTAAACCAATTATCCTCTAAGAGAAAAAAAAAGAGTATGGAAGTTCCTCAAAAAGTTAAAAACAGAATTACCATATGATTCAGCAGTTCCACTTCTGAGTACTAACACGAAAAAAAAAAAAAAAAAACACTAATTCAAAAAAAAAATAAAGGAGAAAGTCTTCAGTAAGACATGAGTATGCTGCTGCTGCTGCTAAGTCACTTCAGTCGTGTCCAACTCTGTGCGACGCCATAGACGGCAGCCCACCAGGCTCCCCCGTCCCTGGGATTCTCAAGGCAAGAACATTGGAGTGGGTTGCCATTTCCTTCTCCAATGCATCAAAGTGAAGAGTGAAAGTGAAGTCGCTCAGTCGTGTCCGACTCTTCGTGACCCCATGGACTGCAGCCCACCAGGCTCCTGAGTCCATGGGATTTTCCAGGCAAGAGTGCTGGAGTGGGTGCCATTGCCTTCTCTGAGACATGAATATAGCACACATCAAAGCCTGTCTCCAGATTTTTCAGCCCTGACAAATTCTGAAGCAGAACGTGTGATGGGAAGAATCTGTTCCCATAAATACTGGGAAGGACTCTGCCACCCTTCCATCCTCTGACGGCTTTCACTCAGTTAAAAGCAGATGCCTTCGCCACACCCATTATTTAATTTTGTTTAGAATCCCAGGGACAGGGGAGCCTGGTGGGCTGCCGTCTATGGGGTCGCACAGAGTCGGACACGACTGAGCGACTTCACTTTCACTCTTCGCTTTCATGCATTGGAGAAGGAAATGGCAACCCACTCCAGTGTTCTTGCCTGGAGAATCCCAGGGACGGAGAGCCTGGTGGGCTGCCATCCATGGGGTCGGGAAGAGTGGGACACGACTGAAGCGACTGAGCAGCCGCAGAATGTTTGCTGGTGAAGAACAAAAACTAAACTGTCAGCGAGCGGATAATCAACCCTCCTTGTTGCGGCAGCCTTGGGAAAAGACAAGAGCCCTGGCTTGTGTTTGGGTCCACATTCCTTGAGGCAGAGCCACCGCTAGTGGTGGAAGGCATCAAAGCAGAGGAGAGCCAGCTTCGAGCTGCACGTCGTGCCGGCCACGAATCGGCGCTTGCCATCTACGTCCACAAGGATCGCACCATGAGCCAATGCGATGAGCCACTGTGGTTGCTGACCTTCAACACCCCTTGAAAGGAGGTCAGGGTGGGGTTCAGGACCCAGGCACTCTCTGCTCTGGGAAAACTGGCAGAACAGGTCTTCAAATAGACACTTTCAGGGGAAGACTTGGAAAATCAAACAAATACGTTTTGTAACTTTGTATTTATCTTTATGTAAGTATTTGGCATGTGAGTTACACAATTCCAATAGACCCTCCTTGCCTTTTCACTGCATCTAATTCAAGTTCCCAATTTCCTGTTCTAGAATGCTTTCTTGAAGATGCTTTAAGGAAAAATATTATGAATTATAACTTATGAATTACATGGATTTGTCTGTTGATTAATACATGAGATAAATTTTTATTGTATTTAATTTTTAAAAGACCTCCCAATTATCCATATGACTGAATGGAATTTTAAACGAACCCCCCCCAAAATATCTGGTACCTTTGTTCAAAATGTTACCTATTGGAAGCCACCAGCCATCCATGTTAAGGGTTAAAAAGAAAATACCTTAAAATTGTATGCATTTTTGTCTTAAGATAATAATAACAGTAATAATACCTGACTTATATAGTCAGAAATTATTACTAAGTTTTTGAGCTGTGGAGGATTCTGGAAATCATTTGGCACAAACCTTCACATTTGCCTTGACGACCTAGACTTGAGATGTACGCAAAAGCATAAGTCCCTAAGTGTGGTATTCACACATAATTTATTCCAGTAATTAAATAATAAGGATTACACCCAGAAGTCGCTTAATGAAGTGTGTGACTTTCTGACATGCTTTGGTCTGCGCTTCACGAATATGGAAGAAGGAATCATAAGCCCCTCCTGCCGTCTTCAGTCAGAAGGCGGCAACGAAAATTCTAAAGGCCGGCCGGGTGGCGCTGCATACTGTTCTAATAATAGTGACAGCCCTGATGAAACCCTTTCGTGTGACGGTTAAAAGGGTCCTAGGAAATAAAGTGCAAGTATCATTTTAAAATGCATTCTTAGCCCTGGAGAAACAAAGGTTAGGCAAAGGATCTAAGCTTTTAAAACTTTTTTTCATTGAGAGTAGCTCACATCTGTGTAGGCATCTTAACTTTTCCAAAGCACTTTTGTAACTTCCACCTAATTGCACATCCTGACACCATCACGGTTAAGCCGCCGAGGCAATAGCAATTCCCACTTGCCACTGGGGAAACTGCTTCCACATGAGGTTATTAGGAGACAGGCCAGGCCAAGCAAATGAACGGAGAACTAGCCCTAGAAACCCCATTATGTAACTCCAACCCCAGCGCTCTTCCAGGCACTAATAAATTCTCCTGCTATAGGACACTCATCCTCTCAAAGAAGGGCTGCATCCTGCCGTGGGAGCCACCACCTGAGCTAGGAAGGAGGAAAGCTGGAGACAGTCTGGAAACAAAACCGACGTGTGTTTGAGAAATACATGCCAGTAAGATACACCCGGAAACTGATTGGGGGGAACTTTTAGCCTTGTAGGCAAGAGATCAACAAGGACTTGCTATCATTAACGACATACGGCTTTTTCTGTTTAAAATTTCAGACAACAGGCAAGGTACACTGTATCAGAAGATGGGGTCGTGTTGGATTGCTAAGAATATCCTAAAGTAAGAAAACCATGTGTATGTATTATCAGGTGGTTATGCCAACCTATTCCTGAGGGATTTTCAGGGCTGGTAGGCTGCAGTCAGTTAGGGCTGGGTGGTGCATGTGTGCTCAGTTGCTCAATTACGTCCAACTCTTTTGTGACCCCATGGACTGTGCCTACCAGGCTCCTCTGACCACGGGATTCTCCAGGAACGAGTTGCCGTTCCTTCCTCAGGGGATCTTCCTGATTCAGGGGTCAAACCCACATCCCTTGCACCTCCTGCATTGGCAGGTGGACTCTTTACCACTAGCACCACCTGGAAGCCCCAGGTATAGCAGACTCCAGAGTCAAAACGGTGCGCATCCAGTAAGTCTATCCCACGATGCGCCCCCCGCCCCCCATCATCTCTAAAGGGGACTGCAGTCCAGACAGAGCAGAGCCTTTTTCAGATCACACTACAGTTCGGTCACTCTGCTCCACATACAAAGATATTCACTCATAGTTTACAGAAGTCTCAAAAACTAACCAAAACCCAACAAGAATTGGTAGGATCTGCATGAATTTCTGTCCATGCATCCACCTGAGATAAGTCTACATGAGAGAAGTTAGTAGCACTAACCCTATTTTCTAAGTTTGTGATCAATCTGGGGGCAAAGTGTGGCAGCTGAGTGAGTGTTCACAGCACTCATAGAAGTTGCAAATACTTGTAACTACAGCGATCAATCATTCCAACAGAAGTCCTTTCTACAAAGGAAATTTTTAAAAGAGAGTGACACCTTATTCTGAAAAACAAAAATACAATAAGAAAGCAGAGAAGAGTTAGACGTTTTTCCAGCTCTGTGCTGCTGTGCTTGGTTGCTCAGTCGCGTCTGACTGTTTGCCACCTCACGAACTGCAGCCCGCCAGGCTCCTCTGTCCATGGGATTCTCCAGGCAAGAAGACTGCAGTGGGTTGCCATGCCCTCCTCCAGGGGATCTTCCCAACCCAGGGATGGAACCGGGGTCTCCTGCATGGCAGGCGGGTTCTTTACCAGCTGAGCCACCAGGGAAGCCCAACTCTAGACGTCCTCATAGTAATTGCTGAGAAGAATTAAGTCAGTTTAGGCAGCAACCTGTATAACTCAGGCATAACATAAGATATATCACACAAGGAACATACTGAGGATGGCACAGGATGTGCTGAAAATGGCCCACCTACCTTTGGGACAAAAGCTGTGAGGTGGTTTATTACACGTGATTATATAAAACAAACTTTAAAAATAGGCTTAAAATCAGTTTCTAGTTCTTCACTAAAGACCTGCCCATCCTCTTAACTATGGACCCAAGAGAACACAAATCTGGTTAATTTAAGGTGTTTCTGTGTTCCATAGCTCAGATCTTGAGCCTTGACAACTTAATGGAGTTTCAAGGAAAGACTGAAGTACTGGTTGACGGATGATTTGCTCAGCCCAGCAATGACTGTGATGATGTGGGCATCTATTCCTGTGTAACCTGAGCGTTCTTCGTATTCTATATCCATAGCGCCGGTATCTTACAGTTGCTTAGAGCAAGGGTTCCATTTTTCCATGCAAAGATGCTATCAATTTCCAATTTACCACAGAGTCAACAGCAGTGTCTCTCCCTTTGGGCTTGTTTGTGTGGGGTGGTAACACTTGCCACAGTAAACTTGCACATGGTATGAGATTCATCCCAAGGTCAGGACTGTTCACAAGCATGCAGGGTGTTTCTAGAATTGAAAAATCACGGCACTTCCTGCTTAGAATTAAGTTGAAATTTGATCATCCAGTCTCCCTAAGTTGTACACAAACCTCTGTCTACTACAGGAGCTCAGTGTATGACTGGCATCCATTCTATACTCAATACAGTGATTAGTGCCAGGGCCAGGTGGATCCATGCAGACCTGGGCTGGCCAGTGACTCCACAACATGTTAACAGAAAAACTCAAGCTAGCTTTTTGGCTAGCCCAATAATACCTGAACAGGAATCCACTTCCCCTAAAGTTTTAACCAGAAAGACTTTGTTAACAGGTGGGCAGAGGCAGTGATATGTTGCTATCTTATTGTAAAAAAAATGCACTCAATTTACTGTAGGGTGATTATAAGTTACCTTATAGCATGGATGTGAAGAGGAAATGAATTAATATAGCAGGTGAGCATTTGGCACGAGTTAGACACCTAGTAAGCAATCACTAAGTTACTATTCACTAAGCAACTCTCTTCCTCATACTCCACAGCGCCCCCAAAATCTCCTGTAAAATCTGTCTCCATTTCTTTCTGGAACCTACCATTTGTCTAAGTATCCCACGTCACAAAATTCGGGTCAGCAAGGGAGAAGAAAATGAGCCAGCCACGTCAGGGTCATCTTTTGTGGATGGATACAAGAAAAACGTGACCACCTGAGAACACTCGTGCACTTTGTCTGTCCTGTCCCTGTGAGGACTGGGCCACAACAGTGTGACAAACACCCTGTCACTGCTGATCAGAGTTCCGATCCCAGGCTATGACGCTGAGCACCAGGAGCCCATAGCATAAGGCGTAGCTTACTCATGTTTGGGTGTGGCAGTGGGGGGTGGAGCATGGTCAAGGAAAGCTGTTCTGAGTAAGACTGATGTTGGGATTTAAAGGAGAAGTTGAAATGGTATGATGAGGTGAAAAATATTCCAATCAGAAGAAACACCACATATGGTGATCTCTCCAGAAGACTTGGAGGAGCTGTTACATGAGTGAGACCTGGAGAGTGAGCACAGGGGTGGGGTGAGCTGGGGAGGCAGGCGGGGGCCGTGGCAGGTGAAGTCTTGCAGACCAGGTCACTTGGCGCAGTGCCCAGGGTCCAGCTGCTGTGCAGCCGCTAAGTCGTGTCCGACTCTTTGTGACCCCGTGGACTGCAGCACACCAGGCTCCTCTGTGCTCTGCCATCTCCCAGAGTTTGCTCAGATCCATGTCCATTGACTCAGTGATGCTATCTGACCATCTCCTCCTCTGCCGCCCCCTTCTCCTCCTGCCTCCAGTCTTTGCCAGTGTCGGGGTCTTTTCCAATGAGTCGACTCTTTGCATCAAGTGGCCAAGGTGCTGGAGCATCTTTCCTTCCAGTGAACATTCAGGGTTGATTTCCTTTAGGATGGACTAGTTTGATCTCCTTCAATCCAGGGCACTGTAGATGCTCACAAATGTGGAATGAAGTACTTCTGGAAGCAAGAAATCTATCACTCACAGAGGGACGTGCCGGCTGAAGAGCCCCTTTTCGGTAGGTGTCTTCGTGTCTGTCTGATCCTCCTCTCCCTGTCGACTGTTTGGTCCACTTCCTCGGCCTCTGCTGTTTCTTGTGACAAACAGCATAACTAGTAGGTGACAAGTGTGGTAGAAATAACACCGTCTCTGGAGTCAGCCAGGCCTACATTCAATCCAGGCTTAAAGGGAGGGAAAAAGAGAAAGCACATGCATTGGGAGTGGGGAAGAGGAAACAAAAGTGGCAGCGTTGGCAACTAGTGAAGCGACGAGGACACGTGACTCTTTGTAATTTTCTGTCTACTTTTGTGAGTCTTTTAAAAATTCCATAATAAAAGTATTTTAGAAATCCAGGTTACATCACTTATGAGTAGTTCTAGAGCAAGCTACTGAACTCCTCTGAGTCTCAGTTCTTTAATTTACATGAGGGAAATGCACACCTCACAGAAGGGCTGCGAAGGGTGAACGAGAAGGTGGAGGGCGCACAGAGCCCAGGATGCCCACGGGAGTGGTGCCCGCCGCTCAACGCCGAAAGGCACTGCAGCAAGGCCAGCCTCCCGGCCTGCCGGACCCGCCCTGGGTCCCGGAGCCTCTCTGGACGTAATGGACACACGAGCCCCATGAAGACGCTAGGCCACGCCACAGGGCCGTTTCAGTTCAGAGGATCTGGGGGAGGCCCGATGTGGCGCTTCTCATAGGCTTCCGGGTGCTGCGGGAGCTGCTAGACGGCAGGGCACCTGCGTGAAGCCAGTCCCGACTGTCGCTTGCTTTCTTTCGTTTTAGTTTATTTTTAGTTTGCAAAGTTGTGCTAATTCAGCCGCGTAGCAAAGTGACCCAGTTACACACAGATATACATTCTCTTACAACATTCTTTGCCACTGTGGCTTATCCCAGGGTTCTAGACAGTAGGACCGCGTTGCTCTTCCGTTCTGAGTGGAAGCAGCTCGTGTCTGCTCATCCCGAAGTCCCAAGCCGCCTGCCTTTCCCCGCCGCTCTCCGCCACCATGAGCCTGTTCTCCGTGTCCAGAGTCCACGCGGCACACACCGACGCTGCAGCGCTGCTGAGGCTAAGCTTCCAATCGTCCTCTTCCAACTGCCCTGTTTCTGTTCTGTTCTTCTGCTCTGAGCCTGCTAGACTATTCCCCAGCATTCTAACGCCTCCAGGACTGAACTCCTAGACCCATGCGAACAGACCCTGAGTCTGAAATCTTGCTCATAAGCTTAGGGGGGGAAGCTATCTTTCCGACAGCAAAGCCCCAGACTCTGGTCTCCTTCATGGATCCCTGAGGAATTTGTGCTGCTTCTTTACAAAAAAGGAAAAATTGAAGCATAATTACTTTCCCCTGGCGGCCCAGACACTAAAGACTCTGCCTGCAGTGCAGGAGAGCCAGGTTCGATCCTGGGTCAGGAAGATCCCCTGGAGAAGGAAATGGCAACCCACTCCAGTATTCTTGGCCTGGAGAATCCCATGGACAGAGAAGCCTAGGGGGCTACAGTCCATGGGATCACAGTCTGATATGACTGAGAGCCTAACACTTTCATAGTTAATTTACAATGCTGTGTTTATTTCAGGTGTACAGCAAAGTAGTTCAGTTACATCTATTCTTCAGATTCATTATAGGTTATTAACAAGATATTGATCAGAGTTCCTATACCATATAAAGTAGCGCCTTGTTGTTTATTTTATGTACAGAAGTGTGTATACCTTATGCCCAACTTCTTACTTTATCTCTTCCCCCATCCCCTTTGGTAACCATAGGTTTGTTCTGTGTCTGTGCAAGGCTATTTCTGTTTTGTAAATAAGTTCATTCGTACAGATGTTTTTAGATTCCACATATAAGTTATATCGTACGGGATCCGTCTTTCTCTGTTTGACTTACTTCACTTAGTACGATAACCTCTAAGTCCATCCTTGCTGCGTCTAAGCTTGTGCATGGAGCTCCACCATCGCTTTGATCCTCTCATTGCCCCGTGCCCCTGCTGCTCCTTTCTTTCTTAGACTAAGCTGAGCACCCACACTTCCTGGAGTGTACTGACTGTCTCGGTACAGACCTGCCTAGAGGAACATCTTTCAGGTGCCTGCACATGGATTTGTCCCATAAGTGTTTCTCACTCCAGTGGGAGGTTTCAAACCAGATCTTTCCTATCGTCCTGTCTCCAGCAACACTGTCTGGCAACCTGTACTTTCATCAACATTTGTGGCAGAAGAACCATTTCAGTACTGAAGGAGGAGGAAGATACTTAACCCCATCAAAGATATAACATTCAGGAATGTGTTTATTCATAAGTAGCTTCCTTATTTGAAAGCAGTCTTCAATGTATGAATATGAAACTGATGTAAATTAATGTATGCAGAACTCTAGAATAAGGCTTAGAATTGCTTTCCTAATCTGCCAATATGATCACCCTTGTAACTTTCAGATGAGCTAGATGTATAAACTCTGAAAACTTGCCAGGAAAAGAGCCCCATCATCTCTGTTGCTTGTATTAGAGTACAAGATTATATTCTGGCAAGGTTAATGGAAAGAGTCATCTGCTACATACATATATGTGTGTGTGAGTGTGTGTATACATGTATATATTCCATCTCCCTAGGAACAATCACAGATGCTATTAAAAACCACAACAAAAATCAAACATTGAGAATACTGCACTCATGTTTAAACATGACTCTTCCATTTGACAGGAGCAACCTTGACAAGCTGCCACCCATCAACATTTTCTAAACTGAGAGGGGTATTCTACACCTTTCCTGCAACATTAAAAGACACTTTGCAAACTTATCCAGTCACAGTGAACTTGAAGGGAAGTTTCTCATCCTAATAAAAACAGTACCTCTAGGTTCATGGAAACAACATTCATGAATAATTAAAAGAACTTTGCATGTAACCCACACCTGCATCTAGGACTTATTCTGTGCGTATTTTCCTCTCTGATGAAGCTTCATTTTACTGTTAGAGAAAATTTATTTCTTAGTTTTTGTGCTTGCTTTATTTTCATTTTAGACCCGTAGGGCAAAGCTAGTGAAGGTGATAGAATTCCAGTCGAGCTATTTCAAACCCTAAAAGATGATGCTGTGAAAGTGGTGCACTCAATATGCCAGCAAATCTGGAAAACTCAGCAGTGGACACAGGACTAGACAAGGTCAGTTTTCAATCCAATCCCAAAGAAAGGCAATGCCAAAGAATGTTTTACCACACAGTTGTGCTCATCTCACACACTAGCCAAGTAAGGCTCAAAATTCTCCAAGCCAGGCTTCAACAGTACGTGAACCATGAACCTCCAGATCTTCAAGCTGGTTTTAGAAAAGGCAGAGGAACCAGAGATCAAATTGCCAACATCATTGGATCATAGAAAAAACAACAGAATTCCAGAAAAACATCTGCTTCTGCTTTATTGACTACACCAAAGCCTTTGACTGTGTGGATCACAACAAACTGTGGAAAATTCTTCAAGAGATGGGAATACCAGACCAGCTTATATTCCTCCTGAGAAACCTGTATGCAGTCAAGAAGCAACAAACAGAACCAGACATGGAACAATGGGCTGGTTCCAAATTGGGAAACGAGTGTGTCGAGGCTGTATATTGCCACCCTGCTTATTTAACTTCTATGCAGAGCACATCATGCAAAATGCCAGGCTGGAGGAAGCACAGGCTGGAATCAAGATTGCTGAGAAAATTATCAATCACCTCAGATATGCAGATGACACCACGCTTATGGCAGAAAGTGAAGAGGAACTAAAAAGCCTCTTGATGAAAGTGAAAGAGGAGAGTGAACAAGTTGGCTTAAAGCTCAACATTCAGAAAACGAAGATCACGGCATCTGGTCCCATTACTTCATGGCAAATAGATGGGGAAACAGTGGAAACAGTGGCTGACTTCGTTTTCTTGGGCTCCAAAATCACCATAGATGGTGATTAAAAGACGCTTGCTCCTTGGAAGGAAAGTTATGACCAACCTAGACAGCACATTAAAAAGCAGAGACATTACTTTGCCAGCAAAGGCCCATCTAGTCAAGGCTATGGTTTTTCCAGTAGTCATGTATGGATGTGAGAGTTGGACTATAAAGAAAGCTCAGCACTGAAGAATTCATGCTTTTGAACTGTGGTGTTGGAGAAGACTCTTAGTCCCTTGGACTGCAAGGAGATCCAACCAGTACATTCTAAAGGAGATCAGTCCTGGGTGTTCATTGGAAAGACTGATGCGGAAGCCAAAACTCCAAAACTTTGGCCACCTGATGCAAAGACCTGACTCATTGGAAAAGACCCTGATGCTGGGAGGGATTGGGGGCAGGAGGAGAAGGGGACAACAGAGGATGAGATGGTTGGATGGCATCGCCGACTCAATGGACATGAGTTTGAGTAAATTCCTGGAGTTAGCAATGGAAAGGGAAGCCTGGCATGCTGCAGTTCATGGGGTCACACAGACATGACTGAACTGAACTGAACTGAACTGAGGGCTCACAAAATATCACATAATCTGGTCTATAAGTTTGTTGGCTACCTTTTGAGATGTCAACTTGATAGATTTAAGGAGCAGTCATGGCTGGTCATTGGGATTTAGGTATTCAGCATTCATTTCTTCATGTTCTTTTAAGGGGAAAATCCAGGTACACTCTGAGAGTGGGCCACCTCTGACTGTATCCATAGAGACATCTTTGGAGTCTGGCTGCTCTCAGCTCTGCTCCTGGTTGCATTCAGTTCCAGCTTGACCTGGACATAGTGACGGGTCCAGAACAGCTGAGGGATAAATAAAACTCTTGCTGCACCACGAGGAGATGGGAGGGTATGCTTTCCTTATCTCAGAGAAGAGAGGCTGAAACTGCTTCAGCCTTCCTGCTACTACAGAGGAAGGGCAGATCCGACAGTTCAGCCAAGATGGAAAAAGGAGGAGAGGGAGCTGGAGAACTGCCTGACTTTCCGGCCTGAAGAGAGACATATTGCGGATTTTTTTTTTTTTACCTGAATCAATAAGTTCCATTTTTGCTTATGCTATCTTGAGTTGGGTTTTCAGCTACATGTGATCAGGAGGAATGTTAATTAAGACAGTGTCTTAGAGACTGAAAACACACAATAAGTGCAATTCTTTCCATAATGTAAAAAACACCCAGGCAAAATCCTCAACTACCAGTGTGTAGAGAACACAGAAAAATAATATAATTACATTCGAATATAATTCTCTTTTACAATCTTATCTCTATAAGCCAAAGTTCTTTTCAGTTACTTATTTAAAAAGCAAGCTAATTTATTTAGTGTCATTTAGACATATTCATGTTAGTAATTAAAACAAATTGTGTGGAAGTCACATCAACACAGACTACAAAAACACATTTTGGGAGGAAAATTTCAATTTGAAAATACCATTTCTTTTTTCTTTGTTGCCCACCATCAGTTTTGTAGGAGTGAGGTAATTACTTTTTTTAATTGAAGTATAATTAATTTACAATGTTATGTTGGTTTCAAGTATACAGCAAAGTGACTCACATATATATATGTGTGTGTGTATATATATATATATATATATATATATATATATATATATCAGATTCTTTTTCATGTAGGTCATTACAAGATAATGAGTATAGTTCCCTGTGCTAGACAGCAGGTCTTCACTGGTTTTCTGTTTTGTATATGGTAACGTGTATATGTTAATTCCCATCGTCTTTGGTAACCACACCTTTGTTTTCTTTGTGAATCTATTTATGTTTTATAAATAAGATATTATTATATTAGGTAAAGTACATCTGAAAGAGAAAGACTGATATCACTAATATGTGGAATCTAAAAACATTATACAAATGAATGTATACACAAAAATACCATTTTATTTAAAGATTTTACCCACAATCAAAAGAAGGGTTGGGCTTAGGTAAACTTTTCAAACACTGGATCTCTCATAATTTTTCTCTTTTTTTAACTTTATAATAACATACTATACCTAATAGCCAGGTAATATTTATCAAGATATTTTACATATTTCTGGCTTCCCTGGTAACTTAGGAAGTAAAGAATCCACTTTAATGTGGGAGACCTGGGTTCAGTCCCTAGCTCAGGAAGATGCCCTGGAAAAGGAAATGGCAACCCGCTCCAGTATTTTTGCCTGGAGAATCCCATGGACTGAGGAGCCTGGTGGGCTGCAGTTCATGGGGTCACAAAGAGTCAGACACGACTGAGTGACTAACACTTTACATATTCTAAATATAATACATATATTATAGTGCATTATATTGTCTGAGATATGTCTTTTAAAAATAGGAGATAGATATTACATGCATTCTACATCAAATTCCACCCCCTTATCTACCCAAGTGCAACTTCCCAAATTCTGTAACTGCAGATAATGATATTCAGGGATTATAGAATTCAATAGAAGAACCATATTTCAGCAAAATCTGTGGAAGTGACTGTCGCTCAGTCATGCCTGACTCATTGTGACCCCATGGACTATACAGTCCATGGAATTCTCCAGGCCAAAATACTGGAGTGGGTAGCCTTTCCCTTCTCCAGGGGATTTTTCCAGCCCAGGCATTGAACCCAGGTGTCTGGCATTGCAGGCAGATGCTTTACCAGGTGAGCCACAAGGGAAGCCCAAGAATACTGGAGTGGGTAGCCTATCCCTTCTCTGAGGATCTTCCCAAAGCAGGAATCAAACCGGAGTCTCCTGCACTGCAGGCAGATTCTTTACCAGCTGAGCTAACCGGGAAGCAAAATGTGTACACAAACCAAATGTTAGGTTTGGAATAATTAACCCTACAGGTTAAGATCACTATTTAGTATAAACAATGTACCACATTCTTTTTTAGATCCCTAATACGTAAGATAGAAAGAAGTAGTTTAAGATGATGCCGTTGTAGCTGATGTTGGTATATAACTCAGCTAGGGTATTGTCATGGATTTGGAGCCGAACCACAAAGCCTAGTTCAAAGTAATGTGACGATTTCAGGTGGACTTTACCTGGAGGGTCAAATCCTTAGACGATAGAGATAAGGAGGAGCTCAGACTTTGGCTGGAAAGATGTAAGATTCCGGCTACACCCACATCCTGCTGTGGGGCCTTGAGCAAGCTAATTCTCTAAGTCTCTGCGCCCCCATGGTAACAAGAGAGTGACTGCTTGATTACGCGAGACACTTACTGTATACGCCCCTAATGTGCCTAACTGCAGGGACCCCTCATCTGGGCTGAGGCACCCCTGCCCCCCTGCACTGGTCCTGGTGTTTGATAGCTCTCAGTTGAGTCACTCTCTGGGAACAGTCACGGTCACCGCACTCTTGCGTCATTTCTGGACAGTTTCTTTTATGTATTTATTTATCTATTTATTTTAATTGGAGGTTAATTACTTTACAATATTGTATTGGTTTTGCCACACATCAACATGAATCCGCCACAGGTATACACCTGTTCCCCATCCTGAACCCCCCTCCCTGCTCCCTCCCCTTACCATCCCTCTGGGTCGTCCCACTGCACCAGCCCCGAGCATCCAGTATCATGCATTGAACCTGGACTGGCGATTCTGAAGGCCCAGGTACAGATCTGCCTTTGGAAGCAAAAGAGACCTCTCTGATGATGGCACAGAACCCAACCCTTCCTTCTGTCTCATCCTGCTTTGCTCAGCCTCTTATAGGTGTTGGTCATAAGACCATTTCCCAAGAAACTTCCTGCACATGACTCTCCATCCTAGAGGCTATTTCTGGGAAAAGTTGACTCGACACAATTACACAGAGAAGACTCTAACAGTATTAGCTTTGATGGTGATGATGAAGCTGAAGGACTGTGGAAATGTGAACTTCACTGTCTCATTTGGATAAATTCCTCCTTAAACATGAATAGAAACTTTTCTCTGAATGATGTTTTCTGATAGCGTCCGAGCAGTTTCATATTAAAAGTAGAGCCATTGACAATTATGACTAATAATAAGCTTAGTTAGTAGATGATTTCATCTAAACTGACACTTCCATTTTCAACTCAGCAATGACGTGTGTGGTGCATGCTTGCCCAGTTGTGTCCAACTGAGCAAATGTCCAGCTCTTTGCAACCCCGCGGACTGTTGCCCGCCAGGCTCTTCTGTCCGTGGGGTTCTCCAGGCATGGAGTGGGTTGCCATTTCCTCCTCCAGGGGATTTTCTCGGCCCAGGGAATGAACCTGTTCACCTGCACCTCCTGTAGTGGCAGGGGGTTTTTTTTTTACCACTGAGCCACTGGGAAGCCAATTATCTGTGTAACCATTTCTATTTTGGAACATTTGTCACATTGGGTAAGTGCTGATCAGCAATTATTTTAAAAATTCCCTTAAATATCAGTTTCCTCCAAAGGCCCTTGACACTCAAATATCCCACGGTTCTGTAATATTAATGAAAAGTAATACCTGAATAATACATTCTCTGGGAAATAAGGTCATTTAAAGACCAAAATTGCCCTTGAAAACAACACTTCATAAATTATGCAGACTGTGGTGGTGTGAAACAAACAATGCCGGTGGGAACATGCTCCGTGACGGAAGACGAGGCACCAGAGCTCCAGGGCCTCACAGACGCAGAGGATGGGGACTTCGCGTGCGTTCCAGAGGCGAAGACCCTTCCACTGCAAGGGGCACAGGTTTGATCCCTGGTCAGGGAACTAAGACCCAGCATGCTATGCATTGTGGCCAAAAATAAATGTGATAATTATATATATAGCAACAGTACTCCAATAAAAGTAATTTTTAAAAAAAAGGCATAGGAGCAAGCGTAGGTGTGCGGATGGAGAAATGGACAAAGGAGAGGGCCTGGGGAGCACTGCGTCAGATCCTCCTTCTTCACTGAGAAGCTGAGAGCTGGTGAAAGTGAACTGCTTGGCCGCCCTCAGAACCAGCTCCGTCCTCGAAACCAGCCCTTTCAACCCTCCCCAGACGACCACCCCCGTCCTTGAAACCAGCCCTTTCAACCCTCCCCAGACGATGACCCCCGTCCTCAAAACCAGCCCTTTCAACCCTCCCCAGACAACCACCCCCGTCCTCGAAACCAGCTCCGTCCTCGAAACCAGCTTTCAACCCTCCCCAGACAACCACCCCCATCCTCGAAACCAGCCCTTTCAACCCTCCCCAGACGACCACCCCCGTCCTCAAAACCAGCCCTTTCAACCCTTCCCAGACAATCAGCTCCGTCCTTGAAATCAGCTCTGTCCTCAAACCAGCTCTTTCAACCCTCCTGGCCACTTCAGCTTGAGCCACCTACACGTTCCTGTTCACAGACCTTTGGTCAACTCAAGAAAACCTACCCTTCCTCCTCTGAATTCCCCACAACTGCTCTGCGCTCTCTGCCTGAGCCTAGGCAGGTCCTCTTTTTTTCTCACGTCCCTTTATAAAACTCCCTCTGGGGGTTTCTCCAAGACACACATTATTCCCATTTTAGCTGAAATAATTTTCAGTTCAGTCGCTCAGTTGTGTCGACTCTTTGCGACCCCATGAATCGCAGCACGCCAGGCCTCCCTGTCCATCACCAACTCCCAGACTTCACTCAGACTCATGTCCATCGAGTCAGTGATGCCATCCAGCCATCTCTTCCTCCGTCGTCCCCTTCTCCTCCTGCCCGCAATCCTTCCCAGCATCAAGGTCTTTTCCATTGAGTCAACTCTTCACATGAGGTGGCCAAAGTACTGGACTTTCAGCTTTAGCATCAGTCCTTCCAATGAATACCCAGGACTGATCTCCTTTAGGATGGACTGGTTGGATCTCCTTGCAGTCCAAGGGACTCTCAAGAGTCTTCTCCAACACCACAGTTCAAAAGCATCAATTCTTCAGCACTCAGCTTTCTTCACAGTCCAACTCTCACATCCATACATGACCACAGGAAAAACCATAGCCTTGACTAGACAGACATTTGTTGACAAAGTAATGTCTCTGCTTTTGAATATGCTATCTAGGTTGGTCGTAACTTTCCTTCCAAAGAGTAAGTGTCTTTTAATTTCATGGCTGCAATCACCATCTGCAGTGATTTTGGAGCCCCCCAAAATAAAGTCTGACACTGTTTCCACTATTTCCCCATCTATTTGCCATGAAGTGATGGGACCAGATGCCATGATCTTCGTTTTCTGAATGTTGAGCTTTAAGCCAACTTTTTCGCTCTCCTCTTTCACTTTCATCAAGAGGCTTTTTAGTTCCTCTTCACTTTCTGCCATAAGGGTGGTGTCATCTGCATATCTGAGGTTCTTGATATTTCTCCTGGCAATCTTGATTCCAGCTTGTGCTTCTTCCAGCCCAGCGTTTTTCATGATGTACTCTGCATATAAGTTAAATAAGCAGGGTGACAATAGACAGCCTTGACATACTCCTTTTCCTATTTGGAACAAGTCTGTTGTTCCATGTCCAGTTCTAACTGTTGCTTCCTGACCTACATATAGGTTTCTCAAGAGGCAGGTCAGGTGGTCTGGTATTCCCATCTCTTTCAGAATTTTCCACAGTTTATTGTGATCCACAAAGTCAAAGGCTTTCACATAGTCAATAAATTTTAGGTATGATTGAATACTATCTGATGTCATGATGCTCTAACGCATGTGCTGTGAATATATCCATTTCCTTTGCTAAGACTCCTAACAATAAGCTATAGACAAATGTAATGAATTTAATACGATTCCATTCATTTACAGAATTATTAGTATAGTCTTCAGAGCAAAGAGTAAAGAGAAATAGTTTGCCTGGCTCACAAAATACTATTTCAGTTTAAATGTGAGCCCCCACTAGGCACAACCAAAATGATAGAAGATTTCAGATTTGCTTTTCGTAAGCATTTTATAAATTTTGGTAAGTAATGCCATAAAACTTAGATTAAAACAGTTCTCAAAGATCCTTGGTAGAGACTTTCAAAAGGCACTGAGAAAACTAATTTAGTGAAGTGAAGTCGCTCAGTAGTGCCCGACTCTTTGCGACCCCATGGACAGTAGCCTGCACCTCGCTCCTCCGTCCATGGGATTTTCTAGGCAAGAGTACTGGAGTGGGTTGCCATTAGAGAAGGGCAAATACTTGCTTTTTAAATGATCATTTTTAGGACATGCTGATAAAAATGGTCTTACCTAGTGTGGGGGTGGAAGCTTTAAAGTCAGGAACAGGGTAAGCATAATGAGCAGAAATTGAATCAACTGTTCTTCCACAATGAAGAGGTTCCCAATAGAAGTGTAGAATACGACACACTTTAAGTTAATCCATAAAACAGCTTCACATGTATTATTTATCTCCACCGAAGACATCCTCGAAGGCACAAACATAATTTAGCCTGGTGGCAGGTGGGAAGGCAGATGTTCCTAAATGGGCTGACACCCCGCATCATCATTACCTGTGCAGTGAATTACATGTAACACATAGAGCACCCCTGTCTGGCCCTCTTGAATTACTCATAAGCTCGCTTTTTAGAGTGTTTCATAGGCTTCCATCTTTATTTTGTAATTAAAGGAACATATGCTTGCACATACTGGAAATATGAAATGAGAACTCTACTTTGTATTTCCAAATAACACTGAATGGGTGAAAAAAAACCAATCCTGTCTCTTTCTAATCATTTCATTCCTTAATTTTGGCCAGTTTTCCTTCACTGGTTTGCTTTGGGGGAGAGAAAAGGCAAGAGGCTAGAGTCTACCCCGCATCTACTTCTAGACACTGACATGTAAACTGCTCAGGTGTGTCCTCCTTGTATTTAGAAGGTTCCTGAAAGTGTACTGTTTATAAAATCATGGGCATAAATTTTTGGAAATCGGTTTTTTGCATGTTGCTATATTCCTGAGGCTAGGTAACTATCAGAATATTTATACTGTGCAAAAACTGAATCAATACTAAACCAAAAAAAAAAATTATCACCAGTCAAATAAATAATTCCGATCTGTAGTGGTAGGAAATTGGTTAAATTTGATTAAGATAAATCAGATTCAACCCTTCAAGTTAATTATTCAGTTAATTCTTTCCAAGTATTCAATTTGGGTAACTATTTTTTCATAGGGATAGTTTAATGGGTATAGCTCAAAAGTGCTAATATTTTTCTTAATAATTTTTATGACTGCCACACACCAGGCTCTGCCTTGGCACTTACATTATCTTATTAAATCCCCACAACAGTGTTAGGAGTTAGGGGTGATAGTCCCATTTCACAGATGAGTAAACTGACAGTTGGTGGAAAGAGAAGCTTGCCGAGAGACAAGAGAGCAGAAGGCTTCTCTTCTGCTGGAGCCTCTGGCCGACTCCAGAGGCTTTGCCATCTGCTTTCTAACCTGTTGCGTCCTTTCACACACGTGTGCAAGCTCTGGGACAGGAGCACAGAGTCAAGCACCCGTCAGGTCCCCGCTCCCCACCTGGGGCCTCCCTCGCAGCCTTCTCTGGTCTCCCCAAAGCAGGCTGCAGAGAGATGGCTGGAGGCAGAGTGGAGTGCACGCGCATGCACACACACACACACACATACACACACACTTAATCTCCAGGGATTGTGACACGTTCACCCTGACTCAAAACACAGCTCATCGCAAAAGAGACTGGGGCACTGAGCCTTCCAGTGTGAATCTTCTCGCGTGTGCTCTCACTCAGGCGTGTCTGACTCTTTACAACCCTGTGGCCTGCAGCCCCCCAGGCTCCTCTGTCCACAGGATTTTTCCAGACAAGAACCCTGGAGTGGGTTGCCATGCCCTCCTCCAGGGGATCTTCCCAACCCAGGGATCGAACCTGCTTCTCTTTACATCTCCCGCACTGGCAGGCAGATTCCTTACCACCAGCACCACCTGGGAAGCCCAAGTCTTTCCACAGGCTTAGTCAAAGGCTTATCTAGCCTGCCCTAAACCCGAGCTTCCTTCCTTGAGCACTCCTGTGCCCCAAGTGACTCTCAGATCCTATGCTCTGAAGCAGTGCACACTTCCTACCATCTTCTCCTTTCAACACCTCAAGGGTGTTCTCAGGAACACCTCAAGTTCTCAGGAACTTGCAGAATCTTGGGGAACGACAGCCAGATATGTTAAAACAAAATTCAAGGATGCCCCAATCTGCAAGCATGGTAGCAAATGAGAAGGGAGCAGAATGAATGGGAGCTGGGAAAGCAACACGGTTCTGTTTTCGTACTTAATACGTATGCTGGTCATTCCTGGAACCACGAACATGGCTTGCTGACAGTTTTCTATTCAGACACCGCTAACCATGCCTGGGAGTGACTGGCGCCTACGTGTCGGTCGTGCAGATCAAAGGGTCTGTTCGTCTTCTGATGATGGGTTTAGGTGTCTATGCGTGTCAGGGTCCCCACAATCCATTGCTAAAACAAACTGCTGTACACCAATGAACAATTTCTCCATTCCTCTTTACTACCAAGTCCGGTAACAAGGACGACAAAACAGGAACCAAATATATGCTGCTCAAGTAGAAGCAAATACCCACGAGTAGAAGCACACTTTGCTCGAAGTTTACTCATTAAACGAAAGACTAGATGTGTAAAACTCAGATTAATTACCCCCAAATGACTGGCTGAGTTTGAACAAAGTACAGGCTTATGAACATTCAATTGAGCTGCTTAGAGAAGACAGGATGGGAAAGAAAGATTAGACGAGAAGTCTGTTTTCAGTATCTGAGGTTTTTCAAAGATGAGTTTGTCCTCTGTGTGCATGCTAAGCCCTCAGTCATGGCCAGCTCTTTGCAACCCCAAGGACTAAAGCCTTGGGCTCCTGTGTCTATGGGATTCTCCAGGCAAGAATACCAGAGTGGGTTGCCATGCCCTCCTTCAGGGGACCTTCCCCACCCAGGGATTGAACCCACATCTCTACATCTCCTGCATTGGCAGGAGGATTCTTTACCACTGAGCCACCTGGGAAGGCCTGAGTTTGTCCTCTGCTCCAAACCAAATTCTGTGATACGCTTTGTGTGAACATGCAGACCCTTGGGTTCCCAATTCTAGCTTATGAGCTGTGTAACTTGGGCAATGACGTAACATCTCTGTGCCTCAGTTTCTTTACCCGTAAAATAGTCAGTGACACTTCCTAGGTTTGTTTTCTTGAGGAAATGACTACGTACAGTACTTCATGCCTTAAACAAAGCTATTTGTGAATTACAGCAGCTCTGACTGGAGAACCATCCTACCCCAGGGGGCAGAGGGCTGGCAGTCCTAGTCCTTCTTGATAGTTTCAGCTATATTCAGTAATGCTTTTATTTCCGGAGTGTTTTATTTATTTATCTTTTTATTATGAAGGGTTTGTGTTGTTACTGCTGCTCTTTTGAGAGCTGGAAAGCATCCCTTTGGATCAAGTAAAAAGCCACAGTGGAAGTATTTTGAAAAGCATTCGGTGATAAACAAGTAACAAAGAGGGAAATGTGCTCGCTCCTTTTAGCAAATAATTACTTTCACTAAGATAACAATAAGGAAGATTATACCACCCGCTTTCCTACCCAATAGATAGCTCTTCAGGTACTACTGGGCTGTTATCTTCACACAAACCATTTCTAGAAAAGAACGATGCTATCTACCTTAATAAAAGATAAAAATGCTGGCTATCTTCATTCCCTGTTTTCCAGTGAGTAACTCGTGATTTCAAAAAATCAATTTGATTTCAATGCTGCTTTCTTCTTGCTAAGGCTGATAGCGCTGCCCACAGTGCGTGAGTGGGTGCCTGGGAGTTGCCTAGAGCCCACCTTGCCCTCTTTGAACCTTCTCTTCATTCAGGTGATGACAGGTGAAGATGCCAGATGGGAGACGAGGCGGTGAGTGAGGACTGCGGCTGCACGAAGGATGGACGATGATTGGCTGCGACTGGCGTCCACCCACAGCTGATGCATCCTGTTAGCGCCACACCTAAACCGGAACGTGCGTTTACCATAAGCTCAGGGGCATTTCGGAGAAGGCGATGGCACCCCACTCCAGCACTCCTGCCTGGAAAGTCCCAGGGATGGAGGAGCCTGGTGGGCTGCAGTCCATGGGGTCACAATTGAGCAACTTCACTTTCACTTTTCACTTTCATGCACTGGAGAAGGAAATGGCAACCCACTCCAGTGTTCTTGCCTGGAGAATCCCAGGGACGGGGGAGCCTGGTGGGCCGCCGTCTGTGGGGTCGCACGGAGTTGGACACGACTAAAGCGGCTTAGCAGCAGCAGCAGCAGGGACGATTTCCTCTTATTTGCATATGAAGAGTTAATATATGCACAGAGTTAATATAAACCTTCAGCCCAAATCTTGGTCTGTTTTGGACCACTAGAACAGAGTACAATACACGGGGTGGCGTATAAACCACAGACACACTTCTTGGAGTTCTGGAGACAGAGAAATCCAAGACTAAGGCGCCAGTGTTCCGTGAAGACCTGCTCCTAGCTTATAGATGGCTGCTGTCTTCTCACCGAGTCCTCACAAGGCAGAAGGGGCAAGGGACCTCTCTAGGTCTCTTTCATAAGGGCACCAATCCCATTCAGGAGGGATCCACCCTAATCCTCTCCCCTAACCCTACCACCCAGTACCATCACACACAGCATTAGGCTTTAACAGGAATTTAGAGGGGACACAAACATTTGGTCTATAGATATCTACAACAGTTATTAATTTAAAAGAAAACACTAGTGTAACACAACATAGGAAGCTCCCTGGGGTTTCAGATTCCTGAGATGAATGACCACCATGTCTCTGAGCTGACCGTTCCCCCAGAAGACATTCTGTATGATCAGCCCTGCTCTCGGTGAAGCTGTGCTGCGCTGAGCTAAGCCTCATTAAAGGCCCTGCTGTTATGACCCCCAGTGGAGGGTGAAGTATAGAAACAGCAATATTTTAATTTTCAAATGCTGGGACAACATAGCCAAGTTGAAAGCACACATCTGAGACTGTCCTTGTCATTGCTTATATTTTAGGCCTTATTTATTTGTTAGGCATTTATTTATTATAAGAGAACATGTATATCCTTTCTTTCCATTACCCTTCCTACAATAACCGAAAGTGGGGTCTGACTGCTTATTGCCCAAAAGCCATTAAAAAGGCCAGGTTGGTGGAAAGGGAAGCGGCTTTATTTTGGAAGCTGGCGGCGGTGGGGGGGAGGGGGGCAGACTCTTATCTAAAGGGCGACTCGTCCCTGCCCAATGGCAATCAGTGGGCAAGAGCTTCTATCGGTGGAGGGAGGGGCTACGTGCAGGACAGCCCTGCTGCTATGACAGTCGTCCTGGAAACGGCCATCAGTGCTCTGATCGTTTGAAGCACAGTTCATCTTCAGTTCTACAGTCAGCATGTTCCCATCTCTTCGAGGCCGGTTATCAGAACTGTGGCAGCTCACGTCATGGCTGGGCTTCCCTGGTGGCTCAGAGGGTAAAAAAGAAAAAGATCTGCCTGCAATGCCGGAGACTTGGGTTCATTCCCTGGGTCAGGAAGATCCCCTGGAGAAGGGAATGGCAACCCAGTCCAGTATTCTTGCCTGGAGAATCCTATGGACAGAGGAACATGGCAGGGTCTCAGCCCACAGTGTCACGAAGAGTCGGACACGCCTGAAGCGACTCAGCACGCACACACGCGTGCACGCACATGTGTGGCTACAGTGTGGTCACCATGCCGGTAACCCCTTCCAGCTGGCGGGGTTTCGGGCTCTATAAGACAGCTCACAGGACATGTATCACAATATTGCCTACGCCCTGGAGGAGCTGAAGGTCCTTAGCTGCTGCTTACTAAACTGTTATCATGCGGTCTTCTTTGACAGTTTCCCTTTGCTTCTGCATGTTCCCACTTCTCTAATTAAACTTATTCTTTGGCTAAATTTTTCCACAGACAAAAGGCAGGCTGAAGACATGGAGGGCAAGGACCACAGGACCCTGCCCTATTTCACTACCTCTCCCCAAACCACGTCCTGTTTGGGAGTCTAAGAAATTTATTGTAGATACCTTTCTGCTGCTGCTAGTAGAAAACCAGAAAATTACACTACATAGATGCTAATTTCTTAAAAATCTGTGCAGCGTAGAAACTGCACTGTGATTTCATCGGTATCACCATCCAAAGATAGCACCTTATACTCTTAAATTTATGGGAACATTATTTTCTACACCCTACAGCTTTAGCTGTGCCAAGCAATAAATCGGGGCTTCAAGAACATTGAAGTTGAACGTTCCTGCAGAGGTGTGATTTCAGCCCTCGCCTTGCCGGCCTGCGTGACCCTAAGTGGAGATCACGGGCAACCACGCCTCTCCTCTCGTCCAGTGATGACAGTTTCCTATCAGTGGGGCTGGCAGGTGTCACAGAAGAAGTTTCCTGGGAAAGAAACCTTTGGAAAGATGGTTTATGGAGATAGCATGGACACAGAAATAGACTTTAAAGTTCTTGCTTTCATTTCTTACTAATGAATTTGTGCTGTCGGAAGGGGGATCCCTTCCAGAGGCTGAGTGGGTTCCTATCTAACACTCAGAAAAACTATCCAAGGAGACACATGTGCTGACAAAGAAAGATATTTTATTGGGAAGGGGTGCCCAGGTGGAGAGTAGGGGGTTAAGGGGACCCAGGAGGGCTGCTCTGAATGAGACTTCAAGTGTCAGGTTTGATGGCGATGGGGTTCGTTTCTGGGTTATCTCTGGACGGATCATTCCAACTCAGGGTCTTTCCTGGTGGTGCGTGCATTGCTCAGCCAAGATGGATTCCAGCAAGGAGGATTCTGGGAGGACATGTGGACTGGTGTCTCCTGCCTCCTTCTGTCCTCTCCTGCGTCTTCCGGTTGTTGGTGGTGGGTTGTTAGCTCTGTGTTCCTTACCAGGACCTCCTGTTATAAAATAACTCATGCACATGTTTACTATGCTGTCTGACCAGGGTGATCAGTTTCAGTTAGGCGTGCCCCTAACATTTGTGTCTTTGAGACTTTGTTTTTTTTTTTTTTAATGAAGTAAAATAGTAAACAAGTATGTGTATTTCATACGACTGTGGAGAGCCTCACAGGTCAAGCCTGTAAACCATAAAGTATACTACAAATACAAGAGATGGCTATTTTTTCTATCCCTTTTCCTTTTTTTCAGAAATAGAGAGGCTTCCTCCCAAAGCTCTGGGGCACCCTTGCTGCTGAGAAGACAAAGGTAAATGAGTGAATGGTCCTCACGCACCTGGGTGCTGCCTCGGTCGGGATGCTTAAAGAAGGTCCCGAGAGCCCCTGCCTGGGAGCACGGGCTTCTCCTGGAGGGAAGGGGCTGACGGCTGCGCTCAGGAAAGAGCACGGGCCGGGAAGAGGCAGGGGCTACAGCGCTGCTCCTACTGTTCAATCTGGGGTTTTATTGGGTGAAAGACAAGCTTCTCCAAACCATTCCCAAACCCAAATCAGAGAGGGGAAGCAGAGACGCCGCCCAGAGGCGAGACGGTGCAGGGAAGGAGGAGCCACACCAAGAGCGAGGCTCTTCAGGAAGACGCTGCGAGCTGAAGCAGGCACTTTCGACAGCGTGCTGAAGATGGAATCATCTGGAACTCTGCGAGGACAGCTCTCCTATCCCTAGAATGGTAGGTTTTGGAAGACTCGGGGTCTAACTCTAGACTTTTCAGAGACTGACGATTCTCTGATAATGATACCAGGCCTCTAAGCGCGTGCTTACATCCAACAACAGGAAGCTCTGATAGCTCTCCATCCTTAGTGGGGTTTAGCGACTCATTATAAAGTCCTGAGTCAGGGAGAGGCCAAGAGAACTACGTGCACAATTCGAAGGCCAATGGACAGATGGAGATAAGCAAGCGATGCCGATTACAGAATGGGGTCTTATCAGAAGTTAGCACTGCCTGCTTGGGCTACAAGTTATGTAGACTTTGTGGAAAGCAGTTCTTGACCAAACCATATACAGACTGCAATGGAATTTTATCTGCATCACTATCCAAAGATAAGACCCTCTACTCAAATTTATGACAACATCGTCATCTATCCAGCTTCTTTCAGGCCAACACGCATCAGCAGGCAGATATCCTCGGTTATCTGTGCAAGGTGGCCGCCTCTTGGTTACTCAGAGCTCTCTTCTGGCTACGGTATGGACTCTGGCCCAGGTGGGAGGTGAAACCTATAGACTTAGCATCAAAAGCAGGAATTTCTAACCCATTGTGCTGAGTTACACTACTAACACTTAGCTAAGAACATACATCATTATTACAAATGTTACAAATTTTCTTCTGGAGAACTTATAGTAAACCTCATTTTTACATAATTCGTTTATCCATTTGCTGGTTTAAATAACTTTTCACTTGAAAGAATCACATATTATTGCTGTTTGTCTTTCTTGGGTATAATCAAGCCTGTTTTGTCTACCTATTTTCGTTAAGCACGTATGAAACTGCTGAGCGTTGTTTGGGGGGTTTCAAAGAGCTCCAGTAGGACAGTCCTTTATGTCTCGGCACAGAAAGAATTCAGCAACAGGCAAAGTAATAGATAAAAAGTGATTTATTAGAATAGGATGCTTGTGAGGCTTACAAGCAGGCAGGTAAGGAGGTGCCATGCCACGAGAACTTACTGGGCTTCAGTTTCTTAATCAAAGAAAAAGTGGGGTGGGGAGAAAACCTTCTTTGCCTTTCTGGAGATGACGTCTTCCATCATTAGTTCCTCCCCCATGATGGGCAGGGGAGTTCTCTGGTCCCTAAAGAATCGAGCTAGATTCACAGCCTATCGTCTTTCGTGTGTGCAGAGAGCATGTCCTGGGGATCAGGGAGCTTCCTGGACAGGACGCAGGCCTCACGCCACCACTGTTTCATTGTCCTGGGGCATGTCCCGGGCCTCTGCTGCTGGGTTCTGTGGTCCAGCAAACCAGCTTTCTTGAGTGATCATTAACTTACGTGGGTCTCCTGTAATTTTTCTACTTACAGTCTTCTAGTGGGATTAACTATTTATTCACACGCTTTGTCCCTTTACTCTGTCCCTATCACACACACACACACACACACACACACACACACACACACACACACACAGACTCAGACCCAGACACCTATATACTCATTGTACCGTGGCAGGACTAAGATAAGATATCCAGGGATCTAGCTATAGCAGGAAGTTTTTAAAACCACATCCTTTCTGGGAACTTGCTTTTACCTAATAATCTAGTTTCCTTTTAAATTACATTGGATGGTTTCTTTCCCTTAATTCTTCAATGTGTATATCATTCCTGATCCACTAGCTTTTCTATAACCTTTTAAACTGAATATATCCAACAGAAGAATTTATTATCTGACAAAATAATATTTTTCCACTTCTTGCTTTGGGACATCTAGTTTAAGTGACAGGATGCTTTATAAACATGAACTATGCAGGGAGAATGAAGGACTCCAGAAATCTTGTCAAAACACATACATTCTCAAAATTGGATTTATGGAAAAGCAGTAAAACCTGCAGGGTCTTAGCAACTACAGAGCCAACAACTTGGATTTCTTCCAAGATTCTGTTTGAAAGATTCCATTTCAAAACTCTAACTGGTATGATTAGAAATGTGGAAGGAGAGATTCCTCATTTTCATCTTTAAATTCCATATCATTCTCAAAGCACCTGCCTCATCCAGTGTAACACAGAAAAAAATCTGTGAATCCTGATATCCAGATGACGTTCCAGGGAAGCTGAGGGCTCAGAGAATTTATTTTCAATATTTCAGAGAACTAAATAAAAATTGCTAATTTTTTTTCCAAACTGAGGATGGGCAGCCTGATGAAACTCCCATGACTACAGTACACTGTATGCACTTTCCCTTGTGGTCATTAGAAATTCTGATCGCTGCTCTATGCGTCTGCAGATTTAATGTCAAGAGGAGAAAAATGAACTTTTACTTTATAACAGGTTTTTGCTCCATAAGGCCATTTCTCAGCATACCATGGCCATTCAGAAATATGTAATTCATGACTTCACTGATAGAAAACTTGGAAAATGATGAATCCTTACAGATCCGGTCATTAGTCTCACTTTGAAATTCCTTCAATAATACACATTTGAAATGATTTCCAGGAGTTGGTTTGCTCCCCAACACCACCACATATATTCTTAAGATTATATATTAATATCGCTCTTTTCTATCCTTGCATAAACAGGCTAGAAACTGATATTCTCCAACCGTAACTATCCATCAATAAAAACACATTCACTTCTTGAAAATTCCAGAAAAAAGATGAACAATATGTGAATCAATATGCCTGCAGCTTCACCCCGGGCTGCTGGACTCTGACCCACCACTTTTACCTTCTGTCTGTAGTAATAATCTATTCAGTTCAAACCACAACACAGAGGCTCTTATGTTTTATTTCCTTATTGTCCCCAATCAGTATCTTGGCTGAAACGTATTTTTATTTCTGACCTCCTTTCCAACCACTCCATCACAAACTTTACATAAAATTTTGCCCCTCGGTATTGTAAATACCTTTTACTAATCTACTTGAGGTACTCAGGTTTTTTCTCTCTAGGATATTTCTGTCTAGGATATTTCACTTTGTCCTGTCTGACCTTTGTGACCCCATGGACTATGGACCACCAGGCTCCTCTGTCCATGGGACTTTCTAGGCAAGAACACTGGAGTGGGTTGCCATGCCCTCCTCCAGGGGATCCCCCCAACCCAGGAATCAAACCAGAGTCTCCTGCATTACAGGCTGGTTCTTTACCAGCTGAGCTACCAGGGAATCCCTAATACTTCTCCCCTCTTAAAAGAAATCACACCAAAAGTAACTTCTTATTTGTAGGACCCAAGTTTCCCCTTAGAAGTTATAAGTCCTTCATTTTGGTGCCAATTTTCCGGCCCTGTCTACACACTGCCCTTGTAACCATACACACAGCAGCAGGCCCTGTCTACACACTGCCCTTGTAACCATACACACAGCAGCAGGCCCTGTCTACACACTGCCCTTGTAACCATACACACAGCAGCAGGCCCTGTCTACACACTGCCCTTGTAACCATACACACAGCAGCAGGCCCTGTCTACACACTGCCCTTGTAACCATACACACAGCAGCAGGCCCTGTCTATACACTGCCCTTGTAACCATACACACAGCAGCAGGCCCTGTCTACACACTGCCCTTGTAACCATACACACAGCAGCAGGCCCTGTCTATACACTGCCCTTGTAACCATACACACAGCAGCAGCTGACAAAACAGGATTCTGCAAAGTGTGAAGAAGCCTAAAATAAGAAGAACGACACCACCCCAAACACCTTGCTCCCCCTGAAACGTCTGAGACACAGCAACGAAAAAAAACCTGCCTCTAAACTTAGAATATGTTGTCAAGAGAGAGGTGTCCTTTCACAGGGATGAGGAAAAAAAAAAAAAAAGGCAATAGATAAATCTCAGAACCTGGGAGCAGACAAAATGGAACTGTAACCACATCAGAAATGCTGTGATTCTGCCATACATCAACATGATTGTAAAGTAAAAATAAACAAATAAAATCTGAAAAAAAAAAATAAAAAAGAAAAGAAATGCTGTGATTTTATGTAAAAGTTTTCAAGTGGCTTTTGAAAGGAGAAAGCCAGACCTTAGGTGCACGTGAAACATCTAGACACAGAGCCAAGTGTCACACATACGCAGGTGCTAAACCACAGCCGTCTAGTGAGAGCAGCCGGTCAACTCCTCGGAGGGCAGGAGGAAGGCATTGACGCAGCTGGAGCTTATAACCCTAGAGCCAGGGTGTCCAGGGGTGAGGTACCAGATTTACACACAGCACAGGCCCTGAAACTGGTTTCATGAGGAATTAAGGAAAACCAGGAAATGACCCCTCAAAAATCTACATACGTGCACGTGTACTAAGTCTCTTCAGGCATGTCCGACTCGCTGAGACCCCATGGGCTGTGGCCCACCAGGCTCCTCTGCCCATGGGATTCTCCAGGCGAGAACACTGGAGTGGGCTGCCAGTGCCTTCCTCCAGGGGATCTTCCTGACCCAGGGACTGAGCCTGCATCTCTTAAGTCTCCTGCATCGGCAGGCGGGTTCTTTACCATTAGCACCACCTGGAAAGGCCAGGAAAACCAGTAAACGTCCTCTCAAAAATCTATATAGAGGAATGGAAATGTGCAAGAAATAGAGGTTAGATAGTGAGCAACCACTAGCTGTAAGCGTCTAGTCGGGTAGTTCTTTAACAGTAGACACTGGTCTCTGGCAAACCCAAAGGTGACCAGCCAGGAAGAAGGGAGATGATTCCAAGTGTTTTGCAAAGGCTTTCTTTTTTCAAGTGTAGTTCCTTTGGGCTTCCCAGGTAGTTCAGTGGTAAAGAATCTGCCTGCCGATGCAGGAAACTTAAGAGACAAGGGTTTGATCCCTGGGTTGGGAAGATCCCCTGGAGGAGGGCATGGCAACCCACTCCAGTATTCTTGCCTGGAGAATCTCATGGACAGAGGAGCCTGGTGGGCTGCAGCCCACGGGGTCGCAAAGAGCCGCACACAACTGACCCACCGAGCACAGCCCACACACGGCCATTTACAGTGTCCTGTCAGTTTCAGGCGCGTAGCAGGGCGATATATATGCATATGCATTCTTTTCCAGATTCCTTTATCTTAGAGGTTATGTTAAAATGTGGAGTATAGTTCCCTGCGCTATATAGTAGGTCCCTGTTGGTTATCTACACGTATCATGCACAAATTGGCACTTGTCACCTACAAGGATCAAATTATGAGCCGCTGTAGCTGCTGACCTTCAACACCCCTGGAAGCAGTGCAGGGTAGAGATCAGGAATGAGGCACTCACTCTGTGCTCTGGGAGAAACTGGAAGAACAGTTATTCAGATAGATATTTTCAGGTGATAATTTCATGAGCCCCATTCTTGCATCTCCTCAATCTAGAAAAGCACTGAAATCCTTGATGGTGACATCTGCCCCTCATGACTGGCAGAAACCGTCTGCAAAAATATGGGTTTGATTGCACGTACCCTCTGCCCCCTTCACCAAAATCACAGGTACACTGACCTTCCCCATATCTCTTTGGAGCAGTTTCTCAGAGCTATCTGAAATGCCATCTCCTGGGCTATAGCCCTCACATCTTGCCTCAAATAAAACTTAACTCACAATGTATATTAATCACAAACTCCTGATTTGCAGCAGCTTTTGTACCCAGGTCGTTATTAACATGCAACCATCAAATTCTGAAAATATTCTGCAGACGAAGCAGCCGTCACAGCATCACCACCACGCCAGTTTTGGGAAGAGCTTTGGGGATGTTGTCAGGGACGTTCCCACCAAATACCCCACCCTCCCACCCACCACCGTCTTAAATTTCTTCAATACTTTAATGCTCAGGTCGAGTCTTACCCACCACAAAATAAAATTAAAATCCTCCTCCAAAATTGTGTTCCCTTAATTCCTGCTTTTTCTTTGAGAGTTAAACTTTTCATCAATTCATATAAGTCCAGCTTCCTTTTAACACTAATAGTCTTCCTGACTCCAATCGGGAGCACTCAGGCGGCTCCAAATCATGGTGTTTCCTCGCGTTTCTTTCCCCTCTGACCATGGTTATCTAGTACCTCGAAAGTCGTTACACCCTACGCACTCTCCCCCCCAGTATAACTTCTGATTCAGACTGCTCCCATCAGGAAACCCCTCTTTCATCCTTTCCCATCATCCTCAGGGAAACAGCCTGACCTATTCCGCTACATTATTCACACATGGCTGCCAAAATAATTTTCCCCAGCATTTTCCATTTCATCCCTATAATCAAAAATTACAGAGGTGATTTCTCTGGTGGAAACTGGCAAATGGAATACATGTGTTTATCTCCACTACTTCCTGAAACCCCATGGAAATGACAGTACAGACCTTTGAAAGAATGTAACCAGCAAGGACACTGAAAACTAAGAGGAATAAAGAGGAGAGGAGAAGTGTCTGTGGGAAGGTCAGGGGGTGACCCGCACTGGGCAGCGGGAGAAGGAGCGGCATCTGAGATAACAGAGTACTGGATATAACAGACATTCCTAAGGGTTGTTGGAGACAGAGACCAGTCAAAGCCCCAGAGAGTCTGCACCAAATTAACCACCTGGAGGAAAAGCACAGATGGGTGAAGAGGTGGAAAGAAGACTAAGAAGACTCTCTCGGTCTATTTGGCCAGCTATAACTAAAATACCGTAGAATGGATGGTTTAACCAGATATTCATCACGATTTCTGTACACTGGGAAGTCCGAGAACAGCAGGTGTCTGGTGAGGGCCCACAAGCGACAAGGTGAATAGATAAGCAGTCAAAAATAGATGAGCTGAGATCCACGGCAGGAGACTCACCAAGTACGCATCCTCAGCAGCTTCAATACATACTTTAGCCCACTGGAGCAGAACAGAATGCTACCACCTACACTGACACTGGGAATTCCCTGGTGGCTCAGCCGGTAAAGAATCTGCCTGCAGAGCAGAGACCTGGATTCAATCCCTGGGTTGGGAAGACCCCCTGGACAAGGAAGTGGCAACCCACTGCAGCACTGTTGCCTGGAGAATCCCATGGACAGAGGAGCCTGGTGGGCTACAGTCCATAGCGGGGCAAGAGCCGGTGACTTAGCCAGTGAACCACAGCCATCACCACCGCACTAACACTTTGGTACAAAGGTGAAGAAACACATGCCTATTTCTAGACGTGCCTTGCTCAAGGCCCACTGTCTAATCATTGACAGAACATGGGTCTCAGCTCCAAACCCAGGGCTCTGAAACAACTGTGGAGCTATCGCCTTCAAGACTGTACCATGAGGACATATATCCAAATGAGAATGCCATCCTGGCGTTGAACCAGAGCAGAGGATGAGAATGAGAGTGCTCTTCCTGGAGCAGCTATAGGAGATGCTCTTTTAAAGGGCTGACTTCAGGTCTAGAGTTTTGAATAGCATTTCATCTGCTTACTTTAGCAAGAAAGGCTATCAGGACTCTGATGCGGTTTAATATGTGGGAAGAAATCATTTGCTTTATCTCCTGAGCTAAAATAGCTCCCAGCATCAATGCTTGTCAACCCCCTACCACAACCACTGCTGCGTTCCCATCAACTTCCAGATCCTTCTAGTTCTCAGGTGAAGCAAATTTCCTTCCTTAAAATAACTCTGATCTATGAGTCATTCTCTTATGAACTGGCTAGTATGAATCTGCTGGGCAGAGACTCATTGTATCTTGGTGAATTCAGGGAACCGAATGAATGCCTTGTTCTGTAAACCTGAGTAAGAGGCAGCTGAACCAAATAGCAGCTGCAAATATGCCCTGAAATAAAGAAAACTCTCCCGGGCTAACCTTCTCGCAAGACTGCTACACCAGCCTGTGCTTTTGGATCAGGACCAGTCTCTTTCCTCACCATTTCCCAAGAAACTGCCTCTGAAGGGCCAGACCCAGCCACTTCCTGTGCAAATCTTGCTTATGCTACTGTTTCCATAATTTTGCTAATGTTATCCTACAATTCTTTCAAGTCTAAGCTCAAATTCCTTTTGTTCAAGTAGCAGAGTCTGCTAATTTATAGAGCCTTATTTGTAGAGCCTCCTTCCAGAGTTGGAGGCCTGGGGTCTAAATCCCAGCTCTGCCACTAACCAATTTGGACAAGTCACTTCCACTCTCTGAGCTCAGTTTCCTCATCTATAAAATGGGAACAACCCAATGGGGGTGGTATAGATAAATGAGATAATGTATGTGAAAGTCCTCAGCAAGACACGTCACCAATAAATACGTTTTCCTACAGCCTGAAGCACCATGCGTCAAACTAGAGTGATAAAAGTCCCGTAGAAATTGGAACTGGGAGACTGGGTTCCAGAACAGGTACTGTTTATTAACACTAAGTAAAGAACCCAAGGAAAGCAATTCAGCTTTTCTGATCTCCACTGTATTACCTAAAAAATCCATTTAACAAGTATTTTTTGGGAGCCTTCTATGAGTCAGGACAAGTCTCCTAGAGTCTTGGGAGATGTTAACAAACAAAACAGGAAGCTGGTCACTGTCCTTGTGTTAGGGGATAAGGACCCTGATACAATGATTGACTGAAACCGCCCACCCTGGCCAGGCACCATAGTAACCATTTGCACGAGTTGTTTTATGACAGGAGATCCTGATAAGAAATATGGAACTAATAAGCCACCACCAACCGGAAGACTTCGGGAAAGGTTGAAAGGAGACACCACGTGTCCGTCCACTTCCCAGAATCCCTCTCGCTAGCATCCCTCTTGGCTGAGCGATGCGTGCGCCACCAGGAAAGACTCTGAATTAGAATGATTGGCCAAAGACCACCTGGAAACAAATCCCGTCACCATAAAACCCAAGACTGCGAGCCACGCGGCAGAGCAGCTCTCCTGGGTCCCCTCACCCTACTGCTCTCCCCCGGGTGCCCTTTCCCAGTGAAATCTCTTGCTTTGTCAGCACATGTGTCTCCTCGGACAATTCACTTCTGAGTGTTAGACAGGAGCCCAGTTTCGGGCCCTGGAAGGGCTCCCTTCTTGCAACACGTGTAGGATGGAAATGACTATACAGCCTACCTCACAGCATTAATGTGAAGCTTAAGAGAGATGCTTAAAGGGGAAAGTGCTTTAAAATAAGGTTGTGTCCCACTGATGCTGTCGTTGCCTACTCTCATAGAATCATGAGTTGGGGCGGCGAGTACATAAGCTTTCATCAAGCTATCTTATTCTAGCAATGAGGAAACAGTGAAATTCATAATCACACAGCCATACAACTGATGCAAAATATCCGGTCTCCCACAGTAGCTCTCTTTCCCAGCATTACAGTGCCTCAGTGCACTGGGGTATCAATTGTGGATACTGGGCAGATGAAGATGATAAATGGAAGGGTTTGTGGGGATTCAAAGGCAATAAAGCCAACTAAAAACAGGTGCGAGCCTATTTTCACAGCAATGTTCACAGTAGGGATTTTCAGAACAGCCAAAGCGGGGGAACAGCCCAAATGTCCATCAATGGATGAATGGATAAACAGAATGTGGTATATGCCTACGGCGGAATATTATTCAGCCTTAGAAAGAAACGAAATTCTGAGACATGCATATATGACATAGATAAAACTTGAAGACATTTTACTAAGTGAAATCAGCCAGACACAAAAGAACAAATGCTATATGACCCCACTTATTTGAGGTACCTTGAAGAGTCAAATGCCTAGTGACAGGAAATGCAATGATAGTTGCCCAGGGCTGTGCGGAGGTTGTTTAACGGGTACAGAGCTTCAGTTTGGGATGATGGGGATGGATGGCGGTAATGACTGTGTTGGTGAAGCACACTGACTGGCACCGCCCACCCTGGCTGGGCACCCTAGGAACCATTTGCATGGGTTGTTTTATGACAGGAGGTCCTGGTAAGGAACACAGAACTAATAAGCCACCGCCAACCAGTAGAGTTCAGGAAAGGTCAAAAGGAGACACCACGAGTCCGACCACCTCCCAGAATCCTCTCTGGCATCCATCTTGGCTGAGCAATGCATGCGCCACCAGGAAGGACTCTCCGTCAGAGTGATTGGCTGAAGACAACCCGGAAACCAATCTCATCACCATAAAACCCGAGACTGCCAGCCTTGTGGCAGAGTGGTCCTCCTGGGCTCCCTCACCCCTCTGCTCTCCCCCGGCGTCCTCCCCAATAAAATCTCTTGCTTTGGCAGCACGTGTGTCTCCTTGGACATTCATTTCCGAGTGTTAGACAAGAGCCCAGTTTGGGGCCCTGGAAAGGGGCCCCTTCCTGCAACAATTGCATAACAATGTGGTTGTAGTTAATCCCAGGAACTGTAAGCTTTAAATGGTTAAGATGATAAAGTTTACGTTCATTTTGCCACAATAAAAAAGGAACTATTGCTCTGTTGTTTTATGATCACCACGCTCCAACAATTTCCAACAATGTCAGGAAAATACTGCATCCCCCAAAAAATCTTTCCTTTAAATTCTAAAAATTTGCTACAGTTGCTGCTGAGATTCAAGTGGATAGCTAAACGTATACAGAGACAGATAAGCATATATATAGATTATGTAATTATATGTACATATAACCTGCAAATATACCCATGTGTCTGCATGTCAAGTCGCTTCAGTCATGTCTGACTCTTTTGCAACCCCACTGACTGTAGCCCACCAGACTCCTCTGTCCATGGGATTCTTCAGGCAACAATCCTGGAGCGGGCTGCCGTGCCCTCCTCCAGGGGGTCTTCCCAGGCCAGGGAACAAACCCAGGTCTCTTCATCTCCTGCTTTGGCAGGTGCATTTGCCACTAGTGCCACCTGGGAAGACGGTAAATATACGCATGTGTGTGCTTCCAGTTAGGACATTTTTATTATTATATTTGGGAAATAGATGGGAAACAGTGGAAACAGTGTCAGACTTTATTTTTGGGGGCTCCAAAATCATTGCAGATGGTGATTGCAGCCATGAAATTAAAAGACGCTTACTGCTTGGAAGGAAAGTTATGACCAACCTAGATAGCATATTGAAAAGCAGAGACATTACTTTGCCAACAAAGGTCTGTCTGGTCAAGGCTATGGTTTTTCCAGCAGTCATGTATGGATGTGAGAGTTGGACTGTGAAGAAAGCTGAGCACAGAAGAATTGATGCTTTTGAACTGTGGTGTTGGAGAAGACTCTTGAGAGTCCCTTGGACTGCAAGGAGATCCAACCAGTCCATTCTGAAGGAGATCAACCCTGGGATTTCTTTGGAAGGACTGATGGTAAAGCTGAAGCTCCAGTACTTTGGCCACCTCATGAGAAGAGTTGACTCATTGGAAAAGACTCTGATGCTGGGAGGGATTGGGGGCAGGAGGAGAAGGGGACGACCGAGGATGAGATGGCTGGATGGCATCACCGACTCGATGGACGTAGGTCTGAGTGAACTCCGGGAGTTGGTGATGGACAGGGAGGCCTGGCGTGCTGCGATTCATGGGGTTGCAAAGAGTCGGACACGACTGAGTGACTGAACTGAACTGAACTGAATAAGTGTTACATTCCACATGGAAGTTAATTTGGGGAATCTTGGTCACATAGCTTCCAACATGTGTGAATTCAGCTACCTGTGCTCGTTTTCAAAGTTTGTTAGGAATCATCCAAACAGACCTCAGGCACAGCTCATGTCTTCCAGCCCTGTGGTACGGAGATTTCTAAGTGAGATTTGAAATTAACAGCAACAGCATAATGCTTGTGAAAGCAAAGAAGCGGCAGTTGAGTCAATTCAATCCTATCCTTCTATATGACCACTTGGAGTTTTTACTTATGTTCAATGGAAACATTAAAACAATGGAGCAGAATGTTAAGTGCAAGGTGTAACATCTGTGTTTTTGGCAAAAGAGCAAACTCGCCGCGTATGCATGTTTCTCTGCTTTATTCTGTCATTATTACTGAAGATGGTGCTGAAATATGGAGGGAAGAATGGGATGGAAAAACAGCTGCATCCAGATATCAAATACATTAAGCACTGCCTTAGTAAATGCCCATGAATTTAATGAATGAATGAATAATAAACTCAGGAATGCAGATAACATTGTCAAGAGCATATCATCTAATCCCCAATTAAAGTAAATAAATCAAGTACTTTCAGAGGAATGTATTTTTTAAAATTCAGAGGTTCTATCAGATGACGACACCTCTGGAACTGTAGGAATAGACCTCATAGGCAGAAACACCACAGGGAAGCAGGGTGGGAAGAATTTTTCTTTTCCACAGTCGGTTAATATGTATTCTGCAGGGTCAGCCGTGTTTATGAATTCTCCTTCATGTGTCCATACTAATGAACACACACACACACACACACACACACACACACACCCCACACTCTCTTTTCTGCCAAGGTTCCAGTCCCCTCCCGCTTACAGAAATGATGTTCAATAAACACCAATTCTATTTTCCAGCTTGAAGAGAACAATGAAGTTACCCTTTGCTAGAAAAGTTTGGGTCCACTCTTCTGAAAGTATAGAGGGAAAATGCAGCTGGCGTGGAGAGATTAAACAGACTTCCAGCCTCCTGTTATGCCTGCTCCCGTGCCTACACTCCAGGATAAACTTGAATCAGTTAAAACGATCTGTAGAGCAAATGGCTGGCTGGCTCCCGTTTCCTCTTCTGGAAGCACATGGTGTGCAAGGCAGACTTTAATTTCTTTGTCTTCCTTTTAGACCCTACTGCAGAGGTGAAGCCGCGCTATATACAGACCGTAGATGGTTCATCTGTTCTCTTTCACGGTTTTCTCTAAACAGTTCTTATTTACCTGCAGGGACACGCGCACACAGAGAAGATCGCTCAGGGTCAAAGCTAACACTTTCGCACAAAAATTCCTCTGCTGTCACTCTACTGAGAACCAAATCTCCTTCATTCATAAAACACTGTGAATACTTCCCTTAAACGTCTCCAGAGAGAAAGATGGCAGCCACAAATCCCAGCCTCGCTGAGTCTGGTATCGATTTGAAGGACAATACATTAGGGAACGTTTGTTTGGGGCCTGGGAGGGGATTTCTTCAGTTGGTACCCTACTGTGTCCCAAACACGGAATTATAGAAGTTTTCTTCTTTGGCTCTGTTTTATTCTTCAAAAACACAAACAATGCTTTTTTTTTAAATGTAAAATGAAATGTACTCACAGTTCCTGGGGTGCAATTTAAATATGTTTTCAGTATTTCCTCCAGAAACTCACATAGAATGTAAAATTATTCACACAGCTTGAGTTTCTTTTTTTATTGACAGAGAATTAACTCTGCTGACTTGACACAACAAAACTAAATTAAGCCAGAATTACATTAATTTTTTTTTAATAGCTGCTTCAGTTAAGATAGTGTTCGTGGAAATAGCCATTTTATGCTTTGTTTAACTCTGCGGAGTTTCTCACTCATTGAAGTCTCAGTATTCAACTGCTTCATTTGGGGTTTTTTGGTTTGTTTACTTATTCATTTGGCAAAGAAGCAGTGTGGCTGGAAATTTTTATTTCCTTTTTATGAATTCAAACCTTTCAAAACGTGAAGATCTTTTGGGCTGACTAGGCCAGCCATTTAAAAAAAGCAAAGAGCCTCTAGTAGAAGAAGTTCTAGTAACTTCCACTTCTCCTTGAATGCAAAGAATTCTCATAAATATCTCATCAATAATAGAGAGAAGCAATTCAGCTTCTCCATCTCCTTTCCTTAATGGAATATTTCTGTCCGAATCTACCTTGGAATCTTACTCCATGACTGAACTTCAGAACTAATCAGCAAATTTTTCTCACTCACCATTCTTAGAGAACATTTCATAAAAAAAGCAAGAGATCCCCCCAGCTTCCCCTGGCCGCCTGTCAGATGCTCATTGCCACAACAATGCTGCCTGACAGCAGCCATCACACATCAGAGCCATGAAAGGCCGCGGTGTATTGCTTATGTCTGCGGGTGGTTGGCCGAGGTTCTGTGGCCCTGTCTGGGCACACTTGCCTGTCTTATGGTTGGCGGTGGGTCGTCTGTCAGCTGCTGTAGGAGGTCCTCTGCCAGATGGGGTAGGGCAACTGAGCTCTGTTCCTCCCAGCTCTGTATATCCTTTCTTTATTTTATTTTATTGGAGTATAGTTGATTTACAATGTTGTGTTAGTTTCAGGTATACAGAAAGTGATTCAGTTATACATATGGTTCTTGTTCAGTCACTAAAGTTGTGTGTGACCCTTTGTGGCCCCATGGACTGCAACATGCCGGCCTTCCCTGTCCTTTACAATCTCCCTGAGGTTGCTCAAACTCATGTCCATTGAGTCAGTGATGTCATCTAACCAGCTCATCCTCTTCCGTCACCTTCTCTTGCCTTCAGTCCTTCCCAGCATCAGGGTCTTTTCTAATGTGTCAGTTCTTCACATCAGATGACCAAAGTATTGGAGCTTCAGCTCCAACATCAGTCCTTCCAATGAATATTTAGGGTTGATCTCCTTGAGGATGGACTGGGGTGAGCGGCAGCTTTGCGGCACTGGAGCCGTCTATGCCCCGACCAGTAATGCTGAAGAAGCTGAAGTTGAATGTTTCTATGAAGACCTACAAGACTTTTAGAACTAACACCCAAAAAAAGATGTCCTTTTCATTATAGGCGACTGGAATGAAAAAGTAGGAAGTCAAGAAACACCTGGAGTAACAGGCAAATTTGGCCTTGGAGTACAGAATGAAGCAGGGCAAAGGCTAATAGAGTTTTGCCAAGAGAACGCACTGGTCATAGCAAACACCCTCTTCCAGCAACACAAAAGAAGCCTCTACACATGGACATCACCAGATGGTCAACACCAAAATCAGATGGATTATATTCTTTGCAGCCAAAGATGGAGAAGCTCTATACAGTCAGCAAAAACAAGACTGGGAGCTGACTGTGGCTCAGATCATAAACTCCTTATTGCCAAATTCAGACTTAAATTGAAGAAAGTAGGGAAATCCACTAGACCATTCAGGTATGACTGAAATCAAATCCCTTACGATTATACAGTGAGAAATAGATTTAAGGGACTAGATCTGATAGAGTGCCTGATGAACTATGGACGGAGGTTCATGACATTGTACAGGAGACAGGGAGCAAGACCATCCCCAAGAAGAATAAATGCATAAAAGCAAAATGGCTGTCTGAGGAGGGCTTAAAAATAGCTGTGAAAAGAAGAGAAGTGAAAAGCAAAGAAAGCAAAGAAAAAAGAAAGATATACCCATTTGAATGCAGTGTTCCAAAGAACAGCAAGGAGAGATAAGAAAGACTTCCTCAGTGATCAACACAAAGAAATAGAGGAAAACAATAGATTTGGAAAGACTAGAGATCTCTTCAAGAAAATTAGAGATGCCAAGGGAACATTTCATGCAAAGATGGGCTCAATAAAGGACAGAAATGCAATGGACCTAACAGAAGCAGAAGATATTAAGAAGAGGTGGCAAGAATACACAGAAGAACTGTACAAAAAAGATCTTCACGACCCAGATAATCATGATGGTGTGATCACTCACACTCACCTAGAGCCAGACATCCTGGAATGTGAAGTCAGATGGGCCTTAGGAAGCATCACTATGAACAAAGCTAGTGGAAGTGATGGAATTCCAGTTGAGCTATGTCAAATCCTGAAAGATGATGCTGTGAAAGTGCTGCACTCAATATGCCAGCAAATTTGGAAAACTCAGCAGTGGCCACAGGACTGGAAAAGGTCAGTTTTTATTCCAATCCCAAAGAAAGGCAATGCCAAAGAATGCTCAAACTACCACACAGTTGTACTCATCTCACATGCTAGTAAAGTAATGCTCAAAATTCTCCAAGCCAGGCTTCAACAGTACCTGAACCATGAACTTCCAGATGTTCAAGCTGGATTTAGAAAAGGCAGAGGAACCAGAGATCAAATTGCCAACATCCACTGGATCATGGAAAAAGCAAGAGAGGTTCCAGAAAAACATCTACTTGCCAAAAACATTGCAGAAAAACATTGACTATGCCAAAGCCTTTGACTGTGTGGATCACAATAAACTGTGGAAAATTCTGAAAGAGATGGGAATACCAGACCACCGGACCTACCTCTTGAGAAACCTGTATGCAGGTCAGGAAGCAACAGTTAGAACTGGACATGGAACAACAGACTGGTTCCAAATAGGAAAAAGAGTACATCAAGGCTGTATATTGTCACCCTGCTTATTTAACTTATATGCAGAGTACATCATGAGAAACGCTGGGCTGGATGAAGCACAAGCTGGAATCAAGATTGCTGGGAGAAATGTCAATAACCTCAGATATGCAGATGTCATCACTCGTAGAGCAGAAAGTGAAGAGGAACTAAAAAGCCTCTTGATGAAAGTGAAAGAGGAGAGTGAAAAAGTTGGCTTAAAGCTCAACATTCAGGAAACTAAGATCACAGCATCTGGTCCCATAGCTTCATGGGAAATAGATGGGGAAACAGTGGAAACAGTGTCAGACTTTACTTTTTGGGCTCCAAAATCACTGAGGTTGGTGACTGAAGCCATGAAATTAAAAGACGCTTACTCCTTGGAAGGAAAGTTATGATCAACCTAGATGGCATATTAAAAAGCAGAGACATTTGTCTAGAGCTCTGTCTAGACAAAGCTATGGTTTTTCCAGCAGTCACGTATGGATGTAAGAGTTGGACTATAAAGAAAGCTGAGTGCCGAAGAATTGATGCTTTTGAACTGCAGTGTTGGAGAAGACTCATGAGAGTTCCTTGGACTGCAAGTAGATCCAACCAGTCCATCCTAAAGGAGATAAGTCCTGAGTGTTCATTGGAAGGACTGATGCTGAATTTGAAGCTCTAATACTTTGGTCACCTGACACGAAGAGCTGACTCATTTGAAAAGACCCTGATGCTGGGAAAGATTGAAGGCTGGAGGAGAAGGGGACAACAGAGGATGAGATATCTGGATGGCATCACCGACTCAATGGACATGAGTTTGGGTAGACTCCAGGAGTTGGTGATGAACAGGGAAGCCTGGCGTGCTGTAGTCCATGGGGTCACAGAGTGTTGGACATGACTAAGCGACTGAACTGAACTGATCTGATGGACATCTTTGGGGGGTATGGGTCTACCTACGACACCGAAGAATTCTGTCGTGCTGTGGTAAAGGACTGAGAGTGCTTAACCCCACTCACACAGCATCTTCTAATCATGAAACGGCTAAACCCAGTCATAAGTCAAGCCAAAGTCACACCGGGCGCAAATCGCAGTTATATGGGAAAATGCGGAAGCAAGGAGGGTTGATTAATTCTACTGTGGCTTCCAAAGACCACAGAATTGTGCTTATTGATTGCCACAGTATTGATGGGGTTGGTATCTTAAGCATCTCTAAGAACGATGCGGTGGGCCACCTGGAGGTGGTTCCTGGTGAGAACCCGCTGCACGGTGACCATCAGCTTTAGCACGCGGGATCGACTGTCAAAGGCCATGCTGTGCCCTTCTCCACACTCCTGCCTTGTGTACAGCAGACATTCGAAACACACACAGTCCTGGGCTAATGCTCTACAGCAGGGGCTGTACTAAGCAATACACACATGGTAAAGCACCACAATTCTATGAAGCAGATACTGTTACATCCTCTGCAGATACACCTTTCACAGATTACAAAACCAGGGTGAAATGTTGTCATGAAGTTTATTTAAGGTCATACAGCTAGTACGTGGTAGTCAGGATGTGGGCCTGAAAATGGATATTTGATAAAAATGTAGACGGCAATGGCAGTTTTAAGGAATGATATTGGAGCAGAGACCAAGCTGTGTGTGTCCGGGAGTGAGATTCGGTGTTTCTGTTCTAAACATGTGATACTGAAGATGCAGAGAAGGAAGAATTGAATTTGCAGATCCTCGGCTCAGAGAAACCCAGAACTAGAGATCTAAATTGGGGGTATCAGATAGAGAAGGGGCCTGTACTTCAAGACTGGGTGAAATCACCCTTGGGCAAAGGAGGGATCGGAAGGCACAGGCAGAGTTCCAATGCCCACACAACACCCATCTCTAGAGATTAGAAAATGAAAAGCCAGCAAAGAAAACTAAAGGCTCAGGGAAGGAAGGAAAGCAGCGTGGCACTGTGGACGTCAACCGGGGAGATGACCTGGGAAGGGTGAGACCAACTCAAACAAGCGTGTGAGAGACGGAGTTAGACCTGAAGAGAGGAGTGTCCACTGGTCTTGGGATGGAAATTCTGGGTGACTTGAAAAGGACGTTTTCTGTGGAGTGGTAGGGACTGAAGCCACAGTCAAAGTGACATGGCAGGTGAGGGTAAGTGTGGGCAAGATGTTTAAGGGGGTTTACCCTGGATGAGGACGGGAGTCTGGACAGTGGTTGTGGGAGAATCGAGGCCAAGGGAAGTGTTTTTTATATATTTATACATATTATTCTTTAAGTTCAGTTCAGTTCAGTTCAGTCACTCAGTCGTGTCCGACTCTGCAACCCCATGAATCGTAGCGCGCCAGGCCTCCCTGTCCATCACCAACTCCCGGAGTTCACTCAGACTTACGTCCATCGAGTCCATCCAGCCATCTCATCCTCTGTCATCCCCTTCTCCTCCTGCCCCCAGTCCCTCCCAGCATCAGAGTCTTTTCCAATGAGTCAACTCTTCGCATGAGGTGGCCCAAGTACTGGAGTTTCAGCTTTAGATCATCCCCTCCAAAGAAATCCCAAAGCTGATCTCCTTCAGAATGGACTGGTTGGATCTCCTTGCAGTCCAAGGGACTCTCCAGAGTCTTCTCCAACACCACAGTTCAAAAGCATCAATTCTTCGGCACTCAGCCTTCTTCACAGGCCAACTCTCACATCCATACACGACTACTGGAAAAACAATAGCCTTGACTAGACGGACCTTAGTCGGCAAAATAATGTCTCTGCTTTTGAATATGCTATCTAGGTCGGTCATAACTTTTCTTCCAAGGAGTAAGCGTCTTTTAATTTCATGGCTGCAGTCACCATCTGCAGTGATTTTGGAGCCCCAAAAAATAAAGTCTGCCACTGTTTCCACTGTTTCCCCATCTATTTCCCATGGAGTGATGGAACCAGATGCCATGATCTTCGTTTTCTGAATGTTGAGCTTTAAGCCAACTTTTTCACTCTCCTCTTTCACTTTCATCAAGAGGCTTTTTAGTTCCTCTTCCCTTTCTGCCATAAGGGTGGTGTCATCTGCATATCTGAGGTTATTCTTTAAATGATCCATCAATATGTTGACTACAAGAGACTGCCACTGACTCTACTTTTCTATATATTTATGTATTTATTTTGGCTGCCCTGGGTCTTAGTTGTGGCTTGCATATGGGATCTAATTCCTTGAGCAGAGATCACACCCAGGCACGTTGCATCGGGAGCATGGAGTCTTACCCACAGGACCACCAAGGAAGTCCCGCAAAGTGTGGTTGTGTTGCTTGTTTTTAAGTGGGTTCTCTAGAGCACTGGTTCTTAGACTCTCCCTTATATCAGAATCATCTGGTGGGCTTATTTAAGAATAAATGCTGGGGGCCCCAAAGTTTCTGACTCAATAGGTCTGGGGTAGACAGTGAGAATTTGCATCTTATTTCCCAGGTGACACTGATGCTGGGGATGCAAGGACCACACCTCGAGCATCACTGCTCTAGAGTGGCAGGCATACTTGCAGAAACGGTCCTGTGTGGAGAAAGGCGTCGGTGTTGCACAAGAGGAAGCAGTTCAGGAGCAAAGCTCTTGGAAGTGTGTGAGGGTCTGGAATCCAAAACACAAATGCCCTTGAGCACCACAGGGAGCCTGCTTCCATGGAAACCAGGAGACACATTCAGGGTCTCTTAGTCCCTCTCCACAGGTCTGTCGACCTCCAGATCGAGGTCTAATGTGCCTCAGTCCAATGGGGTTGAAAGCCTGACCTGGTTCATCACACAGGATCTCAGCCCAGCACTGCTCAGGTGCTCTGACTGCTAGTGCTTCTGGAGTTTCACCTCCAGCCTCTCACTCCCAGGTGGCACAGCAGCAGAAAATCTGCTGGCCAGTGTAGGAGACACAAGAGACATGGGTTCAGTCCCTGGGTTGGGACGCTCCCCTGGAGGAGGAAATGGCACCCACTCCAGTGCTCCTGCCTGGGGAATCCCCTGGACAGAGGAGCCCAGCGGGCCACAGTCCATGGGGTCACTGAGCCAGACACGAGTGAGCACACGCGTGTGGACACTCTCTCCAGTGTCTCACTCCCAGTCCAGTCTTGCACCTGCACATTTGCCATGGGCCTTTCAACTAAGACTTTAAGTAGTTGTTTGGTGGAACCCCAGGGATGCTGAGACATGACTTCTGAGGCTGTTGTTGTTGCTTAGTTGCTAAGTCATGTCTGACTCCTGTAAGCCTATGGACTGCAGCCCACCAGGTTCCTCTGTCCACGGGATTTCCCAGGAAAGATTACTGGAGTGGGTTGCTGTGTCTTGATCCAGGGGATCTTCCTGGCTCAGAGACTGAATCCTGAGCTGCAGGCTCTTTAGCACAGAGCCATGTGGGTAGCCAGTCTCGGGGGCAGAGCTAGGCTAGAGGAAGAAAGGGTGGAGACTACAGTGACTTCAGCCGGAGCATCTCTGCTGCCATTCAGCTTCTGTATTGGCGTTCTGAGTGTTTCATTTGAAGTGGTGGTGACAGATTGAAAAGCAGGTGACTTGTAGGTGACTGGTGTCTCTAAATCCTCACTGTCATGCCTAACATGGGTTCCGATCTTCATAACTTGCCATCTTTCTGCACTCCACCTTGGATCCCCCTCCCTCAGCACAGTCCAGTGATGAGGTGCCCCTAGGTCCCAGTTCTCTGAGGTTCTGCTTCCCGCTGGATCTGCCTGCAGGAATATATGTGGAGTCAATGCACCTAATTCTCGGCTTAACTGAAAGGGGGCCCGCAGCTCTCTTGCTTGGGTCTTTTCCGTGCCACCTGCTGGTCTGGATGGATGCTTGATTCTGTCGTCAGCCCGCTCTCGCAGGTTAGGCCTGTTCCCGGACCATTCTCTGCAGTGTGTCCTCAGCTGTGGTGGGTGAGGCTGCTTTAGGACATCTGCTTCTCTGCTGGTGATCCCAGCTATGTGGCCCCAACCGCATTTAACCTGGCAGTGTCATGACACATTAGGAAACAGGTCAGTAAGGAAATTATGGGTGAAATGGGGCAGAGGTTAAATAGGAAGACCCTTGGTTTGGGGAAAGTTATTTTGTGACCCTGTATGAGGTAGACTGTTTGTGACCTCATGAACTGTAGCCCGCCAGGCTCCTCTGTTCATGGGATTTTCTAGGCAAGAGTACTGAAGTGGGTTGCCATTTCCTTCTCCAGAGGATCTTCCCAACCCAGGGATCAAATCTGGGTCTTCTGCAAGGTAGGCAGACGCTTTACCATCTGAGCCATCAGGGAAATCCATGAGATAGACAGAAATTAAAATATGCTTGCTGCTTGGAAGAAAAGCTATGAGAAACGTAGACAGCATATTAAAAAGCAGAGATATCCAAAACAAGGGACACATACAGACTGAAAGTGAAGGGCTGGAAAAAGATATACCATGCAAATAGAGACCAAAAGAAAGCAGGAGTGGCAATACTCATTTCCGATAAAATAGACTTTAAAACAAAGGCTGTGAAAAGAGACAAAGAAGGCCACTACATAATGATCAAAGGATCAATCCAAGAAGAAGATATAACAATTATAAATATATATGCACCCAATATAGGAGCACCACAATATGTAAGACAAATGCTAACAAGTATGAAAGGGGAAATCAACAATAACACAATAATAGTGGGAGACTTTAATACCCTACTCACACCTATGGACAGATCAACTAAACAGAAAATCAACAAAGAAATGCAAACTTTAAATGACACATTAGACCAGTTAGACCTAATTGATATCTATAGGACATTTCACCCCAAAACAATGAATTTCACCTTTTTCTCAAGTGCTCATGGAACCTTCTCCAGGATAGATCACATCCTGGGCCATGAATCTAACCTTGATAAATTCAAAAAAATCGAAATCATTCCAAGCATCTTTTCTGACCATAATGCATTAAGATTAGATCTCAATTACAGGAGAAAAACTATTAAAAATTCCAACATATGGAGGTTGAAAAACACACTTCTGAATAACCAACAAATCACAGAAGAAATCAAAAAAGAAATCAAAATATGCATAGAAACTAATGAAAATGAAAACACAACAACCCAAAACCTGTGGGACACTATAAAAGCAGTGCTAAGAGGAAAGTTCATAGCAATACAGGCATACCTCAAGAAACAAGAAAAAAGTCAAATAAATAACCTAACTCTACACCTAAAGCAACTAGAAAAGGAAGAATCGGAGAACCCCAGAGTTAGTAGAAGGAAAGAAATCTTAAAAATTAGGGCAGAAATAAATGCAAAAGAAACAAAAGAGACCATGGCAAAAATCAACAAAGCCAAAAGCTGGTTCTTTGAAAGGATAAATAAAATTGATAAACCATTAGCCAGACTCATCAAGAAGCAAAGAGAGAAAAATCAAATCAATAAAATTAGAAATGAAAATGGAGAGATCACAACAGACAACACAGAAATACAAAGGATCATAAGAGACTACTATCAGCAGTTATATGCCAATAAAATGGACAACGTGGAAGAAATGGACAAATTCCTAGAAAAGTACAATTTTCCAAAACTGAACCAGGAAGAAACAGAAAATCTTAACAGACCCATCACAAGCACGGAAATTGAAACTATAATCAGAAATCTTCCAGCAAACAAAAGCCCAGGTCCACACGGCTTCACAGCTGAATTCTACCAAAAATTTCGAGAAGAACTAACACCTATCCTACTCAAACTCTTCCAGAAAATTGCAGAGGAAGGTAAACTTCCAAACTCATTCTATGAGGCCACCATCACCCTAATACCAAAACCTGACAAAGATGTCACAAAAAAAGAAAACTACAGGCCAATATCACTGATGAACATAGATGCAAAAATCCTCAACAAAATTCTAGCAATCAGAATCCAACAACACATTAAAAAGATCATACACCATGACCAAGTGGGCTTTATCCCAGGGATGCAAGGATTCTTCAATATCCACAAATCAATCAAGGTAATTCACCACATTAACAAATTGAAAAATAAAAGCCATATGATTATCTCAATAGATGCAGAGAAGGCCTTTGACAAAATTCAACATCCATTTATGATAAAAAAAACTCTCCAGAGAGCAGGAATAGAAGGAACATACCTCAACATAATAAAAGCTATATATGACAAACCCACAGCAAACATTATCCTCAATAGTGAAAAATTGAAAGCATTTCCTCTAAAGTCAGGAACAAGACAAGGGTGCCCACTTTCACCGCTACTATTCAACGTAGTTCTGGAAGTTTTGGCCACAGCAATCAGAGCAGAAAAAGAAATAAAAGGAATCCAAATTGGAAAAGAAGAGGTAAAACTTTCACTGTTTGCAGATGACATGATCCTCTACATAGAAAACCCTAAAGACTCCACCAGAAAATTACTAGAGCCAATCAATGAATATAGTAAAGTTGCAGGATATAAAATCAACACACAGAAATCCCTTGCATTCCTATACGCTAATAATGAGAAAGCAGAAAAAGAAATTAAGGAAACAATTCCATTCACCATTGCAACGAAAAGAATAAAATACTTAGGAATATATCTACCTAAAGAAACTAAAGACCTATACATAGAAAACTATAAAACACTGGTGAAAGAAATCAAAGAGGACACTAATAGATGGAGAAATATACCATGTTCATAGATCGGAAGAATCAATATAGTGAAAATGAGTATACTACCCAAAGCAATTTACAAATTCAACGCAATCCCTATTAAGCTACCAGCCATATTTTTCACAGAACTAGAACAAATAATTTCAAGATTTGTATGGAAATACTAAAAACCTAGAATAGCCAAAGCAATCTTGAGAAAGAAGAATGGAACTGGAGGAATCAACTTGCCTGACTTCAGGCTCTACTACAAAGCCACAGTCATCAAGACAGTGTGGTACTGGCACAAAGACAGAAATATAGATCAATGGAACAAAATAGAAAGCCCAGAGATAAATCCACACACATATGGACACCTTATCTTTGGCAAAGGAGGCAAGAATATACAATGGAGTAAAGACAATCTCCTTAACAAGTGGTGCTGGGAAAACTGGTCAACCACTTGTAAAAGAATGAAACTAGATCACTTTCTAACACCATACACAAAAATAAACTCAAAATGGATTAAAGATCTAAATGTAAGACCAGAAACTATAAAACTCCTAGAGGAGAACATAGGCAAAACACTCTCCGACATAAATCACAGCAGGATCCTCTATGAGCCACCTCCCAGAATTCTGGAAATAAAAGCAAAAATAAACAAATGGGACCTAATTAAAATTAAAAGCTTCTGCACAACAAAGGAAACTATAAGCAAGGTGAAAATACAGCCTTCTGAATGGGAGAAAATAATAGCAAATGAAGCAACTGACAAACAACTAATCTCAAAAATATACAAGCAACTTATGCAGCTCAATTCCAGAAAAATAAACGACCCAATCAAAAAATGGGCCAAAGAACTAAATAGACATTTCTCCAAAGAAGACATACAGATGGCTAACAAACACATGAAAAGATGCTCAACATCACTCATTATTAGAGAAATGCAAATCAAAACCACAATCAGGTACCACTTCACACCAGTCAGAATGTCTGCGATCCAAAAATCTGCAAGCAATAAATGCTGGAGAGGGTGTGAAGAAAAGGGAACCCTCCTACACTGTTAGTGGGAATGCAAACTAGTACAGCCACTTTGGAAAACAGTGTGGAGATTCCTTAAAAAATTGCAAATAGAACTACCTTATGACCCAGCAATCCCACTGCTGGGCATACACACCGAGGAAACCAGAATTGAAAGAGACACGTGTACCCCAATGTTCATTGCAGCACTGTTTATAATAGCCAGAACATGGAAACAACCTAGATGTCCATCAGCAGATGAATGGATAAGAAAGCTGTGGTACATATACACAATGGAGTATTACTCAGCTGTTAAAAAGAATACATTTGAATCAGTTCTGATGAGATGGATGAAACTGGAGCCGATTATACAGAGTGAAGTAAGCCAGAAAGAAAAACACCAATACAGTATACTAACACATATATATGGAATTTAGAAAGATGGCAATGATGACCCTGTATGCAAGACAGCAAAAAAGACACAGATGTGTATAACGGACTTTTGGACTCAGAGGGAGAGGGAGAGGGTGGGATGATTTGGGAGAATGGCATTGTAACATGTATACTATCATGTAAGAATCGAATTGCCAGTCTATGTCCGACTCAGGATACAGCATGCTTGGGGCTGGTGCACAGTGATGACCCAGAGGGATGTTATGGGGAGGGAGGTGGGAGGGGGGTTCATGTTTGGGATCACATGTACACCCGTGGTGGATTCATGTCAATGTATGGCAAAACCAATACAGTATTGTAAAGTAAAATAAAGTAAAAAAAAAAAAGAGATATCACCTTGCCAACTGTATTGTCTGTATAGGCAAAACTGTGGTTTTTCTGATAGTCATGTATGGATGTGAGAGATGGACCATAAAGAAGGCTGAGCACTGAAGAACTGATGTTTTCAAACTGTGGTGCTGGAGAAGACTCAAGAGAGTCCCTTGGACAGCCAGGAGATCAAACCAGTCAATCCTAAAGGAAGTCAAACCTGAATATTTACTAGAAGGACTGATGCTAAAGCTGAAGCTCCAACACTTTGGCCACTGATGTGAAGAGCCAACTCATTGGAAAAGACCTTGATGCTGGGAAAGATCGAGGTCAAGAGGGGAAGAGGGAGATAGAGGAGGAGATGGTTGGATGGTATCACCCACTCAATGGACATGAGTTTGAGCAAACTCTGGGAGATAGTGAAGGACAGGGAAGCCTGGCATGCTGCAGTCCATGTGGTCACAAAGAGTTGGACATGACTTAGCAACTGAATAACAATGAAATAGACAAGGGCCAGGAAATTGGGAAAAAGGGAATGTTATGGATGAGGCTAAACAATGGTCTAGGTGAGAGCTGCAGAAGCCAGCAAAGTCACATATGGAAGGAAAAGAATAATGAATCAGGAGACGGATAAATAAATACAGAGAGCTTTGTGGACAAAATGAATCAGGAGACAGATAAATAAATACAGAGAGCTTTGTGGACATAATGAATCAGGAGACAGATAAATAAATACAGAGAGCTTTATGGTAAAATCTTACCACAAAGACTTTTTTTGGCACACAAGATGATTGCATTTCACCGCCCTCTGAAGGTGTCAATAGATGGACCACAGCGTTTGCTTCAACTAAAGAGACATGGGTAGAAATGATTTTGTGACATCCAGGTGAAAACATTCAGTGCTGCTGGGAGGCTCTCCATGTCACCTCTGCCCTCAGAAACCTGGGCTGTCTGCAGGAGCCACAGGAGCAGCACAGCCTGGAATACCGGGTCTCCATCGGAAGTGCCCTGGAGAGGCACCTGGATGCCCACAGTGCACCGTGGATTGCGCTGGACCACTTTATCAGAGGGAGTCGGACCGGGAAAAGGCAGTTTCTGCAGAACTAGCCTACCCCGTGAAATGCATATTTTATCAAAAGTCATTTTACTGCTTGGCAAGTGTGACCTGAAGTATAGACTCCGCCCCCCGACTGCCAGCCAGTCTCTCACTCCCTCTTTGTGCATGGAGGGTTTGGGGGGCTTTATTTTCAATACCCTAGAAAACATAAACCTTCATGAACACCGGATGTTTTAACATCATGTAGTATATTTCTGTCGGAGCAGGCAATGGCACCCCACTCCAGTACTCTTGCCTGGAAAATCCCATGGATGGAGGAACCTGGTGGGCTGCAGTCCATGGGGTCGCTAAGGATCGGACACGACTGAGCGACTTCACTTTCACTTTTCACTTTCATGCATTGGAGAAGGAAATGGCAACCCACTCCAGTGCTCTTGCCTGGAGAATCCCGGAGACAGGGGAGCCTGGTGGGCTGCCGTTTATGGGGTCGCACAGAGTCGGACACGACTGAAGCAACTTAGCAGCATATTTCTGTAGTTTTCTCTGGTCATCTCTCCCTTCTGAAGTCAGGCCTCTTTAAACACTTCTTGGATCAGGCCTAGTGGCTCCTGAGAAAGACAGGAAAGAGAGCACAGGTTTTCATGTTTCCTTTTCTCTTCCAGTTTCTTTGAACTAAAGTTCAAAGTTGGCCCTGGCCATTTGTAAACAGATTTTTGTTTTTCCCTTGAGCCATCAGTGACCTGAGATCTTTGGGGTTTGAAAAAAGCCAAAGTTTTGGATCCTTTTCTGAGGTTAATTGCCTTTCTAGTTAAATCTGGCAACACATTCTTTGTTAAAATCCTTATTTGGCAAAAAAAATATTCGTCAGACAATGAAAGAAACTGTGGGACACGTGCACACAAATCCACATATAACTTTTTCAAAACTTTTTCTTGACCAAGGACTTTCTTTTCTATTTCTTTTTAGGTAATGGTTAAATAGCTTTCCACATTAGTATTTTATGTCACTAGCTATTTCAAGCATTAGAAAACGTCTGGCATGGTGCATTAGAATTATTTTCTAAAAAATGTCAACACACTGTCAAGTGATAAAATGTCCACAATAGTGACACAGCTTATCTGCAAGATAAGGCAAGCCCCAAGGGAAGGGTCGAATGAAACTGGGAAAACGTAACATACAGCTTATTCTGTTTAAAAATGCAAGTGGATGTGTGTGAATTGAGAGTAAGATTTGGCACTTTCCCGGGTGGGTCCTGAGTTTGATCCTTTGTTGGGAAACTAAGATAACACAAGCCATGTGTGGTAAAGCTAAAAAATTAAGTCAAAGATTTTTTTAAACATATATTTTAAATCATATTCTAAGACTCACTGAAAATTGAGGAGATAAAATTGCCTAGCTTATAGCCAGAGAACTATTCATAAAAACATTGAAACTTAAATTACAAATGGACATGACCTCAGATGTGATTGAATAACCACCTCTTTACAATGTCCATCCATTTTTCTTATGCAACACTCATCCTCCATGTGATATGAAAATATTACGGGATTGTCTTCCTTGACCTCTGTGTGGCTTAGTTGGCTGTGTAAACTCTGATAAGAATCACGAGGCTCCTTATCTTCAAGCCATCCATCACCATTGCTAGGAGTCTGGTGATCTGTGATGAGCAATTATGATACTGATGTGGTTAAACTCCCATGCAAATATAATGTCACCCGGGAGGGTGCAAAAGCCTTTCTCAAATGCAGAAACCCTGAGGTTCATGTTCACTTTACAGTGCTTTTCAAATAAAAAGACAGTGCTCCATAGACTTAGAGGCTTCACGGAAAATTACTGGGTTGCAAGATGTCCACAAATTTCAGGCTGGGTTGTTGGGAAATTAGTAGAAATAATGGTAGAGACACTGAGCTAACCAGCAGTGAATTCTGGAAAGAGATGAAGAGCCTGAGATATGTTGGGTTGTGGCCAAGATGTGATGTTCAAAATGCGGTCCATGAAGCAGTAGAATCAACATTACCTGAGGACTTGTAAGAAATGCAGAGCCCTGGGTCCCACCCCAGACCTCTGGAATCAGATCTGGCCTTCTAACGAGCTCCCCAGGTAATTCTTTCACACATTCAAGTTTGAGCAGCATCCATTTGCACAGTCTAGAAGGGCTGGGTGCGTGCATTGGTTCCAAGAGCTGCTGTTATTATCTGCCCAAGAGGTCACATTTCTACCAGCAAGGCTTCTGCGCTGAAGACACCCCTTGGGGGGAAACCCACAGGGGAAATCAGACTGAGCTAACTAAGCAAGCTCTTCGCTGGAAGCAGAAACAAATGGGTGCTGAAAAAAGCAGGGAACTTTAATCAGACCCACAAGGAAGAGCAGATCAAGCAAATTCAGTAAGGCCAAGTTCTGCCAGAAAAGCTGAGTCTCAGAGCAAACATGCTTCAGAGGCCACGGAACAATAGAAATGGGGTTTCGGGCACTGAGCCACGATCTGAGTGAATCTGCACGCAAGCCGGCCACAGCGTCCCAAGTCTGCAGCACCAGGGGCCAAAGGAGTCACTTTAAAAGGGCGTCTCTACTCAGTACCCCCAGATTACACTTGGCTTGATTCTAAGCTAATAAATGATGGGCATTCAGCCCATACTTTCCCCCTAATTTCCCTGCGTAATTACTCTAAGTGAACTGTCTTTTCTGTAAATATTCACCATTTGGGGATACTGCTGCTGTTTTCTCTTTGGTCCTTCAACCTTTAGAGGTCAGGGAGCCTCCTGGAGTCACTCAAGTGGAAAATGTGAAAAACACCTGAAGATCAATGGGTTAGGCAATTTTGAGCATAAACTCCATTTGGCACCACACATACATCAACGTACAGAATACCATAATGGGAAATAATATGAAAACGAAGATTTCAATATATTTATGCATGTGTGTGTGTGTGTGTGTGTGTGTGTGTGTGTGTTCAGTCGTGTCTGACCGTTTGTGACTCCCCGGACTACAGCCCACCAGGCTCCTCTGTCCATGGGATTCTCCAGGCAAGAACACTGGGGGGATGTGCCATTTCGTCCTCCAGGGGAGCTTCCCCATCCACGGATCGAACCTGCATCTCTTGCGTCTCCTGCATTGGCAGACAGGTTCTTTGCCACTAGCACCCCCTGGGAAGCCCATATTCATACATCTATTTACATATATATGTATGGATGTATATGTATCTCAGTCACTTTGATGTACCGAAGAAGTTAACATAACATTTTATATCAAATGTACTTCAATAAAATTTTTTAAAAAGGAAAAGAACCTCAAGGGTGCTCTTACTGACATTCCAAGGTCTGGTAGAGCCCAGGGCTATGAAAACAGAAAGCTTTTTTGCCTACATGCCTACCTTTCTCCCAAGGCCTGTGCCCTAGCTGTTCCCTTTCTGCTCCTTGTAACCTGGAAAACTCATCCCTCAATACCCAAGTCAAGTGTCACCTACTGGGCTATGCCTTCCAGGCTCCCCAGATGGAAGTCGTGCATTCCTTACAAGGCTGTCTCCCAAATCCAGACTTCCTCCATTGCTCCACAGAAGGCTGCACTGAGCCCGCTGGCCTGCACGTTCCTGCTGCGGCTGCTGTTGCTGCTGCTCAGTCGCTTCAGTCGTGTCCGACTCTGTGCGACCCCATAGACGGCAGCCCACCAGGCTCCCCCATCCCTGGGATTCTCCAGGCAAGAACACTGGAGTGGGTTGCCGTTTCCTTCTCCAATGCATGAAAGTGAAAAGTGAAAGTGAAGTCGCTCAGTCGTGTCTGACCCTCAGCGACCTCATGGACTGCAGCCCACCAGGCTCCTCTGCCTATGGGAGTTCCTGCTACTAGACCGTAATTTCCTTCAGAATATGGAGAGAGTCTTGTTTGATCTCCACTGCTTGTCACGACACTAATGTGACCTCCCAAACCAGTAAACGTGGATCAACAGATGCTGTATTCTTTAAAAAAAAAAAAAAAGCTTTGCATTTTGTATTGGAGTAGAGTCAGTTAACAGTGTTGGGACAGTTTCAGGTGGACGGCAAAGGGACTCAGCCACACGTGCACAGGCGCCCCTTCTCCCCCAACCCCCCCTCCCATCCCGGCTGCCACACAATATGGAGCAGAGTTCCCTGTGTCACACAGTAGGTCCTCGCTGGTGACCCATTTTAGATACAGAGGATGACATGACCATCCCAGGCTCCCTAGCCGTCCGCCCCCACACCCTTCCCCCCGGGGAACCATAAGTTCATTCCCTCAGTCTGTGAGCCGCTTTCTGTTTGTAAGTTCATCTGTATCATTTCTTTTTAGATTGCATGCATAGGGAACGTCACAAGATATTTCTCCTTCTCTGAAGAGATGGCGGTATTCCTGCTTTCACCTGGGATTCACCCAGTGCCACAGGGAGAGAATATTCAACAGGTTGAAAAACATCAGTATCAGAGTTCGCAGACCGTAACAGAGCCTTTGGCTGCACACTGGCCCTCAGCTCCTCCGAGAGCACCAGGATTCTCCTGAGCATATCTGTGGTTCCCCCTCTCGCATCAAGGATGCATGATTCCAAAGCCTAGAAACACTTCCCCTCTGTTTCCCCCGCTGTCAAAAATCCAGGGTCACTCTTGTCTGTTTGCTCACCTTCTGTCTCCACCCATTTCTAAACTGCGTAGAGGTTGGGAGAATGGAAACCTAAGGAATCAAAAGGACTCAGGAAGGCTTGAGCCTCGCGCCCTTGTGAGCAGATGCAGGCAGAGGAGCGTCACGTGGCCGCCCGGCTGGGGGGAGCCTGGGGGAGAACCGACTCACGTGTGTGCATGGCTGAGTCCCTCTGCCGTCCACCCGAAAGTGTCACCGTCTTTTTCATTGTCCACGCTCGAAGACAAAATGAAAACTTAAATTTAAAAAAAGTAATAAAATCAGAAACAAGAAGAGACTCCCCAGGGACAGTTTTTATGATGCTGAGACAAAGGAGGAGGAAGGAGAGAGGGAAAGGCAGGGTGACGCTTAGAACACCCGAGCGTGGGAAACAGTAGCGCGCTGAGCAGAGGCAACAGGCCCGACCGTCTTGAGAGACCAGCCTGCGTCCTCCGTGGGGGCAGCGCCCGGGGCAGCCCCTCCCCGCCCGGTTCTGGCTCCAGAGCAGAGGCACCGTTTGTGCCCTCGGCACGTCTGTCCACGCAACGCAATTAGAGACCAAAGCCGCTGGAGGACCGTGGGCCATCTGATATCCCAGGAGTCTCAAAACCCCGCAAGTCTGAGGAGATTCTCCCCATTCCGTAGGCGGTGCAAGAGCTCTCCTGCCATAGGTCTGGATTCACGTTGGATCCTTCCACTCTGAAAAACATACTGACTTAAATAGCTTTTCAAGAAATTCCATCCTCTTTAGCCCGCTCATTTTCCCATGGTGTTAGTGATGGAAATGAGTAATTTTTTTATTCAACTTGTGTCACAAAGAATCTGACAGGACTGAAGTGGCTTAGTGTGCGCGCATGCATACACATGCGCGCACACACACACACACACACAGAGTGTTAACACTGTGAGTAACTTCGGGCACGCAGACAACTCATGTGACTGAATTCAGTGATTTCTGTAAGCAGAAAGCTGTTAACTAGTCTCTTTTTTGGGATCACGTTCTACCAGACAATGCCTAACAGCTCTAATGTTTTACTTGCAATGCTTAATGAAATGCTTACTTTCCCAGCTAGCTGTCTTGCTGCCACTGGCATACATACAGCTCTTTTCAAGACAAACTCTCTAGACAAGGCTTTGACTACATTTAGGCCTATTCGTTTGGAGAAGGCGATGGCACCCACTCCAGCGCTCTTGCCTGGAAAATCCCATGGGCGGAGGAGCCTGGGGGGCTGCAGTCCATGGGGTCGCTGAGAGTCGGACAGGACTGAGCGACTTCACTTTCACTTTTCACTTTCATGCTTTGGAGAAGGAAATGGCAACCCACTCCAGGGTTCTTGCCTGGAGAAGCCCAGGGATGCAGAACCTGGTGGCTGCCGTCTCTGGGGTGACACAGAGTCGGACACGATTGACCCGATTTAGCAGCAGCAGCAGACCTATTCATCAAGCAGGTTTATGTCAATTTACTGAGTATGAGAAACAGGGTGGGTTTTTGGCATCACTGAAGAACTGAGAAGCATCATACAAAGCATGAGAAAAAAGCTAATTCTACATACAGGAGCGAGAGCGGCGATCCGGGATGGGGGAGAAGCTGCAATGGTCCTACCAGGTGAGACCACCTACAGATTCCCTCCCAGATTCTCTACTGAGCTGTCCTGAGACACCAAGAGGAGAAAAACAATGGATTTTCCAGTTTGGGTTTAACTCCCACATTTTTCTGGTGTTCAGAAAAATATCTGGATGTGTCTCACAAACTGTGGAGCCTGCACTGACAGGGAATTAATTCTAGGAGACAGAGCCCCAGCCCTGGGGAAGAGAACAAAGCCCGGTTTGGTCTGGCTCTGCAGGGAAGCGGAGAGGGCGAGACCTGGCCTGCGGCGGCCACACGACCCTGAACCCTCTAAGCGCCGGCCGGGTGCAATGGTTTTCCGTAGGAGACGCAGGAGTCCTTTCCCAATGAGCTTTCCAGCCACTGGCTCTGTGGATGTTTTATGAATGCATACACTTCTCTGTTCTCCAGAACCTTCTGAACATCCCTAGAAGGGAAGTGTGTTATCCTTAACCATATTTACCTATTTTGTTTCAAGTAGAGAAATAGATTTCCGGGGTGAAGAAATGAATTTCAGAGTGGAAGTCACACATTACTCCCTTGCCTATAATCCCGTTACTGTTAGACATCCAGAATTAAGCAGATTTAGAGAGAAAGAGCGGAGTTGCCAGGGTCCAAAGGGTAAATGGGGGGTGACAGCTGATGGGGATGATGTGTGATGAAAATGTTTCAAAATTAGACTATGTTGTGCTAGTTGTACAGCTCTACAAATATACTGAAAACCACTAAATTTTACACTGAGTGGGTGAATTTTATGGTCAGTTCAATAAAACTATTTTTTTTTAAGTAGGATTTTTTTCAGTAAATGAAACCTGAAATTGCAAGTTTTAATATTGCCATAAGCATATTTTATGTCTTTAGCTAAAATAAATTTTTAAAAATGTTAAATATCTGGTATTGGAGAAGACTCTTGAGAGTCCCTTGGACTGCAAGGAGATCCAACCAGTCCATCCTAAAGGAGATCAGTCCTGAATATTCATTGGAAGGACTGATGCTGAAGCTGAAACTCCAATACTTTGGCCACCTGATGCAAAGAGCTGACTCATTTGAAAAGACCCTGATGCTCGGAAAGATTGAAGGCAGGAGGAGAAGGGGATGACAGAGGATGAGATGGTTGGATGGCATCACTGACCCAATGGACATGAGTTTGAGTAAACTCTTGGAGTTGGTGATGGACAGGGAGGCATGGTGTGCTGCAGTCCATGGAGTCACAATGAGTTGGACACAACTGAGTGACTGAACTGAACTGAACTGAATAAAAATGCGCAATGTCAATGGGAAAACATTTGAAGTACTAGAGTATGGTGTCAAATGTAATTTTGAAAATGCATATATTCAACCAAACATGTCCTTGCAATAGTTCTTATAAATTGCATGCAGTATTTAAAATACAGTGATTTGAGGTATATAACATAAAACACACAAAATGTTTCTTCAGTTTCAAATTTCCTTATCATACAGAATTAATTGTGACTGACAGTTTCAGAAAAGAAATGAGTAGAACTGCTGTATACTGCAGTAATTATGTGGCATTTATGCTTATGTTTAAATCAATTAAAATTCAGTAAAAGTAAAAATTCAGCTTCTCAGTCCCACTGCCAAGTGCCTGATGGCCACGTGTGGCCAGCTGGCCGCCGCGTTAGTGCAGCTAATAGAACATGTCCTCGTCACTGAAGGCCTGTTGGGCAGCACTCTTGTGGAAACTCATTTACAGTCTTGGGTGCCTATGATTACTCTCCCGGGGGATTCGGTTTCTTTTTGTAGCTCTCTGTGAAGTGTTCTAGTTATTGTCTCTAGATTCTTACTACTTTATAAAATCGCCTCTGAGCACGGACAATCTAAGTCTGCTACAATCATGTGCTCATGAGATCAGTTTTCCTAAACCTGGAAGTTTCCAGACCTGATGCTCACAAGATAACCCCCCGGGTTCTGCCTAGCAACCTCAACAGCACCTTCAGCTCTGAGATGATCACTGACCACCCACTGAAATCATTTCCACTCTGTTTCACAATGTCTAAGAGGATCCATCCCTTCCAAGGACTTGGGAAATGGCAATCAAGGGAGATTATTAGGGGGAAAATTAGAGGATTGGAGGAAAAAAAAAAAGGCTAGAAACAATAAAATAATCACAGGTTCCACTTGTAACTCTGGGGCATCTTTGGAACTGGGCCTCATGGTGTACTTTGTAAAAAGTGAAGGATGGAGTGTCTGTTGACTTCTGTTGAATCCTAAAGGTATTTTCCAAAATAACCAGTGAATTCCAGTACTCCTATAAGATACTTGAGTCAATAAAACCAGTAGCAAAACACAGGTTCCATTCATCCCTCTGACTTCTCTAGCTGTCCCTGGTCTCTAGTTATTCTGAGGTTGATTAGTCCTTAGGCAGACACCAACACTGTGCCACGCTCATAGGCAGAACGCCGGACGTCCCAAGTATCTCAAGCTTGGTTGAAGGGACCCTCTATTCATGCCTAAACTCTCATGTCTGCCTGCCTTTCAAGACTCATGATGTTGTGACTACAGCTCGGTTTGGTTTTTATTTCATTTTATAATCTTAGCTTTGGTCTTTTTTAAAGCCTAAATACAAAACAGAGTTTACTCTGTTTATGAATGCCCCTTCTTGTTCTGAAACACTTAGAACAGTGATTCACCCACAGTGAGAAGATAGACCGACAGATGATAAGTGAAAAGGCAGGTGATGGACGGATGAGGGCTGATATAAAAGACATTCATCTCCTGTGAACCATAACTGCAGGCTCTGGAGCCCTGCGATTCCCAATCATACAACTTTTCCAGCACCCCCTAGCCCTTTTTCTTCCCTCAATGGAGTGGGGTCAAAGGTGTTGAGGCTTCTTGTAGAGAAGTAGGTAGATACATCTCCTAGCCACCCCAGCCACTCAAGGCTAACACGTCATCTTAGGACAGAGTGATGTATAATAATATAAACCAGATCTCGCTACTATCTCTACACTTAGGAAACATAAGATCATTATCAGTAGTACTTACTGGATTCAACTATCCCATCACAGACATGATGAGCCAATATAACCATTCAGCTGACACTGTTTATCTCTTGGCAAAGATTCTCAGGACAAACTTTCAGTGACTCAGGTTATTATCACTGAGGTGGCAAAAATAACCTCAAATGAAAATTTCCTGCAATAAGCGACTTAAATTCAATCAGACTAAACATTACTAGCTACATCAGGGCATTAATAATGAAGCATTTCATAGATAACAGGAAGCTTTGAAGTCCCTAACACCAATTGCTACAATTCACTTAGACATCTCAACTTTGCCAAAAAGGGAACAGGGGCATTTTAGACTCTTTTGAATTTCTGACTTACAAAAATATGTGCCATTTCTTACAAGAAACATTATAAACTAGAATATTGTCTGTAACACTTAGTAGGTCAACGCCACCATGTCCTGATGATTCAGCATGGACTCTACACATCGAGGCAAAGGTTCTGTTAAACGCATTTAATTTCTGGCGTGTGTGTGTGGCTGGATCACAACGGACTTTCCTGGCTGCAGTGAGCCTGGACCACAGTGAAGCTGGCTGCAGTCCTCCAGGGTTTTGGCGCGTTTACCAGAGGGGGAGGCAGGCTTATGGTTTCATTTGAAGCAGATCTTATACTTTGAAGCCACACATTAAGATCTTTAGGTTGACTCACAGACTGGCTGAAAATTACAATTTAAGTGTGTTTATTTTAACTGTGGCTTCCCTGGTGGCTCAGATGGTAAAACGTCTGCCTGCAGCACGGGAGACCTGGGTTCGATCCCTGGGTTGGGAAGATCCCCTGGAGAAGGAAATGACTACCCACACCAGAACTCTCCCCTGGAACATCCCATGGATGGAGGAGCCTTGTAGGCTACAGTCCGTGATATCCCAAAGAGTCGGACATGACTGAGCGACTTCACTTTCACTTTCACTATAACGGTATAATAATGTGGTTTTACCCATCCTTTGTCAAGCTCAGCATAAAGAATGTAATCAACATTCCTAAAGACTTCTAAACTTAAGCTGAAATTGTAAACAGAGGAGCTAAGCCAAAAGCAGCCAGAAAGCAGCTTAGGAGCTGCGCCAGTTCCTGTGGTTAGTTTCGGAAACCCAAACCCGCATCAGTACAGTGAATCTGAGAGTGACTCTGATCACGGTTGTACCTGCTGAGGGGAGAAGGGGCAGGGGCCACTCTGAATGCAGTGGACAGGAGAGAAAAAGCACCCTGAGGGCCCAGAAAGGGGCAGCCCTGCCAGGAAGACAGGAGGGTCCCTGAAGAGGCGTTTGCTCGCAGCTTCTCAGAGAAGGCGCTGATCCTCTGGACGAAGCGGTCTCCCAGGTTGTGGGGCATTTCTGTAAAATGGAGCCCTTCCCTGGTGGCTCAGACAGCAAAGAACCTGCCTGCTATGCCACCCACTCCAGTGTTCTTGCCTGGAGAATTCCACGGACAGAGAGTCTGGCAGGCTACAGTCCATGGGGTCGCAGAGTAGGACACGACTGAGTGATGAACAGTTTCCTTAAAATGGAGCAGATCCCAGACTCCAATCTCTCCTGACGACCAACAAGGACCCACTGTACAACACAGAGAACTCTACTGAGGAGTCTCCAATAACCTCCATGGGAAAAGAATCTGAAAAAGAACAGATAAGTGTGCGTGTGTAAATGATTCACTTTGCTGTACATCTGAGATGAACACACTGTTTATCAATTATGCCCCAAAATAAAATTTTAAAATTTAAAATAAATAAGTAAATGAAATGGAGTACAGATCCAAGTTTTGTTCTAGAGTCAGGCTAATTTTACAAGAAAAATAAAAACAGGGTTTAATGGTCAGCATTCTGCCACCCAAGTAGGCCAAAACCCACAAGTCCAGGTGAATGTCTGTGATGTGAGGATGGTGCTGCCCTGATACCCTATACAGGTGTCACATTTAATTTCTTTTTCTTCCAGTTTTACTGAGATATCATTGACATACAGCATTGTAAAGTTTAAGCTACACAGTATAATGTTTGAGTTACACCCATCATGAAATGATGACCACAACGGAGTGGACATCAGCATCTCATACAGATACAAAATTAAAGCAAAAGAAAAATAAAAAAATGTTTGTAGTGAAGCCTCAGGATCACTCTCTTCACTTTCATATATGGCATATACAGCAGGATTCGTTCTATTTATCACGTTGTACATCCCATTCCTAGCACTTATTTGTCTTATAACTGGAAGTTTGTACCTTTTGACTAGAAGTCCTCAAATCTTAGACTAAGGAATTTCATCAAATGTAACTTAATTTTATGAGAAACTTCATGCTGTGGTACGTGAGCAGCACTGTCTGAATGCTTTCCAGTACAGTCAATCTGCCTGGAATATGGGAGACCTGGGTTGGAGAAGCGAATGGCAACCCACTCCAGTCCTCTTGCCTGGAGAATCCCATGGACAGAGGAGCCTGGCGGGCTGCAGTCCATGGGGTTGCAAAGCGCTGGACATGACTGAGCAACTAAGCACACACACTGCTTAAGGAATTATTTAAAAAAGAACCCACAGGGAGCTGAGGGCCAGAATCAGCCCCAGAAGGTGCCCTGTTTGGGGCTGCCCTTCCCGCCCCCTTCCTCTAAAGAGAGGGTGGAACCTGGGCAGCCCTCTCTGGCTGAGGGCACCATGCTTCTAGAGGAGCCGCCAGCCAGGGGCTCCTGGTGACATCACTGCTCACAGCTGGACCGCAGGTCCTTCTGCAGAGGGCCATTGGGGGAGCATGTCTCTGTGCCCACCGTGGAGGATGAGCCGGGACCCCTGGATTTCCCTGGAATCACCAAAGACCTTGGGGTCCTTGTCCGTGCCATCGATTCACTCAATTAGCCACAACTGGCGAGTCTCTGCCCCCGGGAGTATTGTCCTGTGAGATCATAAAGGGACACGTGGTCAAACTTCTATTACTTGCCCCAGACAGCATCTTGCTCAATACCCTGACATGCATATCCAGGCTCTTGACTTTAACACACTTCACGTCAAACTTCTTTAGCCTGACCTTGAACTCTATGATTTATTCTTCGATTGTACTTGCTGCGTCTGAACTGCTGCTTATTTTTGCAATTATTTTTCCTCGAAGGAGAGGCTCAGACCTCAGGCCAGGCTGTATGTGTGGGCTGGAGAAGAGAAGAAAGGCAGGGCATATCCCACCTGAAGGAGCTTGGGGTCAGAAGGAGCATCCTGCTCTTATTACGCGTGTAATAAGTATATAGAAGTGCCTGGGTTTATCAGTACCTTTGAAACGAGGCAAAGTGTATGTCCCCCTCTCCCTGCATGCAATTTAATTTTACTCACAGGTTAATCTAATTCTAATAAAAACAAATATTTAAGATCTAACTCCTCCATTAACTAGCACCTCAAACTTGAGCAAGTCCAGAATCTCACTAAGCCTCCATTTCCTCGTTTTCCTCCAATTCAGAAAACGAGATGTGTAGGCTGGGTCACCTTGAGGGCTCCTTCTAACGGTAAGATCCTACAGTTCTGTAAGCCACGTGTTCATTTCTGCTTCCTGAAGTGCATTTTCAATAACAGCCACCAATTAGAACCATCCAGACACTTGCTGCTTCAGTCTCCCCTTTCACCAGACGTCACCCTGAGGGTCTCAGAACACCTCAACAGAGCTGCAGGAGCCAGGGGATCTGTCAGACAGCTCCGCCGGATAAAATGCCTACTCACGTCTGCTGTGTGCCAGCAGCCACGCAGCCCCGGGCACAGAGCAGAGGCAGCAGGAACGCGACCTGGGATGTCTCTGTTCCATTTGCATTTGCTTACTTGGCTGCTCGGGGTCTCAGCTGTGCATGCAGGATCTTCGCTGCGTCTCTTCAGTGGGGCACACGGCCTCTCTAGTTGCAGCACGCAAACTCAGCAATTGTGGCTCACTGGCTTAGCTGCTCCAAGGCATGAAGGATCTTAGTTCCCTGACCAGGGATCAAACCCATGGCCCCTGCACCTCAAGGTGGATTCTTGACCACTGAGCAACCAGAGGAGTCCCCTTGACTTGATTTTTAAACTAACGCCTTTCAAAGGAAGCTCTTACTTATCCACAATACACAAGGACTCTCTGCCCAGACCCAAAAGTACAATTGGTCCATGAGCATTTGGTTCCTGTGACAGGCAACTCACAAAAGAAGATGCCTGAATGATCCAGACACTCAACTTCATGAACACTCAGAGAGATGCAAATTAAATGCAAACTATGATGGCACCACAAAGTTTTTTAAAATACCTAAAATGAAAAATATTGACAATGCCAGTCGCGTTGGGCACTGGATCTCTTTAATGCTGCTGGTGGGGGTGGAAGTTGGAACAATCACTTTGGAAAACAGGCTGGCAGTTTCTATTCATTTAAAACATATGCTTCCCTTACGACTCAGCAATTCTCATCATAGGTATATATTACAGAGAAATGAAAAGATATATCCACAAAAAGATTTGTAAAAGTAGCTGATTGTAGATTTTTCCACAATCCAAGAGCTGGAAACAACTCTCAAATATCTATTAGGAGGAGAAAGAAATGAAATACTGATACCTGGGTGAACTCCACAACATTATCGTGAGTAAAAGGAGCCAAACCCAAATTCATGATGTATGACTCTCCTTACATAATGTTCATGAACGGACTCAATCTATGGTTATAAAAATCAGAATAGCAGTTCCCTCTAGGTAGACAGAACAGTGAATGGAAGGACATGAGGGAGCTGCTTGGAAACATCCTCTATCCTGATCTGGGTGGTTCTTACACAAGGACATACAGGTGTAAGTATCCACTGAATAGGAATGCAAATCACCTCACACCCCTCAGAATGGCCACTATCAGAAAGTGTGTAACCAGTAAATGCTGGAGAGGGCTCAGAGAAAAGAGGCCCCGCCTGCTGTTGGTGGGAATGTAAACTGCTCAGCCATTTTGGAAAACTGTATGGAGGTTCCTCAAAAAACTGAAAATAAGAGTTGCCATGTGATCCAGCAAGCTCGCTTCTGAGCATATATCTGGACAAAACTCTAATTCAAAGGTACACGCACCCCGATGTTCACAGCAGCACTATTCACAACAGCCAAGACAGGGAGACACCCTGAATGCCCATCAGCAGATGAACGGACAAAGAAGACGTGGCGTGCACACATACGGCGCGCACACACATACACACTACACATACACGCACACAAAGACACACACACACCACAAACACACACACACCCATACACACATCCCACACACACACACCACAAACACACATACCCCCCATACACACACACATACACAGACACACACACATACCCCACACACATACACACATCCCACACACACCCCCCACACACACACTCCACGCACACACACCACACACAGACTGCACACACACACCCCCACACACACCACAAACACACTCCACAAACACACATACCCCCCACACACACACACCCACACACACACACCACAAACACACACACACCCCTACACACATCCCACACACACACCACAAACACACATACCCCCCATACACACACACATACACAGACACACACACACACCCCACACACACACACTCCACACACACACACCACACACAGACCACACACACACACCCACACACACACCACAAACACACTCCACAAACACACATACCCCCCCACACACACACCCACACACACACACCACAAACACACACACACCCATACACACACACATACACAGACACACACACACACCCCACACACATACACACATCCCACACACACCCCCCACACACACACATCCCACACACACACACCCACACACCCACATACCACACACACAAAACACACACACACACCCCACACATATACCCACACACACATCCCACCCACCCACCCACACACACACACACACATACCACACACACAAAACACACACCCCACACATACACACACACACATCCCACACACACACACACATATCCCACACACACATCCACACACACACATCCCACACATACACACACACACATCCCACACACACACACACATCCCACACACATGCACACACACATCCCACACACACACACACATCCCACACACACACACATCCCACACACACATCCACACACACACACACATCCCACACACACATCCACTCACACACACACACATCCCACACACACATCCCACACACACACACCATACATACACACCCCACACACACACATCACACACACACATACCCACACACACACACATACCCCCACACACACACATACCCCCCACACACACACCACACACACACACACACACATACCGCCCCCCACACACACACAACACATACACACACACCACAAACACACACATATCCCCACACACACACACACACACATACCCCCACACACACATACCACACACACACCACACACACACACACCACAAACACACACATTACCCCACACACACACACACATACCCCCACACACACAAATCACACAAAAACACACACACCCACACACACACACACACATCACACATACACAGGCACACACACACCACACAGACACCACAAACACACACACACACATACACACACATACATCACACCCCCAAACACACACACATCACCCACACACACACACACACCCACACACACACCCCACAAACACACCCCCACACCCCCCCACACACACACATATACATCACACCCTCCCCCTACACACACAACACACACACACACACCACACATACACACACACACACACCACACACACACACACCCCACACACACACATACATCACACCCCCAAACACACACACCCCCCACACCGCCCCACACACACACCCCACAAACACACACACACACACACGTCCATCACACACACACACCCCACACCCCACACACACAACACACACACAACCCCCATACACCACACACACACACACACACACACACACACACACACACACCCAGAGTCCAGACTGACCGCAATTTAACAGGGAGGTAAAGGCAACGCCATCATATGAACAGCTTCCACATATACCCACTCTTCATGTACCACGCACTGTGCATGTCATAATTTCACATTCAGGACCAGAACGGGGGGCTTACAAGGCAGGCACTGTTAACCGCATTTTCCAGGTGAGAAAACTGATGCTGACAGCAGCTCAGTGACCACCCCAGTTGAATGCAGGTACAACAGAGTAGGGCGTGCCCACTGTCTCAGATGGTAAAGAGTCTGCCTGCTAATGTGGGGGACCCAGGCTCAATCCTTGGGTCAGGAAGATCCCCTGGAGGAGGGCATGGCAACCCACTCCAGTACTCTCACCCGGAGAATCCCATGGATGGAGGAGCCTGGTGGGCCACAGTCCACAGGGTCACAGAGAGTCAAACATGACTGAGCAACTCACACACACTCTACGTTGTAAGACCTGAATTTTGAATAGTTTTGTATGGATACAACCTCTGATCTTTTTAACGCGCCCTGCCTCTGGACACAGGAGGAGTGCTGGAGGCCACCTAACCCACCAGAGGAGCTATCAACCCATCTTCCTTTCTGCTATTTTAAGGCTGGTTTCACTGGCCCCCACTGGGTGTGAGTGGGTCAGAGTGTAAGCACCTCAGGTGTGAAACACAGCTCCTGTGCAAGAAGTGAGAAGAAACTAATGAATCACCCATGCTCCTGCTGGCAAGGCACGGTCCTCACACCTGTTCAGGGAGAAACGAGCGACAAAGCGTGAACACACACGGGCGTGCACACCCACGACAATATAAATTATAGTCGTTATGAATGTGCTCCAGTGGCTTCATGGGATATGCACCTTAATGTTAAAAATATGACAACATGATTTCTAACTGTAATTTCTAACTATAATCCTCATTTTTCTCCACTCCAGGCTGCCTTGCATTTGGGTCAAAGAACTTTCACATCTAAAACTGTTTCAAAACAAACAGTTCCTTGGGGATGGATAGCTGTGATTAAACCTGGCGACTGTTATGAACCGTATGAAAAGGACACTGAAATAATGCTAGGAATCCTGCAGATCCCCACCACGCTCCTCTTTGTGCCTCTGCAACAACTTTTTAAAGGTTATTTTTCAAAATATAGTAAGGTTCAGTGTAATTATAAACACAGAGAAAAATAATAAAAGCAAAGCAGGCCGAATACCCAGTGTAATTTGAACATACCATGGCTGCTGAAATGTATATGCTGGAAAATGCCTAATAAAAGGCTTGAATTTTTAAAGCAAAGTTTTTAATCTTTTGGTTATTATCTGATGCTTAGCAAAACCCAGTGGTAATAAGGAACCCAAATTGTGTACTAACTTCTTGTGGCTTAAAAAAAGCACAACTATGATAACAAAGTATGCCCAAGCCTATCAAAAGCCTCCTGCAAAAAACTAGAACCTCGTGAGACTTAGGTCATTACAATTCCTTTCAGCTAAAATTATGAATATGCACCAGACATATCTAAGGAAAAATTGATCACTAAATTCTCTCATCAGACAGACAAATTCATGCATATCAACTGATAAAATATAGATTTTAGTCATTTCTTGGAAATGCTGTGCAACTAACCTCGGTATATTTATCTTCTCAAAAAAAAAAAAAAAAGGTGCTCTGAAATTGCAGCTCAAGAAGTTACCAGATTTGTGAGCTTGAACAAATCTCTTAACCTATGCTCCATTTTCTTATCTATCTAGCAAAAGCAATAGGAGGAAAGGAATTAAATACAGGCAAAGACAAATAAAATGGAATGTTCCAGCTATGGGCTGCTAAGAAAAAGAATACTTTTTTTTGCCAAAAGCTGAGGATGTCATCTGCACAAAATACTGAAATCAGCTCCCTGGTGAGTCGGTCGGGGGGCACTTCTGCACTTTAGGCAAAACAACATTTTATTTTTCTGAGCAGAGCCTTCGCCTCCTAGGATCAGCTTATCTTTGAAGTCCCAGGCACTGATCGCTTTAGGAACATCAGTCAAACAAGGGACTACCTACCCTTAAAAATAAACCAGGAGATTCAAATAAATTACCAACCTGTCTTTCACACTGTGACCTTCCACTTGGAATTTTAACCACATTTTCTTGTACCATATTTTAAAGAGACATTATTTACAGCTGACTAGAGTCTGATGAAGCAAACTGCAGGTTTCCAAAATCCTGCCAAGAGTCCATTCTTCCAAAAATTCTAGAGAAATCTAGCCATCCCAGTGTGCCTAGATAAAACACAGAGGGCCCATTGCTTAATAACAATATCTTACTATCTGGTCTCCTTCTATTTTTAAAACCCCATCTTTGGCAGTTACTATTCAACACCTTTCGCATCTGTTGGCTACCGTTGGGTTTTGTCCTTCTTGGAGGGATCTCACTGGTCCCTCCTGTTTAATCAACACATGTGATTACATGAGAATGTTTCTATCTGAACACAAACACACCACTTTCTGCAGATACGAGCAGTCACCCACACAAAGACAAAGACATTAATATAAGTCAGATACTCCGAGCTGGCCTGGCTCCTGAAAATTACAGGAACAGTGTACGTGCTAGGAAGAACACTGAGAACCGCAGCCATCCATTCCCTGGCCGTTTGGCACTTTGCATCACTCACAGATCAGCGACTCCTCAAGGACAGACTGGAACCAAGCCTCAGCGTCCCTCTTCCTGCAAACAGGTCCCCAGACCTGCAGAGGCTGGGCTGGTGGAACACGCTTACTGAAGCTGTGAATGTCAGGGTACCTTCCAAATGTCAGTCTCTTATCAGTATGACCAGAAATATCATAAGCTTGAAGAAATACAGGGGATTCTTCTTTTCTATTTACCACTGCATTTACCGTCTAGAGCCACTGCCTGCAGATGATAAGAAGGCAGCCACTCTGGAGATCGGTTTGTGTCTTTATTGGTTAGTTCTCAAGAGGCGCAAGAACAAAGGCCCTGTAAGCAGCCAGCGGGTAAATGGCTTCAGACTGTGAATCGCCAGCAGACGACTACACAGAGTGTGTCTAGTTGGTTCCATCTGAGACCCCCAGCGTCTCTGGTGGCACCTGGACTTTTGCACTGGGCGTTTATAGCATGGACGGTGGGGAGCAGATCTTTTGCTGGTCGAGAGACCTGGATGGAGCCCTCACATGGGTTGGGAATTTTCTGGTATCATATCACAAGAGAGTGGAAGAGAAATGCTATGCACCCCCAGATCACCGGATTCGTTTCCTGCTGCTGTTGCGACAGGTCATCGTAAATTGAGTGGCTTGAAACAACACAGACACGTGATCTTGCAGTGCTGAAAGACAGAAATCGGTCTCCACAGTCCAGCACCAGGGTGTCGGCCCAGCCGCTCCTCCTGGAGGCTCTGGGGGGATCTCCCTCAACCTTCCCAGGCTTCTAGGGACTGTCCTCAGTTCTGGGCATCATACTGTCTTCCCTGCCCCCAACCCTCAGATCACCTCCCCTCTCTGTGCCTGCCTCCCTCTTGTAAAGACCCTTCAGGATAGTCCAGGAAAATCCAGGACTCCCATCTCAGGATCCTCATCTGTGAAGTCCCTTCTACCATGGAAGGCGGCACAGTCACTACGTGCTGGTATTAGGATGTTCAGTGGTCCGTGGGCCATTATTCTGCCATCCACAGGCACCAACCAAGCAACATCCGTTTTACTTTTCAAAATGAACTCAGAAATGTTTCATATTTCCCTGTTTTTCTAAATTATTTTTGACCACAGCCCATGGCATGCAAAACTTCCCCGACGAGGGATCGAACCCGTGCCTCCTGCATTGAAAGCGTGGGGTCCCAACCACTGGACCACCAGGGAAAGTCCATTTTAAATCTGCTTTAGTTGATTGAGTGGCTGGTCAAGCCTGAAAGATTCCAGCAGCTCCCCTCACCCCTCCCCAAACTGAACATGAGTTTAGGAGAACAGTAATTTACAAAATGGAAAAATGATTTGCATAGGAGACGAAACTCTCGACTTGTGACATACAGAGCATGACTACAGGAAACATGGGCTTTAGCGGCTTTGCGTTCATTTAATGAGGAACTGTGATTCTAAATTCCCGTGTCTCGGGCGCTAGTAAGGGTAACTGTCCTCTTACATTTAACAGTCATTTGGGAGCTTCTTCTGTCCTTGGCCCACTTTTCAATTGTTCATCTTTGTGCTATTAAGTTAAATGCTGTTAAGTTACTTTTTATATGTTCTTAAAATTTTTTTTTACCTATCTCACTGCCCTGGCCCCTAGCTGTGGAACGCAGGATCTAGTCTCCTGACCAGGGACTGAACCCGGGGCCCCACATTGAGGGCGTGGAGTCAGCCCCCAGACCACTAGGGAAGCTCCTATATGTCCTTAATGTTGAATTCATCCTGTTAGATATGTTGCAGATATTTCTTTTTAGTCTATAAATTCACTTTTAACTTTATTTACAATATTTTATAAGACAAATTTAAATATTACATTGATCAAAATTTTAAAGTTTTTTTCCTATGTGTTTGTATATTTTAACAAATCCTTTCCACATTTAAGTTACTAAAATATTTTCCTATGTTGTCTTTGGAAAACTGGGGAGTCCTTTTGTTTTAAAAATAACAACCGTCTTTTTATATGATGCTGAATAGTGACCTACTTTTATTTTTGCTGGGAAACCAGACAAATTTCCCAACAGCGTTTCACCAGACTACCCTCATGTAGCAATTTGAACACCACCTCTGTTCTGCGCAATTTGTCACATTCTTGGATCTGTTTTGCATTTCTATATAATGTACTATTCATCTTGTCAATGCTTAACTGATACAGCACTGAATTAATCACTTTTTAAAAATGGCTTTATTATAGGTAGGACTTCTCTTTTCTTTCTGTTTTTCTCCATAAGAATTATCCCAACTATCATTTGAAATTCTATAACCCATATTAATTTTTAAATGACTTTAAGTTTTGTGAAAACACTGTTAAAATTTCATTGGAGTTACGATGAAATTGTACATTAGCTTGACGTGAAATTAGCTTGATAAAGTGACAAACACAACTAGTCTCTCAACTTAGCTCTTCTATATATTTCTTTTTTTAATGATGTTTACTTTTATTTATTTATTTTTTTACTCTACAATATTGTATTGGTTAAACTTTAAAACTTTTCTTCACACAGCCTTAAGAATATTACTCAGATTGGTTCCTTGATGTTTTGCAATTTGTTGCTATTTTGCTTTTGTGACTGATTCTCCACGTCACTCTTTGGAAGCGGCTGTTCCCGGTGTGTGTGAACACCACTCTCTTTTGTATGTTGAGTCTTCAATAGTCTGACTAGCCCGTTTCTTGGATTATGCTGTAGACCTTAGTAATCTGTAAATAATGATAACATATCTCTTTATTTTAAAGAAGCTTTTTATTTCTTGTCCCTTATTTATCAGCTGTGTTACCAACAGACTGGGCAGCGGAGGTAACGGCAGGCATCCCCGCGTTGTCCCCACTTCTAACCGGATGCTTCCGATTTCAGACCAGGGCTTCCCAGTTGCCTCCATAGTGATGAAGAACCCACCACCGATGCAGGAGACACAAAGGACGCGGGCTCGGTCCCTGGGCTGTGAAGATCTCCTGGGGTAGGAAATGGCAACCCACTCCTGTATGCTTGCCTGGAAAATTCCACGGATAGAGGAGCCGGGTGGGCTACAGTCCGTGAGGCCACAAAGAGCTGGGCACGACTGAGCGACTGAGAACACACGCGTATGTCGGTGACTAGACTACATTACAATTTAATGTGGATCATCTGTATAACTGGGGGATAAACTCTACCTGGTAACACCGAAACCTGAAGCTGAGCAGCGCCCTGCGGGTCTCTCCTGGGCACTAACCCTTTCTGCGTCCCTTGTGTTTTGTTTGCAGGAAACAGACCTCCTCCCTCCTCCCTGACCTTCCCTGAGTCCCAGAGGGCTGATTCAAACAGTCACCAGTTTGGGAAGAGAGCGAGGGCGAAGCAGAGAAGGCGCGGTCAGGAGCAGTGATAACGGGGTCCTGGTTTCTCCTCTAGGAACGCGCGAAGCGGGACCTGGGCGCTCCTCAGCCGGGCCTGAGCCCCACCCGGAGGAGGACGGCAACTTCCAGCTGAGCGCAGGAGTCCCGGTGTGTCACCACCCTGATCTCCGCCAATCGGAAGACAGCCACACACCCTGTGGCCCTCACCCCCGATTTTACCCATAAAATCCCCCGCTCCCAGACCACTGGGGAGCTTGCGGCTAGGGGCATGAGCCACCTGTTCTGGTTGGGCCCTGGAACAAACCTTTCTCTGCTGCAAACTCTGACGTTTCATTTTGGTAACAACATGCTTCTTTTGTATAATGCTAGACAGAGGAGCCTGGCCAGGCACAGTCCGTGCGGCCACAAAGAGGCAGACACGACTGGGTGACTAACACACACACCCGCACAGACTTTGTTATGTTTCATTTAAACAGCTTGCAACGACATTCATAAATGAGACGTCTTGAAATGTTTCTTTCCTTTACAGTCTTTGTCAGTTTCTGATGTTAACGTAGTTTTACATCATAAAAAAAAAGTCATTGACTGAAAGGAAATAAAGTTAGCTCAGTTGTGTCTGACTTTCTGTGATCCCTTGGACTATAACCCACCGGGCTCCTCTGTCCATGGAAATTTCCAGGCAAGAACACTGAAGTGGGTTTCCATTTCTCCAGGGGCCCTTCCTGACCCAGGGATTGAACCCAGATCTCTTGCACTAGAGGCAGATTCTTTACCATTTGAGCCACCAGGGAAACTGACTGAACCTTGGTGAATTTTCTTTTTACTTGGGGATGGCGGACAAGGAGAGGGAGAAGGAAGGGACAGGAAGCTTGACCAAGTCAGTGGTTCTCCAGCATTCTGACCTCGTGGACATTTTCCACGTTTATAAACTACTGAAGACCTCGACGAGTTTCTGTTCCTGTTGGTTACATCTATGGGTATTTACCATGTTAATTTCAGTAAGAGAATATTATTTGCATAATACTAGTTCTCTGGAATTTGTTGAGAGTCCTTTTGTGACCTTACCATAAATAAGTTTATGCAAGTTTACTAAGTCCAGGAAAGAATGTATAGTCTCTGTTTGTTGGAAGATATATTTTATGCACATTAATTTAACTTTATAAATTCTGTGGTTCATTATGTTACATTCTTACAAACGCCGTTGTCTCTTTTTGTAGTCTTTATCTATATGTTTGGAAAGGGCTGTGTTGAATTCTCCCAAAGTGTAATAATTTTTATTTTATGGTTCGTGACTCTTGCTGAGGTTGTTCAAAGTGTAAAAGTCTTGAGAGTTATATATTCTTAGTATGCTGTTTTCTCTAACACGAAGTGATGCTCTTCTTTATCTGTTTTATATTTTTCATTCCTAAGTACTTAATATTTCAGTCTTTTATTTTCAAAATTTCTCTAGCCTTAGATTTTAGGTGTCATTCTTATCGAGTGTATATGGCTTAGCTTTCGTTTTAATCCTATCTAAAACTCTCTTCGTTTTAGTAAATGAGTTTAATCAATTGACAGTTATTGTATGACCAAGCAGGACCCTAAGGGGTCTTCCTGGAATAGACCCTTCCTCCTTGCCCTCTGCTTTAACTGCTCTCTGAAGTACCTAGATAATAGCATCTGATGTGCGCCCCGAGTTGTTACACAGATGCACAAACCCCGACTAAAGCAAAGATGCTAGCTACTTGATGAGAAGCACATAGCCCCCGGGCCTCCTCGAGCCTAAGGGCTGATAATGTTAACTCCTGTGACGCCATTTAGTTATCTCACCATCAACCAGTCAGAGAATTGCGCACTGTCTGATCAGCTCCCCTGTCATCTGACCTTTAAAACGCTTTGCTGAAGCCCGTTTGGGGAGGTCAGGCTTCGAGCAGTAGCTGCCCTGGGTTCCTTGCTTCTTTTCCGTCAGTAAACGCTTCACTTTCACCACAACTCAAGTGCCAGTGGAGTGGCTTTGCTGCACACGGGCGAGCAGACCCAAGTTTGGTTCAGTAACAATTAGACTGCTGATTTACGCAGCCTTGACTGTGTCTCCAAAGCGGGATAATAACCTTGGCCCCTGTGGCGCGCAGACATGCCAACAGCCTGTGTCCTGAGCAAGTATCTTTTCACGCTCCTATCTCTTTTTGTTTAATATCCAAATTCCTATCACATATTGACCTCTCAATACAACGTTTTTACGTGATGCTTATGTAGAATAAAATTTACGTGCGTATGTGCACAGAACAACACTATCCTTTCAGCAAAACCTTATGTGGGAAATTTCTTGAGCTATGTTCTAAATACAGGAAATACCTAGTCACTGAGGACTCACATGGACACACAAGCTTCCCGTCTTCCAGTGCAAAGATTGTCCCACTGGAAGACAGGAAGCTTAGCCATTTAGGACCAGACTCCCCTGCCCAGGAGGCTTTGAGGCTTGCCCTAAGGGCACTAACCCTTCATGGACATGTTTCCATGTGCAAGAGGAGCTGTCAGTGTGTGAGGCTCTGTCTTCCCGGCATGCAGGTGAAAATAGATGCACTAAAAGGGCAGACTTCAGGGCATCGGTGATGTCTGTTACAGCCTGGAGTCCCATTCCCGGCTGTCTCATCCCTGTGAAAATTCATCACGCTGTCCACTCATGTATGCATGCTATTAAAACCTTGACTTAAATATCTTTGTGGGAAAAGTACAAACTATTAACAGGGTGTCATTTCAGAAAGAAGAATAAAACCAGAGATACCTCACATTAAGACTGAAACTTTCCCCAACTGTTCTGGCTGGAGTTTCAAGGTGACCCAATCTGCTTCGGCTTGCCTCACCAACAACAGCATCTCAGAATTCCTGATGTGACATCAGTGTTTTGGCGACTGGGAGAACAAGGCTGGCCCAGCGGTTCACCCAGGCTCACACGTGTGGTTGCCCATTTGGTCAGCTACTTGCTTATTTACTGAGAATTTGCTGAGCTCCCAGTTGTGTAAGGACTGTGCAGGGCGCTGGTGATAAAAATGATGGTCAAGTTCTCCCTCAGCCCTTAGGGAGCTCATGGACCAGGAAGGAGAGTGGATATGCGGTCAATTTAAGTGTGACAGAGAGGGACAAGGAAACAGAAACGAAAGTAAAGTTCCATGAGCATCAGTTTGGTCCAAGAAGTTTGGGAAAGGCATTGAAGAGACATTCAAAGTAGTCAGCTTTTTGTACCTATGTTTTCTTAGGTCAGTGTCATAAGGCAATAGATACAAAAAACAAAAATAAACAAAACAGGACCTAATCAAACTTGCAAGCTTGTGTACAGCTAAGGAAAATCACACAGAAAAGGAAAAGGCAACCAACAGAAAAGGAGAAAATACTTGAAACCATGCAATCCACAAGAGCTTAATTTCCAAAATGTACAAACAGCTCATGCAACTCAATGACAACAAAACAACCCAATCAAAAATTGGGGAGATCTAAACAGATATTTCTCCAAAGAAGACATACAGATGGCCAAGAAGCACATGAAAAGATGCTCAAAATTGAAAATTATTAGAGAACTCCCAATCAAAATTACAATGAGGTACCACTTCACACCAGTCAGAAAGGCCATCACTAAAAAATTTACAAATAACAAATGCTGGAGGGAGTGTGGAGAAAAGGCAGCCCTCATACATTGTTGGTGGGGTACAATGTAAATTGGTGCAGCCACTATGGAATACAGTCTGTAAGTTCCTCAAAAACTAAAAGCAGAAAGAATATATGATCCAGCAATCCCGCTCCTGGGCACATACCCAGACCAAAACTATAATTAAAAAAGATACATTCAGCCTTATGTTCATAGCAGCACCATTCACAAAAGCCAAGACTTGGAAGCAACTTAAATGTTCACCCACAAATGAATGAATAATGAAGGTGTGGTACATATATACAACGGAATACTGCGCAGCCACAAAAAAAGCAGGAATAATGCCATTTGCTCCAGCAGGGGTGAACCTAGAGCAGGTCATGCTGAGAGAAGTAAGTCAGACAGAGAAACACTGTATGATATCCCTTGTATGTGGAATCTAAACTACGACAAAAATTAACTTACCTATGAAAAGGAAACAAACTTGCGACACAGAGGACAGACTTGTGACTGCCAAGGGGGAAGGAGGGTGGGGGTGTGCACTGGGATTTGGGGCAGCAGATGCAAACTATTACATACAAGATGGAGAAACAAGGCCCTGCTGCAGAGCACAGGGAGCTATGCTCACTACCCTGCAGCAAACCATCGCGGAAAAGAGCATAAAAAAGAATTATATATATGTATTCATTAATAAATATATTCAATCAATATATATATTCAATCAATACATATATTCAATCAATATGTATATTCAATCAATATGTATATTCAATCAATATGTATATTCAATCAATATATATTCAATCTATATATATATTCAATTGTATATATATATATATATATATATATATATATATAGGGTTAGGGTTATATATACGATTGAATCACTTGACTGAACAGCAGAAATTAACACACCATTGTAAATCAACTACACTTCAATACAATAAATTTTTAAAAATTAAAAAATAAAGCCAAAGTAGGATTTTGATGTGATGAAAAGCAGAGACAGACTCGAACAGAGGCAGGAGGCTGCTTCCCACGTTGGGTGACGCGGCCCCCAGTGGAGGGAGGGCCAGGCTGCCGGCGGTGAGCAGAGGAAGGAGCCGCTGTAACAGGTGGTGTCCTAAGGTGAGGGGCCTCTGATCATGCGTTACTGTGCCGAGAAGCTATTCTGTAGATAAAGAATACAGAAAAGGTGTTTAAGTGAGGAAATGACATCCACAAACCAGCGTTTGTGGAAATTGAGACTTCAGCTGGAGGATGAGCTGGAGTGAGAAGAATGAGGTCAGTGGAGGAGCTTCAGAAGGCTTCCAGGGACAGGGATAAGGCTGTGTGTTTAGGAGAGCTTAGACCTGTTATTTCTACAAATGTTTAAGTTTCACCACTAGAGGTACAGTCATGGCCCCAGGCAGGCAGGCAAGGAGCTATGGTAACAAATGCACCTTTGTTATACAAATAAAGGAAGATAACGCCCTCTCTGGAAATCTAAAATATACCTACAGAGGTGAGATGAGGCAAAGAAGCACGATTTACACACCCCCGTTACAAAGCCAAGTAAAACAGTAAAGGAGGAAATGAGCAAATAAAATAGAGGTGAATGTGTAAGGAACAGATAAGGGTGTTTTATTGGCTAAGCTATTAAATTAACAAAAAAAGAAAACCCAGCTCTTGTAAGGGAAAAGTCACTCGGTGCACAGCTTGGCTTTACAAAAAAAGGGCAGGTATAAAAAGTCATGTACAACAGATCCAAAAGGACACGAAGCACAGGCCCCTTCAGAGAGGTCTGACTTGTAGGTATAAAATATACAGAAGAAATAACAACCAAAAATTTAAAAACTTCCTTGTGAGGAACGGTTAAACTTCCAATAAATAAAGCTGTCTTCCAAGGAGTAAATTTATAGGAGATGGAGGGACTCTATGGGCATAAAGGCTGCTTAACAAAATCTCAAAAGAAGCACAGACAAACACACACAAGTGCTTGCATATTCGAGAGAGATTCACTGAGCACCTTCTAGAGGTGGAGACACAGTGCTGAAGAAGACATATAAAACCCTGCTCTCACGAAACAATCATTCTCATCTTTTTAATCTGTCTGTTCTTTCTCTTTCTTTTAATTTTTTAAAAGATTTTTTTTTTGCTATGGACCAGTTTTGGGTTTTTTTTAAGCCTTTACTGAATTTGTCACAATATTGCTTCTGTTCCATGGTTTGGCTTTTTGGCCATGAGGCCCGTGGGACCTTGGCTCCCCACGCAGGGGTTGAACCCACACCCTGCCCTGGAAGGACTGCCAGGGAAGCCTCCCAGACGTTCTCCGATGTTCTGAAGCACAAGTCCTGTCTCACTCCTCCTGCTTAACCCCCTCAGTGGTGTCCAAGCAGGAATTCTGTGGGGGAAGAAAATTTGCCACCTCAAAATTATAACGCAGATGACTTCCAGCTGCAAATGATCAAGACCCAAGGGACTCAAGAAGAACCTCTGATTTCCCCCTTAGCTGGCCGAAGAGTTTAGATCGAACATCTCCCACAGGAGCACAGCTGTCGTCGGTGATAATCTGCAGTGAACACGGGCTGGTGCGAAGCTCTGGGTCCTCCTGTCTCTGCCGGGCCACCAAACACGTGTCTACCTCACATTTGCTCTTTCATCTTCCTGTGAATTGACTTCCTCGACCTTTGAAGTCCCAAACCACTACCCTCAACATCCTCCTTTGTCTTTAGCCAAAGATGCTACTTAAAGGGAGAGTTTCAGCCATTTCACCAAGTTACTCAGTTTCCCTGCATCTTCCTCTTGTGTATGCGTGTTATAAATTTTGTCTGATTTTCTCCTGTTATCTATCTCATGTCAGTTTAATTCTTAGAGCAGCCAGAATAGTCAAGAAGAGTAGAGGGAAATGTCTTCCTCGCTTAGTACTGTTGGCTGGAAATATATATATATATATATATATATATATATATATATGCAACCTAAAAGTTGAAGTGGTGGTGGGTTAGTTGCTAAGTCATGCCTGACTCTTTGCAACCCCATGGACTGTAGCCCGCCAGGCTCCTCTGTCCATGGGGTTCTCCAGGCATGAATCCTGGAGTGGGTTGCCGTGCCCTCCTCCAGGGGCCCTTCCCGACCCTGCGATCGGACCCAGGTCTCCGGCATTGCAGGTGGATCCTCTACCAACCGAGCCACCACGGAAACCCTGAAAGTTGAGAACTGCTTTATCTGACAGATCTGCTGAGGACTTAAGTCCAAAAAAGCGGCCTCTCAGATCTTCCTAAGGGTCAGCTCCAGTGAAGGGAGGAGCCAGGATATATAGGAGTTTTCACAACAGAAAACTACCAACTCACACTGCTAATGTACCCCCTGTTCAGCAGGTTCTCAGATAAACCACCAATGGCTGGCGGCAGCCGCAGTGGCGATCTTGGTTGTGAAGGTGACGACTAAGTGAGCCTTCCTGCACGGGAGCAGAGGAAGCAAGTCTGTGCACAGGCCAGCAACCTCAACCCATGACCTTCAACTACCAGCTCAGAAAAGGTGAGAAAGGAAATCACATTCTGCTCCTGCTTTCACCTGTGACTTGCAAGTCACCCGTTCCCCCTTCGGCCTGCTCTGAGCACAAGGCCCTGCTGGTTTTGACCAGTATTTTCCCTACATTGAAATGTAAACAGCAGTACATCTGTGCGTTTGTTCATTCACTGAGATGTTGAGCTAGACTCCAAGATTTGTTGACACTCCTAAACCCTCTACAAATCTCCCAAGTCACTAAAAGCATCAAAGTTGACTCTGAAGTCTTTAGACACACTGTTTTGCCTCCAATCTGCTGGCAGGGAGGGGTCAGGTAATGTTTGTGTGGCCTTTTAGTCCCAACAGTACTTAAACTACGCGTGCTGAGGGTCACACACACAGGCACGACGTGATCTGAACCTAGAAAAAGCACTCCTGCGCTTCTGATGACCCACTCCAGTGTTCTTGCCTGGAGAATCCCAGGGACGGGGGAGCCTGGTGGGCTGCCATTTATGGGGTTGCACAGAGTCAGACACGACGAAGCGACTTAGCAGCAGCAGCACCTCTGACGAGCCTGCCGATTGCCCAGTGCTGGACTCAGGCGCACTGACTTTCCAGTCAGAAAGGCGACCTCAGCTACATAAACACTCCTGACAATGGACTTGTAATGCGATACGTCACTCATAAAAGAAAGAAAGAAAGAGAACAGATTTAAACTGCCCCTCAGCCTCTATTTCTGTGATAGAATGGAGAGTCTGAGCTGCTTTGAACGATTACAATGTGAATGTACTAGCAGGAGTAGAATGTAAAACCAAAATGTAAAAGAGCTTTCAAAGTACCATTCATTTCACACTGAAACAAAGGACGTCAGAACGAATGAAAACAGCTCACTCCTACAGAGGCAGGGGGAAGACAGCATTTGGGTCACAGAGAGGGCCGTCCCCGCCTCTGGCCTCCTGGGAACAGGCTGAGAAGGGGAAGAGAGGGTCCTGGTGCCCAGGCTGAGGTCCCCCCAGCAGCCGGCAAACTCAGAAACGGAGACGCGTCACAGCCGTGGGGCCCGGGGCCGTCTCTCCGTGGCTCAGCCTCTCCATTCCCAGAAGGGAAACGAGAAGGCAGGAGAGGACCCCCGTGGTTCCTGCCCTTTCTGTCATTCCAGCAGCTCGCTGTTCACCCCGTGTGGGAAATCACGGGAATAGAAACAGTGCATCTCCCTCCTTTCGATGGGAAGTGAAACATGAATTATTTTAAATTTTAAAAGATTGAGTAGAACTTCCGCCCTTCTTCCTGTCCCTGGTTTTCCCAATAGCATGCCCTCAACCTACTTCCATGGGATTCAGGGCCTAAAGATGTTCCTTGCAAACTCTACCTTTCACATGTGCTGCTCGACAGCATTTCCATTCTCAATGAATACGTGTGTGCTTTCTTTAAGACTCTGTCTTCGGTCGCTTTTTCTCTCAGGAATCTATAAGTATTTTATGTGCGCAAAGTTTTTAAGCCGATATTTACATTATATTATATAGAGAGTATCTGCTTTAAGGCAGCTTCATCTGTGACCCTACATTTATAGCTTTTTAAGCTTAGAATTGCAATACCAATCGATGCTCACATAATTTACCATGACTGAGAGATGACTACCTAAGAACACATTCCATATTGGGACAGAAAGCTTATCTACAGCATGTGTGCAGAGTGAAAACACTTATTTCGTCATTCACTTTTATTTTTGTAGATATCCTTCAGTGTTTGAATTTCTTTTGCACCAAACTATACTTGAAATGGGTAACCATGCATGGCCCATAAAATTAACCCTCTTCCCACGAAAGTCAATGAAATCTTTTTTTTTCTGAAATTAATGCCTTATGATTTGAGTCAATGCAAATCGAGAATGAAAGATAATGAACCCACCTCCCTGTGAGATTAAATTGTCCCATGCCTCCCACAAAGTGAGAAAAAAGAAAGTTGGAGGAAATGACCAGGTCCAGCCAGTACAGAGACTGAGAAAAGAAAGCTGTTGTGCTGATGGGGGAATTTTTATTCTGTTCTTCTAGAATCAGATGATGTGATTTGTCTCACCATTAAAAAAACAAAAATTCTGAAGTATAGTTGATTCACAGTGTTCTATCCGTTTCAGGTGTGCAGCAAAGCGATACAGCTATATGTATATATGTAATGAGTATATGTGCACACATACACATTCTTTCTCAGGTTCTTTTCATTATAGGTTATTATGGGACATTGAATATCGTTCCCTGTGCTATATGAAAGGTCCCTATTGGTTATCTACTTCATATACGGCGCTGTGTCAAATGATGTGATTTACTATTCCTCTGAATTAGTAGGTTAAACAGGCTTGGTGATAGCGACACTACCAAGTTTTATCTGAACAAGAGAACTTGGTGGGCCTGGCATTAGAGTTCGGTCCTAGATCCGCCACAGTGGAATCTGTAAGAAACTCTGCCCAATGTGGTCAGAATTTTAAAGACTTTGCATCCTGTAACACTGAAACCACCAAATGAGGTCAAGCAACAAAAATAAAAATAGATTAGACTATATCGAAGTTGAACACTTCCGTGCATTAAAAGACACAGTCAGCAGAGAAGGCAACCTGCAGAATGGAAAAACATATTTGCGACTCATGTATCTGAAAATCACCAGGTAAGTAAAGAACACTTAAAACTCAATAACAAAAGCAAGTGAAAGTGAAAGTGAAGTCGCTCAGTCATGTCTGACTCTTTGCGACCCCATGGACTGTAGCCTACCAGGCTTCTCCCTCCATGGGATTCTCGAGGCAAGAGTACTGGAGTGCGTTGCCATTTCCTTCTGCAAACGGCCTGCTTAAAAACATGCTTAAAAGGCTGGCAAAGCACCGTATAGGCGCTTCTCCAAGGGACACCAATGGCAGAGCGGTGGTCCGGGGTGAACCTGCCTGCGGGTGCCGGGGACACGGGTTCACTCCCTGCTCCGGGAGAATTCCTCATCTGCGGAGCAACCGAGCCCGTGGGCCTCAGCTTGGAGCCCACGTCCTGCCACTGCCGCCGCCCGCGTGCCCAGAGCCTGTGCCCGCAGCGAGAGACACCGCGCCTCCCACCGGAGAGAAGCCGGCTTGCTGCCGCTAGAGAACGTCCGCATCCTGCAGCAGACCCTGCGCAGCCGTAAACAAAGGATTTTAAAATTCTGTTAAATAACAGAAGACCAATGGCCAATAAACGCACAAGCAGGTGCTTGATATCGCTCATTTAGGGGAGAGCAAGCCAAAGTCATCGTTGGATCCGCCGCACACCGTCAGGAGGGCAGCTACCGAAAGAGAAAAGGGCAAGTGTTACGAGGATGTGGGGAATGGGGGCTCCTGCGCACCATCAGTGGGAATGCACCATGCTGCAGCTGCGATGAAAACCGGATGAAAGTTCTTCAAACATTTTAAAAAGAGTTAACCATACAGCCCAGCAACTCCACTTCTGAGTCTACCCAAAAGAACTGAAAGCAAGGTCTTGAAGAGATATTTGTACACACATGTTCATAGCACTATTCACAACAGTAACTTAAAAATCTATCAGTGAATGGTAAAAAAAAGAAAAAAGAAAAAGAAAAATGTGCTACAAACAACACAGTTAGGGTTAGCATTTCCAAGAAAGGGAATTCTGACACGTGTCACACCATGGATGAGCCCTGAGTATGTACATTACCTACATTGTGCTGAGTGAAATGAGCCAGCTACACGAAGACAAATACGGCACAATTCTACTCATAGGAGGAAGCTCCTACAAAGTCAAATTCTGAGAAATAGAAGGGGCTTCCCTTGTGGCTCAGCTGGTAAAGAATCCACCTGAAATGTGGGACACCTGGGTTTGACCCCTGGGTTGGGAAGATCCCTTGGAGAAGGGGAAAGCCACCCACTCCAGTATTCTGGCCTGGAGAATTTCACGGACTGTATAATCCATGGGGTCACAAAGAATCCTGCATGACTGAGCGACTTTCACTTCCACTTTCAGAAAGTGGAAAGGTGGTTGCCAGGAGGTGGGGGAAGGCAGAGATGGGGAGCTGTTCGACGGATCTAGACGTGCACTCTTACAAGGAGACTTCTGCAGGTTGCAAAACAATGTGAATGTACCCTAACCCTCAATGTGCACACTTAGAAATGGGTAAGATGGACATTTTTGTGTTATGTGTGTTTTACCACAATTTTTAAAAATTCTTTGAATTGTGTCAGGTATATATATCAGTATTTACCCATTACCCATTATTAGACTTCTGCCTTGCTTTGACCAAGTCTAATATTTGCTTATTAAAAATAATGCTGCAGTGAAAAATGTTAACACCTTAAGCTATTCTCTGTGCTTTGTATTTGGTTTAACCCTAGACTAGTTATCAGGAGCTAAATTAGTAGGTCATAGATTATTAACATATTTAAAGCTATTTACTCATAAGAATTTACCTTTAAATGTATTGAATTAATGTCAGTTGTTTAGGAAACCTTCCAGGACTTGTTGGTTATAAGTGGTCTCAAAATTTTAGATAAATATTTTTCTCAAAGGTTGTCAATATTCTTGAAAGATACTATATTTTGAATTTTAAAATCTGCAATAAGCCTTTTATACAGAAGAAAAACATTTATAAGATTGTTATTATACATACATATGAGAATATTGAACATCATTTACAACAATATTTAACATCATGTTACAATATTTTAACATCATCGTGATGAATATAACATGATTTACATACATACGAGAATATTTAACATCATATTTAACATCATTAAATATTTAACATCATTTAGTATCTGTGATGAGAGCCACTCAGAATTCATGATCAAAAAATTATCAGTCCCTGTTTCAGTTTTGCTACCAGGCAGAGTCTGCTACAGCTATGCCCGGATTTCTCACTGTGCTCTGAATGCTAGGAAGTGGGGCAGTATTCTTCACCCAGAGTTTGGCTACAATGTTTCTCTGCTTTTCCTCTTTTGCTTGAGAAGATAGGGATGGGAGCCACAGAGCAGGAGTGGGGCAGGGAATTTTATATACTTTATTCTGCATGTGATGTCATTGTCCGGATTCCCTTTTTACCAATAAAACTGACGCTTGACTTCTAACTTGACCTGTATCAAATAGTGATTCTTGGCCTCACTGTGTTCAAGTTTTTCTTCTAAGTTGCAATAAGACTTTTTGAAAGTAAAGAGGATACGTAAATAAACGCTCTAAACCCGTAATTTCAATGTCAGAACGTCACTGTATTTAGTGCTGAGCACTGAAGGCTGGAGGGACATCAGAGCCAGAGGAAGCCATCCAGTCTCCAGGCCCGCCCTACGACAGACAAGGTCCTGGGAGGTGGCCTCAGTGACCCGAGGCGTGCAGCTGACCCGTAGCCACACCACCATCTTCTTATGCAAAACAAAGCGGAACCATCATACGTGGCTTTGCTTTTACTTCCTGGGCAAGGATCTCACTACATATTAGTCTCAGGATCTAAGCTTTAAACATATTAATAAAACCGGTCTGTATTAGAGTGCCCTGCAACCATATGAATCATAAACATTCAAGCTCCATGTGTAAAACTCATTACTATTTTCCAATAACAGTTTATTTTAAATTATTCACTCTTACCCTAATAAGAGCTCTGTTCTCCAGAATTGTTACCTGCTTTATTCATTTATATTCTTGAGGGGAAAAAAAGCTAATTTAAATTGATACTTGTTACCATTTAACCTACTTCTAGAATTTACTCTAAGGAAATCAGTGAGAAATATATGAAATAAGTATGAACAAAAATGTTAATAAGACTATTGTTTAAATGCAGAATATTTTTATAAAAAGAAAATGGGGATTGTGTGAAAAGTCCAACACTAAGAAATTATTTAAATGACACATCACATAAAGGAATTTGGAAAAGCAACTAAAACCATACTGCAGAGCTGCAGCTGTTGCATGGGTAAAAAGACAATCCCGTTAATCTAGACAAATGCACACTGTCATGCTTTCCAGTATTATTAGATACCTTGAAGGACATTCTAAACTGTGCTTGGAGTTGTCTCTATGTGACAGGGCAGCAAGTGAGTTATATTTTCATATACATGTGTGTATAAATATGTGTGTGTGTGGATGGATATATACGTACAGAGCCTTCTTGCAATTTTTATAAAGAGAAGGTAATATAATCAGCAAAAGGACAACTAAGCTATTTCTATCTAGAAAAATTAACTAAATATCTGAAAAATTAATTTACCATAATGTCAAATTATAATGAGCCCAGCTTAAAAATCCTCATCAGTAATCATAAATTTATTTTTACAAATATTTATGATACCTTATGATCCAGAGGCTTCCCTGGTGGCTCAACTGTTAAAGAATCCTTCCACAATGCGGGAGATCTGGGTTCAATCCCTGGGTTGGGAAGATCCCCTGGAGAAGAGAATGGCAACCCACTCCAGCATTCTTGACTGGAGAATTCCATGACTGTATAGTCCATGGGGTCACAGAGCCGGACATGACTGAGCGACTTTCACTTATGATCCAGTGAGATGTTTTCCATATTTTCTCTGATTTCTATCTTGCTTTCCTTGCCTTTGTGACCTGTGGTAGAAAGAATACTACCCCCCACTCCAAGATGCCCGTATCTTAATACATAGAAGCTGGAAACGTGTATCCCATGGCAGAAGCGAGCTGAGACTGCAGATAAACGAGGGTGCTAACCCTGAGAGGGGCTTCCCTATTAGGAAGATGTAGGAGCCGCAGGTTCACTCGCTGGGGTGGGAAGATGCCCTGGAGGAGGGCATGGCAACCCACTCTGGTATTCTTGCCTGGAGGATCCCAGGGCAGAAGAGCCTGGCGGGCTACAGACCACGCTGTCACTAAGAGGCAGACGTGACTGGAGCTGCGTAGCACGCAAATCCTAATACAGTGAAACGACCCCGGATCACTCAGGCGGCCCCGCGTGCTTACAAGGGCCTGGTCAGTGTGGAAGAGGGAGGCAGAAGGTCGGCGCAGGGGAGCGCACAGTGAGAAGACTGGATCAGCCACCATGACTTTACAGATGAGGAGGCACAAGCCCAGGATGCGGACAGCCTCCAGGAGCTGGAAAGGCAAGCAGACATTCCCCTGGAGCCTCCGAAAGGAACACAGTTCTGCCCGAAGCTTGGTATTAGCCTAGCAAGACCCGCTGCACACTTCTAATTTCAAGCACTGTAAGGTATTAGGCAAATTTGTATTGTTTTCAGCTACCAATTTGCTGGTAATTTGTAGAGGAAACTAACACAGGCCCTAATACTTTCATATCGTTTTGAAGTTTAAGTGTAAAGGTTCTGTTCCTCTTTTAATATTAATAAAAAAAACTAACATATTATTGTCATGAATATAAAACACGTCCTTGGATCAAGAAGCTGCCCTATATCTTATCACATATCATTTTACCCGGAAATCTACAGACACACACAGACACTCACACCTCTGATTGATTCCTTTATCATTTACCTTTTGAACAACGTTTGCGTTAGCGTAAACATTTCCATTCATTCCCGGGGTCCTGATCTCCAGCAGAATAAGTCGAGCGAGCACACTCCTCTCATCTCCCCTCCGGGCCCTACCCTCTTCCCAGGTCTTGCTTACCAAGCCCGGCCAGGGGACACGCTGACCCAGACTCTCACTCGCTCAAAACTCAAGGTCATTCGGGGAACTCGGGTGCATCTCCTGCTGCAACCACAAGGGGGTGCAGCGCCCACGGAGTAGAGCCTGGTCTGAAGCTGGAGCCGGGCACCCGATGCAGCTTCGATGCCTGATTCCCGCTGGAACCTTGGGCTCCAACACAACACCACTCACGCAGGCCCACCACGCTGGATGGTCTCCCATGTGCCATCCCAGGGTTGGCCACAGCCTCCTGCAGAATTCCTGGTGAGCGTGAGCTAAATAGTCATGCTTCCACAGATCCAAAGCCCACATGGACCTTCCTTTCTTCCCAGCCTTCTTTCAGATCGTATGTATTTGAAACAGCAGGTAAGAGATCTTTCCTGAACAGCAACTTCCCGGCCACCTCCATGTGTAGGGCTTCCACGCGCTTCCAGGATTCTCTACCATCCAGAACCCCCTGACTTCCTGCAGGTAGGGACTTTCCGGCCCCTCTCCCTAGAGCAAAGGGAAGCAAATGGACAAATGAAAGCAAAAGGTGAATCTTCAGAGTGCATCCCGGTGCACCTGATGGCCAGGGTGCAAATGCTGTTTATGCCAGCTACAAATCGGCACTTGCCAAGAGCATCGCCAGTGACTGCACAGCCAGCACATTTGCCATCTGCGTCTGTGGGGCTTAAGCTGCCCGCTGCAGCTGCTGACCTTCAGCACCCCAAGAGGGAGCTCAGGGTGGAGTGAGCAGTCTGTGCTCCAGGGAGTTTGGTGGGGTAGGCCTTCAGGTCCTTAGATATTCCCAGGAACTGATTTCATGATCCCAGTCCTTCAGCTTGCTCCTCAGTCGTGTCCCACTCTTTGCGACCCCATGGACTGCAGCACGCCAGGCCTCTCTGTCCATCACCAACTCCCTGAGTTTACTCAAACTCGTGTTCATTGAGTCGGGGATGCCAATCAACCATCTCATCCCCTGAAGTCCCCTTCTCCTCCTGCCTTCAATCTTTCCCAGCATCAGGGTCTTTTCCAGTGAGTCAGTTCTTTGCATCAGGTGGCCAAAGTATTGGAGTTTCAGCTTCAGCATCAGCCCTTCCAATGAACACCAAGGACTGATCTCCTTTAGGATGGACTGGTTGGATCTCCTTGCAGTCCCAGGGACTCTCAAGAGTCTTCTCCAACACCACAGTTCAAAAGCATCAATTCTTCAGTACTCAGCTTTCTTTATAGCCCAACTCTCACATCCATACGTGACTACTGGAAACACGATCGTTTTGACTAGACAGACCTTTGTTGGCAAAGTCATGTCTCTGCTTTTTAATATGCTGACTAGGTTGGTCGTAGCTTTTCTTCCAAGGAGCAAGCGTCTTTTGATGTCATGGCTGCAGTCACCATCTGCAGTGAGTTTGGAGCCCAAGAAAATAAAGATCCCAATCCTTGCATCTCTTCATATCTGGAAAAGCATTAAATCCCTTCGAGGTGACATCAGCTCCTCATGACTAGCAGGAAACCTTTTGTAAAGTCAGCACTCGAAGTAAAGTGCAAGTCACTCAGTTGTATCCAACTCTTCGTGACCCCATGGAATTCTCCAAGCCAGAATACTGGAGTGGGTAGTGTTGCAGACACACGTTCCGGGAAACAAACTCACTCAGAAGGACAGTGCAGATAGTGGAGTGCAGTTTATTACACCGGCGGGTCCAAGGCAGAGTCTCCTCCTAGCCAAGGACCCCAACCAGTTTTTGTGAAAACCTTATATACCCTAACTGTACGTGCCAAACCCACCTCCCCAAATTCTCTGAAATAGTCTGAACAAAGGAAAAGAAAGATACAATCAAAGTTAACCCGTGATTCATATGCCTTAAGCCTAGGTAGTTAACAGTGGGCAATTATCAATAGGCCTGTGATCATATCCCAATAAGCATAACAGAATTTATGATCCTATTCGGTTACACAGATAATTAGGGTATTCTTTTAGGCAACGAAGAGTCTATGTATGAGCCCTGGGGCTCTTCCATGGTTGGGGGGTGGGGGGGGAGTCTGGTTTTCCAGTTGGCATGTTGTTTCCATAGATACTGGGCATAGAGCTCAAAGTCCACAGTCCGGCCCAAGATGGAGTCCTGCTTTCAAGAGGGAGGCTGTTCTGTCTGTTTCCTCCTTCAGATAGCCTTTCCCTTCTCCAGGGAATCTTCCCAACCCAGGGATCAAACCCAGGTCTCCTGCACATTTACCAGCTGAGATAGCTAAGGTGCATATCAAAAGAGTGATTTCAATGAAAGGTGATTCCTGCATCTTCCCATACAGAGAAATGTCTTAAATTCACTAACGTGAGATTCTGGCTTTGTTATATACTTACCAGTATGCTTTTGATGTTCAACTAGCTGGGTTTTTGTTGTGTTTTTTTTTTTCAAAAACCCTATATATTCTGTTCTTTCCCTCCTTTCGTTCTTCTGAGCATCACTCAGAGCTATCTGAGAGGCATTATCCCAGGATCCAGTTCTCAGCAAATTCACTGAAAAAAACATATCTCTACTTCTAGGTTGTGTGTTGTTTTTTTTTTTCAATCCACAAAACCCACAAAGTAAATTTTCTTTAAAATTGTCAAGCTTAATTTTAAAAAGCTAAACACATTCTATAAATGTAGAATATATAGGCCAAAGGTTTATTTATTCACACATGAGAGAACACTCAGGATGATAAAGCTGGATAAGACAATATTTGAGAAACAAATGAATATAGTCTGTCTGAGAAAATCTGCTGAAATGGGTTTGCTAGGTTAGAGAAAGGATGGGCCAGGGCAATAAAACTGTAACCATTGTGTTTCTCTACTCATCTGCATCTGAAGCAGAAATCTGTGTCTCTGGGGGACACAAGTCTGCAGGTTAACAAGTAAATTCAGGGAGTTTGGGCTGGCAGTGATCAACAGTAGACAGCAAAGCAGAGCTGCATTTCCCTAGGAAACTAAATAATCCTCGGATGGGTTTGTTAAACAATGCCCTGAGAATCTATGCCTTCCTCCTTTTGTTTGTTTCCAAGTTTCTGGTGATTTTTCTTTCCACAATTAGGTGGAGACTCTCCTTCCATCCATTTCACTGATTCCCCAGGCAGCACTGTCTCCTGATTAATGTTTTAAGTTACTACATCTTTGATCTGCCTTTCTGTTAATGGGAGACTCACCTAATAACGTTTTCAGTTCAGTTCAGTTCAGTTGCTCAGTCGTGTCCGACTCTTTGTGACCCCATGGACTGCAGCACACCAGGCTTCCCGGTTCATCACCAACTCCCAGAGTTTACTCAAACTCATGTCCATCGCATCAGTGATGCCATCCAACCATCTCATCCTCTGTCGTCCCCTTCTCCTCCTGCCTTCAATCTTTCCCAGCATCAGGGTCTTTTCCAGTGAGTCAGTTCTTCGCATCAGGTGGCCAAAGTCTAACCCTAACCCTAACCCTACATTCTAGATAGATTTCAACAACAGTTCACATGTCCCAAAGTGCCTTGACAACAATAGTTTCATTTTTCTTTAATATTTAAAAAATATTAAAAGAGATGGGATAATTCAAGAAGAACTGAACAAATTCAAAATTATTACTCAGTCACTAGATTTCATATGAAAGTAAAATGGTTATTATTATTATTACTACTACTCATTTGATCATCACACAAACCTTAGCTGATAGATTTGTTACAGATCGGGAGACTGAGGCTCAGAGGTCATTTCCTTACGTCACCTGAGCAGAAGACTTTCACTGCCTCTGCATTTTCCACTGGCTTCACTGCCTTCAGCTATTACGTTTAAAACATTAGGATTGAAGTTTTCCATTTAAAGTTTAGGTTTATCTTGTCTGTAGTTTCAATCTGTGATTTTTAAAAGAAACTGAAGAAATCATTCAAAATCATTTGCTAAATAAAACTCTATAATGGATAGTTACTTAAAATTATAATTAGGGCAAGAGGCCCCTAAATAGTTGCTAAATGCTGCTCTTTCTTGTCATCTATTAAGTCTGTACTTTTCTGTGAGATTTATGGTTCAAGAAAGCTTTCTATTATTTCGCTTTAGTTATTGTCAATTCTGAGTTATTTAACCTCTCCAGGTGTCTCCCCTGAGCTTTAGTATCTCAAAGTCCCTGGAAACAGTCTTGCTTGTGTGTGTACATATATATATATATATGTGTATATACATATATATACACAGAGAGAGAGAGAGATGTCTCCTTATGTAAAGCATTTAACAGCTAGGAAAGGAACTGGATTTCGCCAAGCCTTGAGGATGATTAAGGATCTACACACACTGACTGCCAACATTAGAACATAAACGGATGAGGGAAGAGAATGCGGACCCGGCAGGAGACGTCCCCTGAGGATGCCGTGAGTCATAAGCCGGACGACCCGGGAGAGCTCTGAGTCACACGGCAGCACGTCGCGAAGGCTCCCGGACCAGGATGCTGCTCCCAGCGCCGCCCACCTCCTTCCAGTCCCCAAACGTTGGGGGCTCCCTCCACAGGGGAGGCCCTGCGCGCTCCTCCCTGGACCGGGGCCCCACCCCACCGCCTTCTGTCCCCACCTCCCACTGCCCGAGACCGGCTTAGAGCAGCTTCTTCCGGAAGCGTGCCTCCGTCCCCAGGTCCCGGCTGGGTGTTGGCAAGCTCTCTGCTTCCATCAGTCTCTCTCCCTCTGCAGGCCCCTCACTTGCCCGTCCCAGTGTTAAACTAAGCTGTCTGCACAGCACCTATGACATCACTTACACGTGGGATCTAAAATATGACACCAGTGAGCTTATTTACAAACGGAAGGAAACTTACAGACATAGAGAGCAATCTCATGGTTACCAAGGGGTAAAGGTGGGAGGGAGGGATGAATTAGGAGTTTGGGATGAACTTGATATTGATATACTCTTATCAATATAATATATAAACAAGGACCTACTATATAGCACAAGGAACTATATTCAATATCTCATGATAAACTAGAGTGGAAAAAATCGGAAAATGAAAAAAATGGGAATCAGTCCTGAATATTCATTGGAAGGACTGATGCTGAGGCTGAAGATCCAATACTTTGGCCACCTGATTTATGAAGAGCTGATTTATTGGGAAAGACTCTGATGCTGGGAAAGATTGAGGGGGAGAGGAGAAGGGGAGACAGAGGATGAGACGGTTGGATGGCATCACCAACTAGATGGACATGAGTTTGAGCAAACTCCGGGAGTTGGTGATGGACAGGGAGGCCTGGCATGCTGCGGTCCATGGGGTCACAAAGAGTCGGACGTGACTGAGCGACTGAACTGAGCTGATATATGCAGTTATCACATTGCTATACTCTAGAAATTAACACAACAATGTGAATGATGTCTACTTCAGTTATTAATTAATTAAGCTTTCTAAGGGAAGGGATCACAGCTACCTGTATCCCCACCCCTTGAGTCAGTCACTCATATTACGCAGAAGTTACTGAATACATATTTGTTGAAGGAATGTTAACCTCCCAAAGGGCGTCTCTCCGTCTTGTTGTCTAGTCAAAGCGTACCGACCACTGAATACTTCAAAAGCAATGTGTATGGCATTTAAATGAGAGGGAGGGTCCCGACTCAAATAAGCTGAAGGATTAGCCTGTATACATGAAAGACAATGACAGTAATAAACCACGTTTACTAGCGGGAGGACAGTGTGTCATGCAGACACGGAGTGTTGTGTGTGGATAAAAATGGGAGCGCTTTATGAGAAATAGGAAAGTTTGAGGCATCGTTTCACAATAGCCTTAAATCACCAGAATTCAGAACGATAAACTCAAACAACAGACTCCTCAGATCACATGAGCCCCCGTGGCAACTGACAACTGCAGGCCCAGTGCACAGGACCCGTTTCACGGGGGCCGATGTGGAGAACGTCCTGCGCACAGTCTCCATGCGGCGTTGTTTCCACAGAGCCTTTGTGGCTGAGCTTAAAGGGCTGCGTTCTCAGCACACAGTCTTGCTTGTCAGGTCATTATTTTTACAAGTGCAAACCTGCCCGTGTATTCTCTGTGCTACCCGAGTTTTAGTTCCAAACATCCTTCCCAGGGAGACCCCGGGTCTCCAGAACTCCTGATTCACCTCCGAGCCATGAAACTGCTTTAAGACAAATTATTCTCGCTGTGGCGAGCGCTGGAAGAAAGCAGACAGTATGTCTGATTCAGATAGAGCTTTCATTATTTTGGCAGTAGGTCTGACTAAATACATTTATTACTATAGTTTTGAAACTAATTTTAGAATCCAAAAGAAAGCTTTCTTGAGAGCCATGTCTTATTCCAAGGCTCTGGATAAAAGCATCACTTCAGAAAACTGTTTTGTGGACATCTCTGGTGGTGCAATGGGTAAGAATCCACTCACCAATGTGGGGAACATGGGTTTGATCCCTGCTCCCGGAAGATGCCATGTACCACAGAGCAGCTAAGCCCACGGGCCACAGCTACTGAGCCCACAGCCTGTGCTCCAAACAGGAGGAGCCACCGCAACGGGGAGCGTGCGCACCGCGGTGAAGAGCAGCCCTGCTCGTGCAACTGGAGGAAATGCAAACTGTGACAAACGAAAACGGTCTTTTGTTTCCTAGTGATATACATTCACACTATGTCGAAGTGTCCGTGTGAATTTTTGTTTGTGAATATGTAGGCAACTATTAAGTTATACACACACACCCCATGTACCTGTATTTTCTATCTGTGTGGCTTCTTCCTTATGCACCACCTCATCTGGATGCCCCAGGATGCTGTTTTGTAACATCATGGTATAAATATACACATCAAACTGATAATGTCATTCTTAAACCATGAATTATATTGCCAAAGGAAGGGAACATAAACTCCAATCTTAGAATATTTCCATCAGAAAGAGCTAGGAAAAAAAAACCAAACAACTGTTTATCACCTAAACACAGGCTTGCTCTTCAGAAATATGGAACACCCCAACTGTAAATATTGATGTGAGCTCATAACACATATTTGTCCTTTCTCTCAATTCCTTCTTCTCTATGTATAGACCATTTGGAGCTCTTTAAGGAGATTCGAACTTGTTAGGTCATCATTTAAAACATTCTGTCCCTGACTGGAGTAGTTTATAAATTTGCTTTACGATAAAATATGAATTTGAGGAAACCCCCTGGTACATCAGAATCCATAGGAGAGAGGGCTTCAGAAATAGCATTTTAGACAAAGGTCTGAGGTCAGTACTTCTCAAACTTTAATACACAGATTAGTCACCTAGGGAACCTGTTAGCATACAGACTCTGATTCAGCAGATCTCCCACGGGATGCTGAGCCACTGCTCAAAGGCTTTGAGAGGCTGAGAACTTGCTGCCTGTCACCATCAGGCCTGATAGGAGGTGGTGGCCTAGTGGCAGTCTCTAAAGCATCAGACGTTAGCAGGCTTAGATCCCATGAAGTCAAAGTGTAGGTTGTTGTTGTTCAGTCCCCAAGTTGTGTCTGACTCTTTGTGACCCCATGGACTGCGGCATGCCAGGCCTCCCTGTCCATCACCAACTCCCAAAGCTTGCTCTAACTCATGTCCATAGCGTCGGTGATGCCATCCAACCATCTCATCCTCTGTCATCCCCTTCTCCTCCTGCTTTCGATCTTTCCCAGCATCAAGATCTTTTCCAGTGAGTCAGCTCTTTGCATCAGGTGGCCAAAATATTGGAGCTTCAGCATCATTCCTTCCAGTGAACACCCAGGGCTGGTCTCCTTCAGGATGGACTGGTTGGGTCTCCTTGCAGTCCAAGGGACTCTCGAGAGTCTTCTCCAATACCACGGTTCAAAAGCATCAATTCTTCGGCACTCAGCCTTCTTTATGGTCCAAGTCTCACATCCATACATGACTACTGGAAAAATACCTTTGACTATATGGACTTTTGTTGGCAAAGTGATGTCTCTGCTTTTTATAGGAGTATGGTATAAAAAGCATAGGAGTTGGTTAAAAAAAAAAAAAAGACTTAGGAGAAAGAACTGTCTTAACACCTCGTATTGCTGCTCAAAACACTCAGGCCATCTTGACAGAACTAAATATAATCCAACCAGTATTTCTTAGATCAATAGTCTCCTATAACTTAACTTCTATAGTCTATGTAGTATTTGAATTTTTTTTTCTGTTTTGTTGGATTTTGTAGTCCTTTTTGTTTAATTCCGAAGACACTTTTATCTCTTCGTTTCCTTCAGTTCAGTTCAGTTCAGTCGCTCAGTCGTGTCCAACTCTTTTCGACCCCATGAATCGCAGCACGCCAGGCCTTCCTGTCCAACTCCCGGAGTTTACTCAGACTCGCGTCCATCAGGTCAGTGATGCCATCCAGCCATCTCATCCTCGGTCATCCCCTTCTCCTGCCCCCAATCCCTCCCAGCATCAGAGTCTTTTCCAATGAGTCAACTCTTCGCATGAGGTGGCCAAAGTACTGGAGTTTCAGCTTTAGCATCATTCCTTCCAAAGAAATCCCAGGGTTGATCTCCTTCAGAATGGACTGGTTGGATCTCCTTGCAGTCCAAGGGACTCTCAAGAGTCTTCTCCAGCACCACAGTTCAAAAGCATCAATTCTTCAGCGCTCAGCCTTCTTCACAGTCCAACTCTCACATCCATACATGACCACAGGAAAAACCATAGCCTTGACTAGACGGACCTTAGTCGGCAAAGTAATGTCTCTGCTTTTGAATATGCTATCTAGGTTGGTCATAACTTTTCTTCCAAGGAGTAAGCATCTTTTAATTTCATGGCTGCAGTCACCATCTGCAGTGATTTTGCAGCCCAAAAAATAAAGTCTGACACTGTTTCCACTGTTTCCCCATCTATTTCCCATGAAGTGATGGGACCTATATTGAGTAAAGTAAGTCCCCCACATACAAATGAGTTCTGTTCCAACAGCATGTTTGTAAATCCAATTTGATCATAAGTCCAACAAATGTAGCCTAGGCGCCCATCTACCGCAGGTGGCTATATAATACTGTACTATAATAGGTTTACAGTACTTTTCACACAAATAATACATAAAAAAACGAACAAAAAAGAAAACCAAAACATTTTAAACTTACAGTACAGCACCCTGAAAAGCACTTGAGGACAGCAGCTGGCACCCAGGGCTGGCATCGGGTGAACAGGCAGGAAGAGCCCTGACTGGCTGGGCGGGCAGACGGCGGGGCTGAAGGGCCGACGGCACAGACGGAGTCCCGGCCGGAGCTGCGCTCGTGCTGACGTCAGTGGCGCGGGTTCTGGTTCCTGCTGGAACCGGATGCACGTTTACATCTTTGAAAGTGCCCGACTTGAAGGTTATAGCAGTTAGCTTACTGTACATACCACGTGGAAAGTCCTAGACTAGACAGTATTAGGAGTCACAGCAATAAACAAGGTGCAACCCTCACCCTTCAAAGCAAACGCAACCTAGCTGGAGAAACAGGATACGAACTGGAAGACCTTCATGCAAGGTCAGATGTTGCACCATCGCAACGGCAACCTGAGTGCTACGGCTCTGGGAATTCAGGAGAAACAGAAATCATTTCTGATGGCAGTGTCAGGGCCGGATACAAGATCTGAACCCAGGACTCTCTGACTATCCTTGCCACAGCAGAGAGGACAACACGGCCCAGTTATCACAGCCACAGGACCCTGACCTTGGCCACAGGCAAGTGGGGTGCTGCAAAGGTTTTGTTTAAGCCTTGCAACCGTGGTCCCAGTTGTGAGTTTAGGAAATAGTCTTCCCAAGACTAACCAGAGAGTGTTTCATGGGCCCAGAGGGAATCACTGCTGAGTGAAAGGAATTTTAGAATGGTCACTTAATACACATTTCTCTCTTGTATCATCTTCATCGGTTGCTATCATCCAAGAAGTATAATTTTTAACTATATATCTTATAAAACTAAATATTTTATTCTGCTTAGTCTTTTTAGAAAATTGATATGATGCAAAGTTGTCACACATTATGTAGGGACTGTAGTCACTTTGTATGGCTCTGTTGAACTATGGCACTATTTTTGATTCTGTAACAAAAGATTATGAGAGAACAGCATACAGTTATTTCTAGAATAACTCAAAATATATAAAACAAACAAATCTGTTTTGTGCAAACCATTTTGACTCATAATTTTACTTTTACGAGAAGCCTTGATAATAGTCTTTCAGTTCAAAGGAAGCTATTCTAGCAAAGAGAAATTATGAAACAATTTACCAGTTTTATGACTTGTATAAAAAAAATGTTACTTCTACTCTGTATTGTGCATCTAAATCTGCATAATTCTAAAATTGGAACTTTAACAGCTATATGAAATATAGAATGGTATGGTTTTTTTTTCATGAAGCAACATATATTTATGGAAGCAAAATACATGCAAAGTTTTTATTGCAGAAGGGCCAGATGTCAAAACATCTCAGCAACAAGACGATATATTTTGACACTGGTTATTTATGGTTCAACAGTATATTGTGATAAAACAGAAGGCATACATTTTCAAAAGCAATGTCCCCATTCTCTTCTCAAATTAATCATCTTTAGAGTGTTCCAAATCATAGACATATAATGATGCTTGGTTTTGACAGTGTTGATCGTGGGATTTTCCTATAACCATGTTAATCAAGCAAAATCACCTGTCAGAAAAGCAGTTTGAAGACTAATTCCATCACATATAATGGGTAAATCATAATAGTGATGGTTCTCAAAAGAAAAAATGTCACTAACACTTTGACTTTGGAGCTGAGTCCTGGGACGACTTATTGTGATAGACCCTTAGCTTACATATTTTAACAACCGACAGCCTGTTATACAGAGTGAAGTAAGTCAGAAAAGGAAAAACAAATGCAGCATATTAATGTATATAGGCATGGAATGTAGAAAAAATGGTCCTGATGAACCTGTTCTCAGGGAAGGAATGGAGACGCAGACCTGGAGAATGGACTCGGGGACACAGTGGGAGAAGGAGAGGGGGGACAAAGGGAGGAACCAGCGTCAAGATATGTTCGCCCCCAGGGTGAGACGGGCAGCTGGTGAGAAGCGGCGCGCAGCGCAGGAGCCCAGGCTGTGATGATGGGATGGGGGGCAGGGCGGGGACGGAGGGAGGTTCAGGAGGAGGGGATGTGTGTGTAGTTCTGGCTGGATCACATTGCCCTGGGCTTCCCTGATAGCTCAGCTGGTAAAGAACCCACCTGCAGTGCAGGAGACCTGAGTGCTAGGCCTGGGTTGGGAAGGTCCCCTGGAAAAGGGAAAGGCTGCCCACTCCAGTATTCTGGCCTGGAGAATTCCATGGACTGAATAGTCCGTGGGGTCGCAGAGTCGGACACGACTGAGCGGCTTCCACTCACTCACACTGTTGTATGACTGAAACCAACACAGCACTGTAAAAGTTAAAAAGCAAAACACGAAAACAGAAAACAAACAAACACTGATGCAAAGAGCCGATGCCGAGGAGTGTGAAACTGACAAGCTGCTCGGAAGGCACGGTTAGCGGTTAACGTGCGCAGGGTTCTGGCGTTCTCAGCAGACGCTCGATAAGCATCCGTTGATGGAACGCTCTGCCCGCTTTATGCTGAAAACAGCGTAAGCCAGGGCCTGCCTCCGCTCTGCAGCTACTGCTGACTCTGGTCATCTCGCTGCCAAGCTCACAAGGAAGCCTCGTGAAGCGGAAACTCTGTCCACTGATGGAGAACGCCCTAAGCTGCTCTATAAAGAGAGTATTGATAGAATCATAGAAACCAACACGGCATTATCCCTTAAAATCTCCTTTGTAAAAAAAGTGACCCGAGAAAGAATGTGGGAAAACAGAAAGCTCATGGAGAAGGCAAAGTCATAACGACGGGTGTTTCCACCACATATATCTAAACATAGGGGGAATGAGTTTTCCTCAAACATTCTTCCCTGGCAGAGCAGTTATCTTTATTTAAGTCTTTATGAAGTTGTAATAATATTTGGGCAATCTTTCTCAATGGTTTTATTTTTTAAAAACAAAACTTTGGGGAAGATGCATTACCATAAAATAGTACCAACCAATGGTAGTTTAATGTTTGTAGAGGTCACTTGACAGAATCAGTAAGAAAATATTTTTTAAAACTTGTTATACATTTAACAGTTACAGTATTAGTAATTAGTATTATAACCATTGCATCGTTGGATATAATTGTAAAGAAGCTTTCAACAATCACTTAAAAAGGCATAATAATAAGTAATTACTTTATGGAAGCCATGTATATCTATCTACAGTAAGAATGGTTAAATAATACTGATACTGATAAACATATGGGTTCTTGTAGCAAAGCATAATCATCCCAATTTAGATAAAAATGAGATGGCAGTCCAAGACAGCGGCATGGAAAGATCCTGAACTCAAGCACCGCTCCGCCCCCGCCCCCAGGACACAGCACATTTCAGCTGCACTGGAACAATGTCCTCTGAAAAAGAACTGCAAACTGGCTGAACCACTCCTGCACAACCAGGGGTAAAAAGCGCCATGTCGAGATGGAGGCAAGAGGCAGGGATGTGGGCTCATTAGAGCCCCGCCCCACGTGGTGACCCACAACAGCAAGGGATCTCACAGGTTTGAGCTTCTCCCAGAGAAAAGGTGTGTGCTCCATGCCAGGCATCCCGACGCCTGGACAAGCATCACGGAGACGGGCCTCCTCATGCCTGCAGAAAACCTCTGGGGCTTGCATTCAAGGGCCCAGAGGACTGGAGAGGACTGCATTTCCCCTTTCAAAGGACTTGCTGTGGTCTCAGTTACTCCGAGACTCAGCACAAAAGACACCCGGTCTAAGTGAAGAATATTAATTTGCTAATCTTAGAGCGTCGGCTGGTGGGGTGGGGGACAGATGAAAGTCTCCCTGGGGCCAGAGGCACTGAGGGAAGGCATTACTGGACTCCTGCCTACCTGTGAGCACAGGTGGTTACACACAGATACAGAAACACCCACTGCCCTGCTACGGCCAGCTGCTCTGTCACTCCCCCACCCCCAGCTGGGGCCAGCACACACAAGGAGTCACAGCATCCTCCTGGCCCCGTGCTAAAGCTGCCACAGGCACCCAGACGCTAGCACAGGAAAGGATGCTTAGCATCATCAGTTACAAGGGAAGTACCAATCAAAACCCCAGTGAGATGTCACCTCACACCTATCAGAATAGCTGTTATGAAAAAGAGAACAAAGAACAAATGTTGGCAAGAACCAAGAGAACACTCCTGGTGGGAATGTAAGTTGGTGCAGTCACCACAGAAAACAGTATGGAGGTTCCTCAAAAAATTAAAAATAGAACTTCCATATGATTCGGCCATTACACTTCTGGATATTTATCCAAAGAAAATGAAAACACTGATTCAAAAAGATATCTGCACCTGACCATGTCCACTGCAGCATTGTTTACAGTTGCCAAAATATGGAAACCACCTCGGTGGATGGATGGATAAAGAAGAGGAGATACATACAAGGGATTATTACTGGGTTATAAAAAAGAACTAACTCTTGCCAAACAGATGGTGACTGCAGCCATGAAATTAAAAGACGCTTACTCCTTGGGAGGAAAGTTATGACCAACCTAGATAGCATATTAAAAAGCAGAAACATTACTTTGTCAACAAAGGTCCATTTAGTCAAGGCTATGGTTTTTCCAGTGGTCATGTATGGATGAGAGTTGGACTATAAAGAAAGCTGAGCACCAAAGAATTGATGCTTTTGAACTGTGGTGTTGGAGAAGACTCTTGAGAGTCCCTTGGACTGCAAGGAGATCCATCCAGTCCATCCTAAAGGAGATCAGTCCTGGACGTTCATTGGAAGGACTGCTGCTGAAGCTGAAACTCCAATACTTCGGCCACCTGATGTGAAGAGCTGACTCATTTGAAAAGATCCTGATGCTGGGAAAGATTGAAGGCAGGAGGAGAAGGGGACGACAGAGGATGAGATGGCTGGATGACATCACCGACTCAACGGACATGGGTTTGGGTGGACTCCAGGAGTTGATGATGGACAGGGAGGCCTGGTGTCACAAAGAGTCGGACACGACTGAGCGACTGAATGGAACTAGACTTGCCAAGCTAAATTAGTGGACCTAAAGGGAACTAAGGGCTTCTTCAGCAGCTCAGCAGTAAAGAATCCGCCTGCAACACAGGAGCCGCAGGAGACCTGGGTTCGATCCCTGGGTTGGGAAGATCCCTTGGAGGAGGGCATGGCAACCCCCTCCAGTATCTTGTCTGGAGAATCCCATGGACAGAGGAGCCTGGTGGGCTATAGTCCATAGAGTCGCAAAGAGTCAGACACGACTGAAGCAACCTAGCACACACTCACACAAAGGGAATCATGCTAAGCGAAATGTCAAAGAAAGGCAGATGCCATATGACTCCACTTACACGTGGAATCTGAACACAGGACAGAAAAGCAGAACAAAACAAAGCCGAAATCACAGATGCAGAGAGCAGAATGGTGGTTGCTGAGGATGAGGGTGGATGGGTGAAATGAGTGATGAGCTTAAGAGATACAAACTTCCAGTTATAAAATAAATAAATCATGAGAATGTAAAAACATAAAACCCATATTCTTATATGCTAGATAAATATCATAATTTTTTAATTTTTAAAACTGCATGTAAATGTTGGAATACAATTGTTTTTGAAACATGAAATTGGAAAAGAGAATAGTCAAAATTACTATTAATGTATGTAATATTAAATGGGCATATTAACTGAATTAAATATTATACTAAGTGAATTAAATATTATACTAATGCAATGGTTAGATCTATATTAAAGTTTATATTTCCATGAGAGCAGAGATATTTGTATATTTTATACAAATAAGAATCAAACTGTTTGTCACATGCTGGGCATTCAATAAATGCTGACTGAATGAACAACTATATGTAGCTTAAAACTTTTCTTTAATCTCTCACTTGTAATAAATTTTCTTATGTTCAGGATATTATTTTTAAACATATATGGTAGGTCCATACTTTCACTGAGTATGAGGGATGGATTCATGTAGCAACAAAAATGAAAATCGCTCTACACTGTTTAAGAAAGGTTTATGATAATTGTAATGATTCTATTATTTCTTAATCTCTCGTTAAAAATGTTAGTACCATTCTCAAAACACCTATGTCCTCTTAATGTGAAATATAAAGTGAGAATTAAAACAATTAAGTTTATTGCATAGAACATACATATTTTATAGGCAAATACTCCAGAAGAAGGTAACATAAGCCCTTCAAAACTTATTCTTTTCTTTTCTCTGTTGTTTTAATAAAGGACAATGGATTATCCTACATGTATAAAAGCACTGACTCAAAAAAAATCTCCACTGTAACTAGACCTACCCGCTAAAATTAATGAAATGAACTGACTTTTAGGTCAACTTCAGGGAACAATAAAATGTTCTAAGCTATAATTGCCTCAGCAGTAATAAAAAAAAGAATTGAAATAAATACCTTATAAAGACCAAAATAACTCTAAAACTTCCATACTTCTAAGCTACTTACCAGCATTTCAGTGTATGTAAAATGAGATTTTCTTCTGTATAATTTGCTAGTTGTGTCTTGTATGTCAAGCACTTACCTGCTTTAAGCTTATCACTTACCCAGATTAAGGGTGGATGAGTAATTTCCACTATAAGCCAATCACTATACCTTCCGCCTCTACAAGAAGTCTGTGGTTTTCCTTCACATCATACAGACTCAGAGGGTCCTGATCACTAAACTCACTTGTGCAGTTCGTCTGACCTACAGTAAGAGTAACTGTCGGAAAAATCGAGCAAGGCTGGAATGCCACGGAGTCACTGGGATGATTGCCTTTCACAGTGTACTGAGCTGCTCCCAGGGCGCCTGTCTTAAGTAGGCTCCCACAGAGTGAACACTTACTTTGCCTCAGGGAAAGTTCCGTGCACCATGGGGAATCCAAAAAGAGGAAGGCACGGTCCTGAACAAAATGCTCTGGGACTGGAGTTCCTGCTTTCATATTTGGCTTTTGGAATGTCGTGACCTCCATGCACGTCGAGAAGCAACACGGAGCACGCTGCGTGGAGTAGTATGCTGGGACTCTGAGTGAGAAGCCTTGGACTGGCTGGGAAAAGTACACTACGTGAACTCCAGGATCTCTTCCAACGCTAAAATTTCACGGTACTTTCCCTCTTCTTCCTTAGACGGTAGTAGTAATGGTAACAACTCGTGCAGCCACTCGTAAAGCGGCTGTGTCACAGTTCAGCCCTTCGGTCTGCATTTTCATGCTGCCAATGCCTCCTCATGCCCGCTCTCCTTAGTGACCCGCAAGCGTCAGATCAGGCATCACTGAGAACCTCACCCCAGGTCCGGATGGGTGACCCCACTTCTCTGTTGTCGTGGCAACACGCGCGCGCGCGCGCGCGCGCGCGCGTGTGTGTGTGTGCGTGTGCGTGCATGTGTGCGTGTGCGTGCGTGTGTGCGTGTGTTTGTGCACGTGTGTGTGCGTGTGTGCGCGCATGTGTGCGTGTGTGTGCGTGTGCGGGCGTGTGTGTGTGTGTGTGCGTGTGTGTGTGCGAGCGCACGCATGTGTGTGTGTGTGTGTGTGTGTGTAAGTAGGATATAATAAAGTTCATTTGAATACCTTATGGGAGGAAAATAAAGCCATTTTCTATTTGTATAATTTTAAATTCAGTGCACATTCAATAAGCCAGTTTCAGCGATGGTTGTTGCCATGGTTGCTGTGATGGTTGGGGTCCATGGGGCCAGTGATATATTTCTTTGGTTTGTAACTGCATTTGAGTGCACACACCACTTAATAAAAACACCTACTGTGGAAAATACTGAAAGAGGTGGGAATACAAGACCACCTGACCTGCCTCTTGAGAAACCTGTATGCAGGCCAGGAAGCAACAGTTAGAACTGGACATGGAACAACAGACTGGTTCCAAATAGGAAAAGGAGTACATCAAGGCTGTATATTGTCACCCTGCTTATTTAACTTCTATGCAGAGTACATCATGAGAAATGCTGGGCTGGATGAAGCACAAGCTGGAATCAAGATTGCCAGGAGAAATATCAATAACCTCAGATATGCAGATGACACCACCCTTATGGCAGAAAGTGAAGAAGAACTAAAGAGCCTCTTGATGAAAGTGAAAGAGGAGAGTGAAAAAGTTGGCTTAAAGCTCACCATTCAGAAAACGAAGATAATGGCATCTGGTCCCATCACTTCATGGCAAATAGATGGGGAAACAGTGGTTGACTTTATTTTTTTGGACTCCAAAATCACTGCAGATAATGACTGCAGCCATGAAATTAAAAGACGCTTACTCCTTGGAAAAAAAGTTATGACCAACCTAGATAGCATATTAAAAAGCAGAGATATTACTTTACCAACAAAGATCCATCTAGTCAAGGCTATTTTTCAGCAGTCATGTATGGATGTGAGAGTTGGGCTATAAAGAAAGCTGAGCACTGAAGAATTGACGCTTCTGAACTGTGGCGTTGGAGAAGACTCTTGAGAGTCCGTTGTACTGCAAGGAGGTCTAACCAATCCATCCTAAAGGAGATCCATCCTGACTATTCATTGGAAAGACTGATGTTGAAGCTGAAACTCCAATACTTCGGACACTTGATGAAAGAACTGACTCATTTGAGAAGACCCTGATGCTGGGAAAGACTGAAGGCAGGAGGAGAAGGGGACAACAGAGGATGAGATGGTTGGATGGCATCACTGACTCAATGGACAAGAGTTTGAGTAAACTCTTGGAGTTGGTGATGGACAGGGAGGCCTGGCGTGCTGCAGTCCATGGGGTCACAGAGTCGGACACGACTGAGCGACTGAGCTGACCTGACCTGACCTGACGTGATGCTGTTGGTAAAGAACCCGCCTGCCAATGCAGAAGACAGAAAGACGAGAGTTCGATCCCTGGGTGGGGAAGATCCTCTGCAAGAGGGAAAGGCAACCCACTCCAATATTCTTGCCTGGAGAATCCCACATACAGAGAAGCCTGAAGGGCTACAGTCCTTGGGGTCACACAGAGTGAGACATGACTGACATGACCTGGCACGGCATGGCACGGCACAGTGTGCACGTCAGTGCCGCTCTCTCAGTGCACCCCACTCTTCGCTTCCCATGCTGCGGCCACAAGTCCATTCTCCACATCAGAGTCTCTATTCCTGCCCTGCAAACAGGCTCATCAGCGCCATTTTTCTAGATTCCATATGTATGCCTTAATATATTTGTTTTTCTCTTCCTGACTTACTTCACTCTGTATACTATCTACAGATTCAGTGCAATCACTATCAAACGACCAATGGCGTCTTTCACAGAACCAGAACAAAAAGTTCCGCAATCTGCATGGAGACACAAAAGACCCTGAACAGCCAAACAATCCTAAGAAGAAAAATGAACTGGAACAACCAGGTGCCCCGATTATATCACAGAGCCACAGTAGTCGAGACAGCACGGCACCAGCACAAAAACAAACACACAGATCAGTGGAACAAGATAGCAAGATAGAAAGCCCAGAGACAAACCTAACACCCACAGTAAGCCCGCCACCGACAAAGAGGCAAGAATATGCAACAGAGAAGAGAACGCCTCCTCAACAAGCGGCGCTAGCAAACTGGACAGCTACACGCAAAAGCACATCCCCTAACACCACACACAAAGAAACCCCAAGGCACCAAAGACCCAAACGCAAGCAGAAATGACAAAGCCCCCAGAGAAAACACAGGCAAAACACTCCCCAACACACACCGCAGCAAGAGCCTCTCTGACCCACCTCCAAATTGTTGTAAACTTCACTCACACTCTCGAATTCCTTCTCATGCAGAACTAAGATGATTATTATATGCCATCACACACTTGGGGTCCACCAGCTGCAGGATGTTAACGCCATACCTGATCACCACTGGGCACTTTGGGGAGAGGCCCCAGGCAATGACCGACAGGTTCTGCAGGAGCCCTGGGCAGCAGCATCTCAGGCAGAGAGTTGGACATTCCCGGCCTCTATCCACTCCTTCAGGCCTTGGTGGGAGCCGAACACCTCCAGGCTGGGCTCCTTGTCAGCTATTAGGCCGGCTTGAAGTGCAGCTGGGTGTCATTCAGCTTGGTGAAGGATTTCTCCGGGATGCCCATGAGATGACCCAGGGTGAGGTGAGGTCAGTCACAAGCCCTCATTCTGGTGGAACTCAGTGACGTGGGTGGGGTCCAGGACCTCGTGTACAGGTGGGCAGGAACACACTGTTGATGGAGAAGCAATGAGAGGGAAGGAAGTGGGAGTGTGTATTTTTTTGAATTATGGTTTCATCTGGATAAATGCCCAGGAGCATACGGTAGCTCTATTTCTAGGTGTTTGAGGAACCAGCATACTGTTCTTCATAGTGGCTGCACCCATTTACATTCCCACTAACAGTGTAGGAAGGTTCCAATAAAACTGACTTTGAGAGCTTATTCTAAACTAAGCACTGTGCTGAGCATTGAGAAATTAGAGGCAAGTGCTCCTCCCTATCTTTAAATTGCTCACTATTTGTAGAAAAGGATAGGTGTTCAATTGAGACACTGTTCTTATTTTCCTAAAGCTCTATTACAATGCTGTTGGATGCAATGTTTTATAAAGGGAAAGGTTCAACCTCGGTGGTATTACAAATGACTTAACAGAGAAGAACAAATGCTTAAATAGCCTTGAAAAATCTAGAGGACGCTCATTTTTATGGTCAGGAGTTTGGACTTTATCCTGATGTACAGTGTTTGTAAAAATGTGGGCAAATCACTCGGGCTATTACATAAAGAAGTGACTTGCAGGCCTGACCTTACAAATGCACTGTCAGAGTCTCTGCAGCACAGACTAGGAATTTTCAACAGCAGTTAATTTCTAAAGTTTGAGAAGCTTATATTTAGTACCAAGGTAACACCAAAGGGTTTTAAAGGGGTTTATGGTAACATGAGTAAAATTTTTAATGATCACTTTGGCTTCTCCTCAGTCAACTCTCTTATGCAACTGTCTTCTTCTAGACTCCCCTCTACTTCTTCCGCATCCTGGGGTCCACAAGCACCCACTCAGTCACTACGGCCTTCAGAAGTCCCTGTATCTTCCACCAGGCATCTGACTTATGAGTCTTAGCCTCAGTTCCTAGAGATCACAGTCTTACTATGTGCGTTGATTAAACCATGCAACCAAAGCCCTTTCTATCCAGACATTCTGTCTTAATCCAGACCTCAATCTTCTTAGCAGATAAGCATGAAACCCTTGTGAGAGTTGGACTATAAAGAAAGCTGAGCACCAAAGAATTGATGCTTTTGAACTGTGGTGTTGGAGAAGACTCTTGAGAGTCCCTTGGACTGCAAGGAGATCCAACCAGCCCATCCTAACGGAGATCAGTCCTGGGTGTTCATTGAAAGGATTGATGCTAAAGCTGAAACTCCAATACTTTGGCCACCTGATGCAAAGAACTGACTCCCTGGAAAAGACCCTGATGCTGGGAAAGATTGAAGGTAGGAGGAGAAGGGGGCGACAGAGGATGAGATGGTTGGATGGTATCACCGACTTGATGGACATGAGTCTGAGGAAACTCTGGGAGTTGGTGATGGACAGGGAGGCCTGGCATGCTGCAGCCCATGGGGTCGCAGAGTCAGACACGACTGAGTGACTGAACTAACTGACTGATGAAACCGTCGGCTTGCCACCCAAGCCTGGGACTCCCTGTTTTCTTCGTCTAAAGGTCCGCAGCCCTCTCTGCAGCTCTCTTGTCAGCAGATGCCTTTCCCTGTTACTAATAAAATCACTCCTCTGGTGATTTCACATAATTAGGCATAAGAAGAGCAAAACAAGAATACTTTACATGGATACGCGAGGTCGGAAATATTTGACAATAACGTAAGAATTATCAAGAAAGAATCTCTATGCCTGGGGGACTGGCAGAAGCCCTTCCATAGCTGTATCCTGCTGGAAAGTGCTTTTACCATTGCTTTCCAATGCAGAGGGACAGATTTCAGAGTTGCAAGCATTGAGAACAAAGAGAACAAGTTATAATAAAACCCTCAGAGAGGAAACTCTTCAGAGAAGCAGATATTAGAAAAGCAAACTTCCTTCAGTTCCAGAACTGAAGTGAAATGCATAGAAGGTATTAATCAAAGGAGAAAGCTCTGCACATACAGTTAATGAAGTCACTGTGTTATCAGCACGAACCTTGAACACTGCTGAAAAAGAACTGAAATATCTCTGCTGTTAGGGTGAGAAAGGCAACCAATCACACACACATCTTGGGCCTGGGAACAGACAGGCTTAGAAGACACTCACTGAGTGACTGAAAGCCAAAACGGGCAAAGAATAGCAGGGCAGAGATACTTCCCTAAGCCATTATGTCCACCCTCCTAGAGCCTGAAATTCTTCTCAACTGCAAGCTCGTTGATTCGAGTTTTCACATAGACTCTCATTATTATCTCAACATAGATATCTGTACAAGGCCTTGACCTCTAGGCACTTTGGGGTTGTGTTTCCAGGTCTTTCTGAGAAGCCAGAACCTCTGGGCAGCTGATCCAGTAGGACCTCGCCATGGAGAGGCTGAGGTCCCTACCACGCAGCCTCAGTGGAGGCCCCGGTAAGTCCTGGCCCTCGTCCCTGAGGGAGGCTGAGCCACATGGAGGCATTAGATAACTTGTGCACCACACGTGAAGAATTCTTGTGTCAGGAGTGAGGTGACGCAGCCTAAGCTCAGGGGCTCGGGTGGGACTGAGGAAACATGGGATGACAATTCAGGTCCAGTGTAGACACACTTCATTCATTCACATGCCTTCTGCAGTGGACTTCACAGAAACTGGGAGAGCCAGGGTGTGCTCTCAAGAGTAATCCAAACAAAAGCTGACGAAACTGTCCTTTCACCCAGCCCACATTTGCTGCAGGCCTGCCGTGCAGCAGGTGCTGGCCTAGGCCCTGGGCGCCTTTTCCCGTACAGAACATTCCATTTGGAGATGTCTAAAACAATGAATTTTTTCCCATCTCCATAAATCATGTTGCCTCTGGCTTCTGATTCAAAGACTTCCTGTCTGAGGGAAGTCAGATGATGCCTAGAAAAAGGAAATCGTTGTTTAGCTTTAAGTTTAATTTTTTTTAACTTAATTTTTTTTTTCTTGAGTCTGTAGCATGAGAACAGTCTTGAAAACCCCAGGTTTTGTTTAAAGACAAAATAGTTGGTTCATTCCATTTTATGTATAGAGAGCAAAACTTGGAGGTCTGAGCATAGAGTTTTACTCTACAGAATGGGGAGAATTTGATGGATGCACAGTTCCGGTCACAGAATAAGGAAAAACACAAATCCCACTGGCCTCTGGGAAGACATAATTAGTTACAGAAAGAAATTTCAACAAGATAAGAATAGGGTAAAGTCACGGCTTCTCTGGGACTAACACCCCGAACATGGGCTTAGAGGGGCAGTAGATTTCTGATGGTAGAAACTCAACAACAAAAATCCCACAGAGCTTGAAGGAGAGTCCAAGAGCAGCAAGCTGGCATTCTGCTTCCTCTTTGTTGTGTCCAATGCATTCTGAGGACGAGGAAGAGCATCATTCACAGGGAGCTGGGCCAAACACTTCTCATCTTTCTCAGTGAAGTTAATTGAATAGAACTTTAAAAAATGACTTCCTCATGGCATTCCTTAATAACTTAATTTCTGCGTGCTTAGATGAGGCAAGAATGCCGCGATCGCTAGAGCAGTGGCTTCTGGTTGCACGCTGCATTTTCATGAAGGGTCTGGATCATGGTCCAGAAACAGCGCTTCCCTCTTTCCCTACTGCTTGCTCATAACTTGGTGAAGGTTCAGAAACACCCACGTGCCTGTAGGAAGGACACGAGAGGTAGCTGAAAATCGGAGAATCAATGTGCTGACTGAAGGATCGAAGCAGTGCTGGGCGGGGTCCTGACAGCTCAGGCTGAGGACTGGACGCTCGAAAGAAAGAGGGACGTGAAGCACGTAAGTCACAAGGGGGTGATGGTGCTGAGGTCAGGACCAGGCGGCAGGGGGAGGCGCGGGCATGGTGAACTTCAGGCCACGCGCACAGGCGGCCTTGTCACCCGAAGACACAGAGGGGTCAAAGGTCAACACACTGCCTCAGGGTCACTGAGCTAGCCTCAACCGAAAGCCATCAGCAGGTGCCAACAGAGGGACCCCAGGCCCCCATAGCCCAGGGCACCAAGTTGGGTAAAACCTCTCCTACACTTTGATGACAAAAGAAAAAAGAGAGAGGAAAAATTCTTGGAAGACTATGTTTTTCAAAAAGAAATGGGGTTTACAAATGGAGACTCCTAAACTGAGGAAACAGAGTCTATTCAAAACAAAGTATTTTCAAAACAAAGTATTTTAAACTGGAAGACACTAATATACCTTTAACGAACAAGCTTAGAATGTATTGTTTTTGCTGTGGCGGCTGATGCTGCTCTATTTCCTGCTTATGAGCAGTGATGGGAGTTTCACAAAATATATTAGAAACTAGTTAAAGGCGGATAATTACTTTATTAGAGGAAAGGAGAGAGGGAGATTCCTGAGTTACTCTGAATGAATTTCAGATCTACCACAGTTACAGGAATGTCCAGTGTCCTTGGCTCTTATCTATACAAAAAGACTTACCAATAAGTCTCTCAGACTGCAAAAAGATCAAACCAGTCATTTCTAAAGGAAGTCAACTCTGAATATTCAGTGAGACGACTGATGCTGAAACTGAAGCTCCAATACTTCAGCCACCTGAGGCAAAGAGCCAACTCACTGGAAAAGTCCCTGATGCTGGGAAACACTGAGGGCAGGAGGGAAAGGGGACGACGGGGATGAGATGGTTGGATGGCATCACCGACTCGATGGACATGAGTTTAAGAAAGCTCTGAGAGTTGGTGATGGACAGAGAAGCCTGGCGTGCTGCCGTCCATGGGGTCATATAAAGTTGGACATGACTTAGTGACTGAACCATAGCAACAACCAAAACTTCACACCTCTATTGGTTAATTTCGGGGAGTCCAGGCTCCAGTTGAGAGTGAAACCTCTGGGTTTAACTGAACAAAGAAGTGGGGCTGAGTTGAGAAGCAAAACGGCAGTCAGATTTGAAGGAGCTAAATGGATCCATTAGATGCCAGTTGGGACAATGATGAGCAGGACAGAGGCGACAGGCCAGTAACTGGCAACACCGCCATCAGTGGTGGGGGTGCCCTGGCACACAATAGGTACCCATTACACGTGTTTAAGGGAAATGACGGGCTGCCCAGGTGGCTCAGGATCCACCAGCCGATGCAGGAGCCACGGGTCTGCTCCCCGGTCTGAGACGATCCCACACGCTGCGGGGCGGCTAAACCTGTGGGCCGCGAGCATTGAGTGGGCGCTCCAGAGCACGGAAGCCGCGAGTACTGAGCCTGTGCGCCCTGGAGCCCGCTCCACAGCAGGAGGAGGTGCCGCAGTGAGAAGCCTGCACACAGCCTGAGGGCATCCCTCCCTGGGCACAAGCAGAGACAAGCACACTCAGCAAGAGACCCATCACGGCCGGAAACAAGTGACCAATTAACCAAATAAGTTTTTAAAAATTTCTTAAAAAGTAATAAATGAGTCCTCGGTAGGCAGTCAGAGTGTAGAATCATTACCCAAGTTCTAGAGTGAAAACACCTGGGACTTTCATTGACGACACGTAAGCTCATGGATAATTTGAGGGGACACGAAACAGAGGAGTTAATATCCAGGTCAGCCAGCCTCACCCACGTCCACTTTCCATGGGCCACGTGCTTGCTGAAAATGAGAGGTCCTACTCATGGGGAAATGTAGTCTCCCATCCCCTTGATGTGTTTTTCCCAATAAATTTGTGGCTGAATCTGGGCCAGAAATCCAGCACATTCTGGTAACCTGTTCTGGTTCCAAATTCTACATTCCTGGAGCAGTCCCTGGGACGCAGAGTCTACGTCTGACTCTGGCAGTGAAAGTGAAAGTTGCTCAGTCGTGTCCAACTCTTTGCAACCCCATGGACGGTCCATGGAATTCTCCAGGCCAGAACACTGAAGCGGGTGGCTGTTCCCTCCTCCAGGGGATCTTCCCAACACACAGATTGAACCCAGGCCTCCCACATTGCTGGCAGATTCTTTACCAGCTGAACCACAAGGGAAGCTCAAGAGTACTGGAGTGGGTAGCCTATCCCTTCTCCAGGGGATCTTCCTGACCCAGGAATCGAAACGGGGTCTCCTGCATTGCAGGCGGATTCTCTACCAACTGAGCTGCCAGGGAGTCCCCGGCAGTGGACACTGTGATAAATCCCCACTGAGGAAGCAAGAGGATTCCAAAGGTCTGGATTATGAACCTCATCACCTTGAAGAGCATCCTCCTGGTTTCAGCCCTGGCTGCGAGCATGTTTATAGTTGGAGGACAGCCAGGGCCATTCCCAGGCTCCAAAACGGTGTAAATCAACAGACAGGAAAGGGAGTCTTTGTATTACTCCTAGGCCAGAAATTACCTCCTCAGAAGCTTTCTGCAGTTAATGGCCCTAGGAGTTGCAGGAAAGAAAGATAGAAACTGGTATGAAGGCTATCCTCTTCCCCCACACCCTCATTTTATTCTGATGAACCCACAGAGAAATGAGTTAATTGCTCCATGGGCTTATCCTGCTCTAGAGAAAAGCATTTCCTGGTTTACCGGCACAAACTGTAGTCAAGAGCTCAGACAGAGTGGGTGAAATTTGAATTAACATCTTCTCCATTCAAAATCTTATGTGCCAGGCTTTCTGCTACAATGTGTCTGAAAATTCAGGTCCTGCCTGGCATTAGTTATGTATGAAAAGAATTTATGGGCTTTTATTTAAAGTCTTCTTTGCAAGGTTGTTTTTGTTTTTTTTTTTTTTTTTTCAGTTTAGAGTTTGCATTTTGGGGGGCCAAAAGGTGTTTACCTTACATGTTAGGTAGTGATCCTAGAGAAAGAAAAGCTGGTAATTAAAGGGACTGATTTAGAGTTGGAGATTCTGCGAGGAAGACTGCTCATGATGTCTGAGAACACTGAGGAACGGTGTTCCCCGCCCGGTCTCGTCTTTCAAGTAGAACTGACTGTCTGAGGCAATTAAAGCTTTGCCTCTGATAAGCTAGGAAAAAGGCTGAGACCAGCGATAAGCAGCTGAGCTACAGGAGTGTCCCAGGATGCTGCTGTCTGCAGAGCGAAGTCAGTGTCAGAAAGAGCCCATGAAGAGCATGGCTGGTTCAGAAGGACGCGGATGGGAGTTCAATGGTCCAGGTCCGTCCCAGCTGCAGGCTCCCATCCCTAGGATGACATGTCTTCTGCCTCAGTTTCCACACCCACCAAGTGAGCTGACTGAGTCCTACAGCCCTTGAAGCCTCATGCTCTGAGTCCATAAACCCTGAGCAGCGAGTGCACCACGTTTCATACAGGTGCTTTCTCACTGAGAGACTGCAGCACTCTGAGTATCATTAATTAGAGATGTAATTAATAGCACTCATTTTTCCTAGAATGATATTTTGGTGAAAACAAATGCATTGTTGATTTTTCTCTCATCTCAGTTACCCAAAGCTAAGAAATTAAGAGTTGCTAACGCCTCGTCTTCACCATCTGGGTTTTCTGGGACAGTGCCAACGTTATGGATTATATTGAATCCCTCACTCCCATCATGATTTGACATTTCTAGCATTTTCTCATCCAAGCACTATCTCCCTGATTGGCGTTTGCTGCCTACTGTGGCACCGCATTACTGTCAGAGATGTTTTCAGCTTTTTGCCTTGCAAAATCTGTTCCTGGTACCTGTACCAACGGAGACACTCTGTCCACAGGGCGACAGAAATCAAGGCCTGGGAGCAGGACTTAACTTATTCCCACAGACGTGAGAAATGCGGTGCGGGGCTTATTCCTGCTCAACGCTGGATAAAGGAGATGCCACCAAACTGCTCCTTTGAACCCTTCAATGTACAGGTCCCAGGAAGTGCAATACTTTGTTTCCAAGTGACTGGATCAACCGTCCCTACTCATTCTGTTGTTGCTGTTGTTGTGATTTTATTGGAGTATAGCTGACTGACAGTGTTGTGTTCGTTTTGGGTGTACAGCAAACTGAACCAGTTACACACACGCACACACCCACCCTTCTTGATTAGTCTCCCGTCAGGCCGTCATAGAGTACTGAGCAGAGTTCCCTGAGTTACGCAGTACGTTCTCATTAGTCATCTCTCTTATACGTGAGTATCAGTAATGTATAGCTGCCAATCCCAATCTTTTAATTCATCCTCTTTTCCCTCCTGGTTTCCATACATTTGTTCACAATTTCTTTTGTCTCTACTTCTGTCTTGCAAATAAGATCATATACACCAACAGATGGACGGATAAAGATGTGGTACATATATGCAATGGAATATTACTCACCCATGGAAAGGGGGGAAGTGTGCAGAGACGTGGACGGACCTAGAGACTGCCATATAGGGTGAAGTAAGTCAGAAAGAGAAAAACTGTCGTATGATATATAAATCTCATATATTAACACATAGGTATGGAATCTAGAAAAATGGGATGGATGAGCCTATCTATAGGCAGGAATAGACATGCAGATATAAGGAATGGATGTGTGGGCGTGGTGAGCGGGCGGGAAGGGAAGCGTGGGATGAAGAGAGAGACAGGACTTGACATACATACGCTGCCATGTATGAAACAGATAGCTAGTGGAAGCTGCTCTAGGGCTCGGGGCATTCAGCTCAGTGCTGTGTGATGACCTACAGGGAGGTGGGGTGGCAGGGAAGCCCACGAGGGTGGGGATGTGTATCTGCACGGGGCTGACTCACTTTGTTGTACAGCAGAAGCTAACACCACATTGCAAAACAATTATACTCCAATTTTAAAAAAAGTGTTGACACTTCCCACCACTGCAGATTGAGCGGCATGCATCCTTATTTGTCTCTGAACTTCCGCTGTGCCCTTTTCCAGATGAAAAGGTAAAATCCCCTTCTTGTGGCCCCCATCCTTACAAGATCTCCCATAACAGAACTGGGTGGTTCCTTAGTCATCCAGAGACATTCATTTAACCAATCAGTTTTTGTTATTTGTATTAGTTTCCGGGAACCACAGGAACCAATTTCCACAAATTCCAGAGGACGGAAGTCCAGAGTCAAGGGATGCACAGGGCCGTGCTCTGAAGAGCCCTTTCCTGATCTGGGGACTCTGCTGCCCCTTGGCGTGCACTGGGATTGGCGCGCCACTGGCATCAGCGCTTCCATCTTCCCTCGGGGGCTCTCCCCCGGGCGCTGCTGGTCAACATACTCCTTACTGGATTTAGGGCCCTTGTGGATAACCCAGGATGGTATCCCTAGATATTTAACTTACTTACAGCTGCAGTGACCCTCTCTTTTCCCCCCAAATAACATCAACAGGTTCCAGAAAATGGTGGGCAGATCTTTTGAGGGGATACCAACCAACCCACTATACAGCTCTCAGGGTGAGAGGGTTTCCCAGAGGAGCTGGACTTGGCGTGATACACTTTGTCACTGTACGTGCATCCCTCTTCCTCACAGCGCGTGCGGGCACGTGGACCACAGAGCCCAGGCTCCTCGGAACTACTGCTCCTTCTTGACCCAAGTATAAGCCATCAAGTCAAATACCCTTCTAGCTAATGGTTAGGTTTTGCTGACCTAATGCATGTATTAATATATCTTCTATATATAGTAATTATAATTATATACTTTTATATAACATATATTCATTATTAATATAATATATAATTATAATTAATATACAGTTTTTAATATATAGTAAATATAATTAATATATATAATTAATATATTAATACATAATTAATATATAGTTATATAATACATAATTAATATATAATTACATAATATATATAAATATATTTATTATATATAATTAATGTTATATAACTATAATAAATATATAAGTGTATATTAATTTATTAATATATGTGTTATAATGAATTTATTATAAAATATTAAAATAACATTTAATCTGATTATTTATTATAATAAATTTATAATATATTTATTATAATATAATATTAATATATAAATAAATTTGTATATATCAATATATATGTTATATTTATATATGGTATATTTATATAATATTTATACATAATACATGTATTATTATATATAATTAATATATTATATCTAATTATAAATATATTGGTATATTATATATTAATAATATATTAAGATATATTTATTATAATAAATTTATTTAAAATAATACTAAAATAATATTCAATATGCAAATTTATTGGTTATAATAAACTTATAATATATATTTTATAAAATATTAATACATATTATATAGTAAAATATATAAATTTTATGTTAATATATTGATACATATTTATAATTAATATATATTATCTATAACTACAATGTATAGGCATTACATATTAATATATTATTAATATATTACATTGTATTACATTTATATTAATTTATATTTAATTTATAGTTATATTTATAAATAAATTTCTAAATATAAAAACTTACATTTAATTTTTATATTGATTTATATATTTTATAAATATATTACCATATTAATATATTATTATAAATATTATATTAATAAATTATAATTAATATAATTATATATTAATATATTATTGATATATAATATGAATATAAAATTTAACATATAATTAATATAATATACATAATTATAGGTATATTATATACTTTTATATATTTATTTATACTATATACATTTATATATGTTAATTTAATATATATTCATGATAATATATATTAATTGTATATTATATATTATATATAAATTATAAATATAAATAATACATATTATGTAATTATATAATATATAATATAATTACAAATATCATATATAAATATATATTATATTATTCATAACATATTACATATAATATGTAATTATATATTATATATAATTGTTCATAAAATTCAGAAAACGAAGATCATGGCATCCAGTCCCATCACTTCATTGGAAATAGATGGGAAAACAGTGGAAACAGTGGCAGACTTTATTTTTGGGGGCTCCAAAATCAATGCAGATGGTGACTGCAGCCATGAAATTAAAAGACGCTTACTCCTTGGAAGAAAAGTTATGACCAACCTAGATAGCATATTCAAAAGCAGAGACATTACTTTGCTGACTAAGGTCTGTCTAGTCAAGGCTATGGTTTTTCCTGTGGTCATGTATGGATGTGAGAGTTGGACTGTGAAGAAGGCTGAGCGCCGAAGAATCGATGCTTTTGAACTGTGGTGTTGGAGAAGACTCTTGAGAGTCCCTTGGACTGCAAGGAGATCCAACTAGTCCATTCTAAAGGAGATCAGCCCTGGGAATTCTTTGGAAGGAATGATGCTAAAGCTGAAACTCCAGTACTTTGGCCACCTCACGAAAAGAGTTGACTCATTGGAAAAGATTCTGATGCTGGGAGGGATTGGGGGCAGGAGGAGAAGGGGATGACAGAGGATGAGATGGCTGGATGGCATCACGGACTCGATGGATGTGAGTCTGAGTGAACTCCGGGAGTTGGTGATGGACAGGGAGGCCTGGTGTGCTGCAGTTCATGGAGTTGCAAAGAGTTGGACACGACTGAGTGACTGAACTGAACTGAACTGAATATATTATATATAATATGTATATTATATATTATATATAATATGTATATTATATATTATATATAATTTTAGGTATATTATAATATATAAACATATATATATGTATATTATATATAGGTATATATAAGTGTATACCTATATGTAATATACCTAAAATTATATATATTATATATACAATATACCTATATAAATTAACATATAATTAATATAATATATGCAATTAAAGGTATTATATATTTATATAAGTATATATAAATTATTTTATATATTTTATATTATAAATATATAAATATTAAACATATTTTATATATTAGATATAATATACCTATAATTATATATTTTATATATACCTATAAATATATATAATTTATTATGTATATTATATATTATATTATATATTTATGTTATTTGTAATTATATATATTTATATACATGATATATATTATATATTTATGTATTATATATTTTATATATAATATTTATACATTATATATTTATAGTTTTTATATATAGGTATATTACCAATTATATTTACTAATATATTATTACCAAACCGCACATACTGGTTTCTTCGAGTTTGTATTCCAGCTCATCCATATCTGCACATTTTATACATGTTAGAAGCTCAACAGGATGCAGACACAAATCATGTTAATTTTCTTTGGGATCAAATAATGAGAAGTCATATCTCAAAAAACCTTCTGAATTTCTGGCTCCGAAGATACAGAACTATGATAACTGATGTATGAGGGGATAAAATCTGAAGGCATTTTTCTTTAAGCTGGTTACCAGTACCAATTTTGTCTTGTAAGTTTTCAGAAAGTTAGTTTTAGATCAGGAGAAGAAAAAGTATTCTTCCATATGTAATCTCTGCTCTTCCTTAGCACAACCAATGACTCACCTCTCTTCCTGTTTCGCTGTTGCCTTGAGACAAAGGCTTGTGCTGGAATCAAGCGATGACTGAGGGCCACCAGCGGGGCCCGTGACACTGAGTGGTACAGCTGAGGGTCAGAGGGGTTTGTAGGATCTGATATTGTCACCTGTCCTGGAATTTTATGACTTGAGTTATGGTTGATTATGACTTAGGATACTCAGAGTCATGGGAAGATAGGGTCATCATGGGGTCACACAAATCTGAATGGGCTCTGGCTAGTAGAGCTGGTATACATTTCAAATGCATTCATTTTAGCAGCAGAATCTTGAATGAATACAAAAGCAATTATACCACTGGTCTGGCTTAAACAGGTCTAATCTACTTCCCAGTGTATAATATATCCTGTGGTGTACTGGAGCTGGCTCCTATCAGCTCATAAGTTTCCAGGAAATTTGTGAGCCAGTTAAATCAACTATATTAAAGATCAGCTTATATATGCTCGCAATAAATTATATTAAAAACAAAGGTAACTGGCGTTTGGGGTTAGTAGATGCAAACTATCACATAGAGAATGGACAAACGACAGGACCCTGCTGTATACCGCAGGATACCATTTGATGTCCTGGAGTAAGCCGTAGTGGAAGAAAGTATGAAAAAGAATGCACTTATGTGTATAACTGAGTCACTTTTCTGTACCGCAGAAATTAACACTGTAAATCAACTATACTTCAATAAAAAAATTTTTTTAAGCCAAAGGTAATAAATACTTAAAACTGATCACTTCCTGACCATCTTATTACAACTTACCAGTTTATCAGTGTTAAGTTTTCATCTCTAAAGGCCCAGAGTTTATTTGATCTCACAACTATGACTTCATATCACTTTTCACAGGGAGACAGAAACCAGTTCCCACCAGTGTGTCAAAGGCAGTCTTAGAAATCCATAAATCCATGAATCTGCAAGAGATACATAGAATTGATCGGTACTTTTCCCTTTCAAAGTACTATTGAAGTTTTCCTCTGTTCCTAATATAGAAGCTTTGCTTTCTGTTATCATATTTTGGAGAAACACGCAGAGGGTGAGGAAAAGCGCAAAGCAGATGAAGGAAGGATGTGGGCCAGAAAAGCTCCTGTGCATGACAGTTCACACCCCCTTCCCCCAGCCCTTCGGAGAAGCTGTATGCTCACCCTATTTGTGAAGCATGAGCGTCGCTTCTCATTTTTCTTTGGCAAGAATATTAAAACTGTGACACTCTATTCCTAACATATTAGGTTAGCTACTATTTTAAATATGTCAAATACAATACATTTCCACCTAAGGGAAATCCCTTTACTTCTTTGGAGCAAGTTATGCTATTCTAAGAGCAGTCTGTCTGCACTAAACCATCCAAGATGGAGTAGCCTCTACTAACCAGGGTCCCCGCTGCCTGTGTGCATGCGCAGTCACATCCAAGTTACATGGCAGGTAGGAGCACCGAGGGCCTTTCTCATCACTGCAGTCACACTACATCACGCTAAGCTGTGCAAGACCTTCCGTACCTAGTAGAATGGATGCTATTGGCTGCACGTTCCAAACCCTTTACCCAGATCTTGCAGACTAAGTCATGCTTATGTTTGGGGTGTTCCCTTTCCTCCACCAGGTAATGTGCTTAGAAAAATGACCCGGCTTCTACACAGAGGTAAATCTTTCCCATCAGTGTTTTTTATTAAAGTACAGTTAACCTACAATATTGTGTTAGGTTCTTTTGCACAGGAAAGGGATTCAGGTGTACATATATACACATATATATTCTTTTCCGTTATGACTTCTCGCAGGATGTTTAATCTAGCTCTCTGTGCTATGCAGTAGGACCTTGTTTTCATCTATTCTGTGTATGAACGCTTACATCTGCTGACCCTAACCTCCTACTCCAGCCCTTTCCCAAGCCCCTGCCCCTTGGCAACCACCAATCTCTTCTCTAGATCTGTGATCTCAGAGGTAAATCTTACTTCCTCCAACTCTAGCATAGTCATCCTGCTCCCCTTGCTAATGACTGGTTAGAGACTGGGTATGTGACTCTCTTAGGACCAAAAGAGGTCTGCTGAGGACATCTGGGAGGAGTTCCTCGTGGATTAAAGAGACACACCCGGAAAGACGGTCCCTCCATTCTAGGCCCTCCCGCTTCTTCATGAAGGACTTCACACTCAGCAGCTATCTTGTCACCATGCGATGAGGTGAGAAGGCCATGCTGACAAACTGAGCATCTTTGATACTTCATTTTCCAGCCCAGGGCTTCTCACTGTTTACATAATAAACATCATTATTGCTCATGCCAGTAGCTCTCAATGCATACACCATAAGCATAAGCTGCACCTGGGAGATTTCTGGAAATCCAGAATTTTAGGCACTTCAGTTGACCGTTGACCATCACGTGGGTTAGGAGTGCTGACCCTCTAGGTGGTAAAGAACCCACATATAATTCATAGCCAGCCCTCCATGTACAAGATCCCTCTGGATCTGAGGGCCCTGAGTTCGCAGGCTCCACCCACTGCGGACCCTGCACGGTACTGTTCGTTGTTGTTGCTCTTTAGCCGCTGAGTCGTGTCTGACTCTTCGCAATCCCATGGACTGTAGCCCGTCAGGCTCCTCTGTCCACAGGGTTTTCCAGGCAAGAATACTGAATGGGTTGCCATTTCCTCCTCCAGGCGATCTTCCCGACCCAGGGATCAAACCCACATCTCCTTCATTGGCAGGTGGGTTCTCTGCCACTGAGTCGCCTGGGAAGCCCGTACGGTATTGTAGTATTTCCTACTGAAACCAAGGCGTGTATAAGTGGACGCACACAGCTCAAACCTGTGAAGGGCCAACTCTACTTGAGACTTACTGAATTAGAACCTCTGGGGAAGGGGCCTGGCAGTCTATGATTTAACAGCCCTCCAAGTGATCCTGATCCATGCTCAAGTTTGATAACCATGGGTTCAAATAATGTAATAACATCTGGCCACAGGGTTTAGAATTTGATTGGCAATTGAGAATTCCTAGATCATTTTCAAATAAAAGACATTGTGATATGCTTATAGGGTGACCTAGAGGAAGTCCTCAAATGGAAGCTAATGTTTGGTGACTGTGAGCAATCACTTAGCACCTTTCTGGGTCAGCTAAATGGCAACCTACTCCAGTGTTCTTGCCTGGAGAATCCCAGGGATGGAGCCTGGTGGGCTGCTGTCTATGGGGTCGCACAGAGTCGGACACGACTGCAGTGACTTAGCAGTTAGCAGTAAATTTATTATAAAATGGTGATTGTAGCTCACAATGCATGTAGGGAAGCTGTTAGCACTCCATGATAGAGACAAACCATATATTTACCAACCAGCCCACTGGAAGCTTTTACAGTTTCCCTCTTGGCTACACAATAAAATGTCCTATTCCATCTACTATGAATTTCTAAACAAACAATTATATGGTGAAGGGTGATAATTACTAAAATATTCTTCCCTTTTATTACGAGGAAGGTAAAGTGAAAGGCTGACATGAATTTTCAGTGAGATTTTGAGGCACAGAAGAAAATGTATGAAACTCCCATAATTAAAATGCTAAGCTTAAAAAGATAAGCTTTCAGAGTATAGGATATAAACTGCAGCTTTATACTTGACCACAAGTACTCTATTGAGATAACATGGAATCCTGTCCCTTTGCTTATAAAGAAGCAAATGTAATACAGACAAACACTGCAAACTAATTAATTTCATATGTGCACGATGATAGCAGTGACTAATAATAATACCACCTTTGGATGCTAGTTAAGCTCATTTCCCATTCTTTGATGACTTTAATTGTATTCAGCTGTAGTGTGAATTCATAACCAAACATTTAGGTACACAGAATAGCAAAGATCAAAGTAATCAATAAATGAGGCCATACATGTGATTCACCGAACTGTGCAGGTTGGTAATTTGAGGTCTACCAGGATGAATGCACCAAGGAGCCTGCAACAGAGCTGAGCTCAACTTCAGCAGAAAGTGACTTCTGCAGCAGCTACTCCAGAATCATTCCATTTACAATAATGTACGACCTGGCTCTCATATAGGCCACATTGCAGGGTCTACAGTTTCCACTCCAGACTGTCTTTCCTACTCAGTGTGGTTTCTAAGTTTAGCTTAACACTCCACTCACTTCGACCTGGCCGAAGAAGAGGCAGTCAGTGCAGCGATTACGAATGCTGGCTTCAGAGCTAGTTTGCCCGTGTTTCCTACCTCTCAGGGTAACACGACCTCATATGTAAAGTGCTTGGGCAGCAGCTGGCCCAAGATAAGCGCTCAACTCATATTAACTCTAAACATTCTCCTTGTGAGAGTGTATAGACATTACCAGGAGAGATTTTTCAAACTGCAATATATTCAAAATTAAACCTTATTCCTTAAGAATTTTGAGAAGTACCTTTGGGAACATGGCTTCCTTTTATCCCACCATCAACACCCCAGCACACACACACTCTCTTCCCCACTTGAAGGTCATTGTTATACTGAACCTGTTATGGCTCAGAGTGTTTTAAGTTACAGGAAAGAATATGAATTTGGCTTAAACTTTCTTTTTTTCCCCTGACAATGTGGTTTATTTGACAAACAAAAAACTCTACAGTGAATGCACTTTAATTAGCAACAACATAAAATGTTAGCAGGTTACATCCAATTTCTGTTACTTTATTACAGAAACTATGAAAATTACTTGGCCTCTACTGTAGTCAGCCTTTTTACCTTAACACGGGGGATCATGCCCCATCACCACTGGATTATCGTAAATGCTAAATAAGATCATCTCAATCAAAAGCATTTTGTGAGCTACAAAGAAATGTATACACATATACACACACATGTATACACATATACACACACATGTATATATACACACACATACACATAGGTACATATGTACACATATACATACATGTATGTACTGGGCTTTCCTGGTGGCTCAGTGGTAAAGAATTTGCCTGTCAATGCAGAAGATGTGGGTTTGACTCTTGGGTCAGCAAGATCCCCTGGAGAAGGAAATGCCAGCCTACTCCCGTATTCTTGCCTGGAAAATCCCATGGACAGAGGAGCCTGGCTATAATCCATAGGGTCTCAAAAGAGTCGGACATGACTTAGCAACTAAATAACAACAAATATATGTATGTGTGTGTGTGTCTTGGGGATATGGTTTTGCTTTATATACCATTTATCCTTAGTACTCAGAGGAGTGTAAAATAAAATTTTTCTGTATAAATGAGTGTTTACTAAACCACAGTCTGGCCCTTGAACTATTCTAGGACTTTTTGTTTTATTTTGTTAAGGTACAGAAATGCCTCCATAGAATTTCTGTCTTCTGTGCTCATCCTTTGGAACATACGCCTAAAGGCAGCGTCACCAAGGTAACCGGTGCTATCTTCATGATTCTTGCCTGACATTGTCAGCCTGTCGTCTGGAACCCTTGGGGACCATTTACAGCAACTCCAGGGACCCGTGCTCATGGCTGCTTCTCTTGTCAACAGTGGAATGACTCTTATCATTTTGCTAATAAAACAGATGGAGTGATGGTAACCAAGCTTGGGCGAATAATTTCTAAGTAGACTCCTAGGGCATTTGGGACAGATCATTTGCCCTTGGAATTGGTCTGGCACATTCAAAATGCACTGGTATTTTGCTGGTAGATTTGGTTGCTTTTGGCCATTTAAAACTTGGATTCCTTTTATTGCTAATAAGCCTAGACAGGTATCAAGAGTGTCCACATACCCACATAAAACACACGGACACTGGACTGTAAAGATATACATTAAATAAACTAAAGTGGGAGCATGAGATAGAAGTACATATTTGCTTCCAAAGGCTGCCACAGGAGTTACCACAGGCCAGTGGCTTGCACCAACAGAAGTTTATTCTCGCACGCCGCTGGGCGTCAGAAGTGTGAAATCAAGGCACAGCAGAACCGCATCCTGTCTAAAGCCTCGAGGAGGAAGCTCCCTTATCTCTCCAGCCTCTGTGGCGTCAGGAATTCCCCGCCTGTGGCTGTGTTACTCCGAGCCCATCTCCTTCTGCAAGCGGCCCCCCTGCTGCACCTGCCTGTCTCTCCTCTCCACGTTTCTTTTAGGGGCCTGTCATTGGGCAATCCAGGGCGGTCTTATCTCAAGAGTCCTACTTACATTTTCAAAGACCCCTTTTGAATCAAGATCACGTTCACAGGCTCTGACGACATGGACGTACTCACTGAGGGACACTATTCAACTGACTAAAAAGGACATCAGTGATAAAGGAGACCAAGAAAGGAATCCCACATGGGCACGCACATGAGAACTCAGACCCGTGAATGTAAGCGATCATTATTGCCCATTTTTCTCTGTTACAGTCGCCAGTGTGGTTTCTGTTTCCACAACTGGTCAGTGACTGAACCAGCAACAAATAGGTCTTCTCCTCTTCCAGCTCTATCGAGGTGTAAGTTCACACGATGTCATTTGCCAATTAAGGGAAGTAACAAGGTGCTGTGATACTTGCGTGCACTGTGAAATGGTTACCGCAACCAAGTTAGTCAGCACGTCTGCCAGCTCACACGGTGGCCGTCTGTGTGTTTGTGCGTGTCTGTGTGTGTGTGTGTGTGTGCATAGATTCGCTACATCTACTTTTAGAAAATTTCAAGTATACATTACAGTACTGTTAACTCTGGTCACCATTAGTTCCCTACAGTTCTTGTCTTATAACAGAAAGTTTGTACCCTTTGACCAACATCTCCCCATTTCCCCAACGCCCCAGCCCCCGACAACCACTAATCTACCAGTTTCAATGATTTTTATCTGTTTCAGATTCCACATACAAGTGAAATTATACAGTACTTGTCTTCGATTTTTTTCACATAGCATGAGGTTAAGTTTCATTAACGGTGTCACAGGAATTTCCTTTTACGGCTGAATAATATTCCATTATGTGTGCACATGTGCGCATATGTATGTGTGTGTATGTATAGACACATATCTGTCTATATGTGTATATGTGTGTGTGTATATGCACACACCACACACACGTCACACTCTCCTTACCCACTCATTTGCTGAGGGACAACTGAGTTGGCTCCGTGTCTTGGCTTTGTGAACCGCGCTGCAGTGAGCATGAGAGGCGCAGAGTTCCCATCGAGACGGCCAGCGCTTCTCCTTGACTGCATGCCCAGAAGCGGGAGTGCCGGGCCACACGACAGCCCCACTTCTACTTCTCTGAGGAAACACGATGCTGCTTTCCACAGTGGCTACACCAGCTTACGTTCCCACCGGCTGTACAGAGTCCTTTTTTCTCATCCTTGCCAACACTGGTTACCTCTTGCCTTTCTGAGAACAGCCATCCTGACATGTGTGAGGTGATAGCCCACTGTCTACTTGATTGGCAGTTTTCTGATGATTAGAGACGCTTAGCACCCTTTTATGTACTCGATGGCCATTTATATGTTTTGCATCAAACTGTCTATTCTGGTCCTTTGCCAATTTTTAAATCAGATTATTTGTTCATTTCTGCTGTTGAGTTGCATGAGTTCCTTATATATTTTGGATATTACCCCCTATACCCTGAACCTATTTGTTCAATAAACATGAATGGAGACATTTTTTAATATCTGTAACAACACAGTCCCTATATATAAAACGATGAAAGTCATAGTTCATGGATCTGAAAGCCTCCTGGAGACCCACTGGGGGAGGGAATGAACACCGATGGCCTCTCTTACATGATGACAACAGTGGACCATCCAACGTATTCTCTCACATCTCTTCAACGACCTTCTTTCCTCTACTTCAAAACTGCTTCAAAACCTCTGTTTTCTCAATGTACTGACTAACATGCGCTATTAACCACATTTCTACTCTGATCTCCACCTATGTTTCTTTAGTTGACATTTAAACCCTTTATTTTAACCTGAAAGCTTAATTTGTTAGCTCATTTATCACTTTTTTTCTTACTAGGTAAAAACCAATTCTACTAAGCATCCACAGAGATCTCTGGAGGACCGGCTCTGCAAACCTCCAGCTCTACAGTCAGACTCGTCCCAAGATCTCTGAATGAAAGCCACCATTCACCGTATGGAAACCGGTGCTTCCGAGAGAAACCCTGCCTTCACACTGCTGCCTCCCAGAGGGCACGGACTCCCGCTGGGAGATAAACTAACCTGGTGTCAATGATCTCAAACCCAAGTTGGGCACATTTCAAAAATTCTCATTTATCAAAGTTTACACTGGAATGGAGTCACACAGATAATTTGCTTAAACCTACTTAAAGGGAAAGAGGATAGCTTTTTTTAAAAAGATGCTATTTATGTATTTACGTATTCATTTATTTATTCATGTCCATTCTGACCATGCCACATGGCATGTGGGATCTTAGTTCCCTGACCATGGACTGAAACTGCCTACAGATAGTGAAGCGTGCAGTCTTCTGTGTGTGGACGACCAGGGAATTCCCAAGGATATCTTCTAGTTAAGCAAACCGTGAAAACAAGAGAAGCAGTGCTTCCAGAACGGCAGAACAAGGGGCTCGGTGAAAACTCTCCCCGGTAAAACAGAAACTTAACCGAGGCAGAAAGAGTTGTTTTAATCCTTTGATGTCTATAGAAAGCGTCCTGTGAGAATACATCAAGTAGAGAAACATTCATTCGTGAAAATCGACTACATCTTGGTTAGAATAAGAAGCCTCTCGCTCCTTCTCACCTACCCTCCTTGCCCAGCTCTGTGAACAGCCTGTCCGCCAGGCAGTTTACTCCAGGTCACAGCAGCCAAAGCCAAGTCACCAGGCAGACAGACAGACAAGCAAATGAAACAACAGCTCCTGGGGGGATCAGGATCCAGCGCTGCGACAGCATAGTGTATAAAATGTCCAGTTTTCAACCAAAAATTGTGAGATGTGAAGAAAAAAAAGGAAAACTGTGACCCATCCACAGGGGAAAAAAAGCCACAAGATCTGCCTCTGAGGAGGCCCAGAGGGTGAACTGGGCAGGCAGAGAAACCTCAGAGCCGCTACTACTCAGGGCATGATGCGAAGAGAAGGGAATGAGACTGTGCTCACAGGAATGAGGGTATGGTGACAACGTCTCTGTAAATAGAGACCAATAAAAAGGTAAAAAAAAAATAAAATAAAATAAAAAGAACCAGTTAGTAAAGTGCAAACCCAAGATTAACAATTCGCTGGAGGGGCTCAGCAGTAAATATAAGCTGGCAGAAGAATCAGCAAATTTGAAGACAGGTCAGTCGAAAGAATGTGATCTGAATAACAGAGGAAAAAGTTGGAAGAAAAATCAAATCTCAAAGAGGTACACACAGGATTGCAGACACCATACACACAAATCAACACACGAGGAATGGGAGAAGAGAAAGAAGCCAAAGAAAAAATATTCCAAGAGGTAATCAGTTCAGTTCAGTCGCTCAGTCATGTCCGACTCTTTGAGACCCCAGGCCTCCCTGTCCAACAACTCCCGGGGTTTACCCAAACTCATGTCCATTGAGTCGGTGATGTCATCCAACCATCTCATCCTCTGTCGTCCCCTTCTCCTCCTGCCTTCAATCTTTCCCAGCATCAGGGTCTTTTCCAATGAGTCAGTTCTTCACATCAGGTGGCCAAAGTATTGGAGTTTCAGCTTCAGCATCAGTCCTTCCAATGAACACCCAGGATTGATCTCCTTTAGGATGGACTGGTTGGATCTCCTTACAGTCCAAGGGACACTCAAGAGTCTTCTCCAATACCACAGTTCAAAAGCATCAATTCTTTGGCCTTCAGCTTTTTTTATAGTCCAACTCTCACATCCATACATGACCACAGGAAAAACCATAGCTTTGACTAGATGGACCTTTGTTGGCAAAGTAATGTCTCTGCTTTTTAATATGCTGTCTAGGTTGGTCATGGAATTTCTTCTAAGGAGCAAGCGTCTTTTAATTTCATGGCTGCAGTCACTGTCTGCAGTGATTTTGGAGCCCCCCAGAAATAAAGTCTCTCACTGTTTTCATTGTTTTCCCATCTATTTGCCATGACGTGATGGACCAGATGCTATGATCTTCATTTATTAAATGTTGAGGTTTAAGCCAACTTTTTCACTCTCCTCTTTCACTTTCATCAAGAAGCTCTTTACTTCTTCTTTGCTTTCTGCATAAGCATGGTGTCATCTGCATAACTGAGGTTATTGATATTTCTCCCAGCAATCTTGATTCCAGCTTGTGCTTCATCCAGCCCAGCATTTCTCATGATGTACTCTGCATATAAGTTAAATAATCAAGGTGACAATATACAGCCTTGACATACTCCTTTCCCAATTTGGAACCAGTCTGTTGTTCTATGTCTGGTTCTAATTGTTACTTCTTGACTTGCATACAGGTTTCTCAGGAGGCAGGTGAGGTGGTCTGGTATTCCCATGTATTTAAGAATTTTCCAGTTTGTTGTGATCCACACAGTCAAAGCATAGTCAGTAAAGGAGAAGTATGTTTTTCTGGAACGCTCTTGCTCTTTCTATGAGAAGGTGATAGCTAGAATCTACACTTACTGCATTACTGTGCCTGCATGCTAAGTCGCTTCAGTCATATTCCACTCTTTGTGACACCATGCACTGTGGACGACCAGGCTCCTCTGTCCACAGGATTCTCCAGGCAAGAATACTGGAGTGGGCCGCCATGCCCTCCTCCAGGGGATCTTTCCCACCCAAGAATCGAACCTGAGTCTCCTGCGTATCCTGCACTGAAGCAGATTCTTTACCACTAGCACCACCTAGGAAGCCCCTGCACCACCACTGGGTATCTAGACTGCCTACAAGGCCCCCGCCCAGTCAGTAGGTCCTGCTTCTCCCCTGGCCCTGGGACCTGCTCCAGTAACCCCAGTCCTGACCTCATCCCCTCGGTCCTGCCGGACCAGTCTGATAGCTTTCTGTCCACAGACATTTGCTACCTATCTGCCCTGTGTCTTTGAGTTCCCAGTCACCGATTCTCTTCCTGAGCCCATATTGACCCAGCCACGTCAAACCTCAGTTTCCCCTTCATCCTACATTTCCCAGCCTATCACAATCAACTTCTTTCTCTTCAGGGGTACCAGGTACCACCCTGAATCCCAGCCTTGGTCAGAGCCAGGGAGAGATTTCAGACGCTTCAAAGCTAAGCCTGTTTCATCTCTAATTTATAGGAAAAAGAAACCTGAAAGGCAGGCATCTTCTGCCCATTCTGGAGGTGATAATACCGAAGTTTAGAGAGGTGAACCTCTCACCAGTAAACAGTACAGCAGGGAAATGATCCGCACTCCCCGCTGTACGACCACACCCAGATTCTGTGCTCAGCTCTGTTCTTCCTGCTACACTTAAGGGCTATAGAGTCTAATAGTTTTCTCGCTACCATAACAAATTATCCACAAACTTACTGGCTTAACACAGCAGAGATTGATCATCTTACTGTTCTGTAGCTCAGAACTCCGCTGCAGGTCACGCTGGGTTAAGTCAAGGTATTGACTGGCTGCGTTCCTTCCGGAGGCTTAGAGGAGAATCGGCCCCTTGCCTTCTCGGCTGCTGGACCCTGCACTGCCTTCCCGACGCCTTTCATGAGCCTTCCTACCACAGCATCCCTCAGACACTGGCTTGTCCTCAGCCTCCTTCTTCCACTTTTCAAGACCCAGCTGTGGGACTTCCCTGGCGGTCCAGTGGTTGAGAAACCACCTTCCAAGGCAGGGGACATGGGTTTGATCCCTGGTTGGGAATTAAGATCCCACACGCCACGGGGCAACTAAGCTCTCACACCCTAACTAGAGAGCCTGCAGCCCTCAGCTAAAGGCCCCACGTGGTGCAGCCAAGAGCCTGCGCGCCCCATGCCTTAAAGCAAAAGAACAGGGAGATTCAGTCTGATTACAGGGCATTTCACGGGTCCATCTATCTGTTTGAATATATTCTGGGAGTTCAGGTCTGCAAGGAACGCAAGTTCCGTCCACCGGAACGCTCATGGCCGGCTTAGGTGAGTGTTTCTGTTCTTGCTGCAAGTGACGCAAGTGGGCTGGCCAGTCTGTTTCGTTGCTTTGTTCCTCTGTGGCCAAGCAAAAGGAAAAGTTACTAAGACAGTGCAATAGCTATGAAGCAGGATTGGAAACAGAGCAAAAATAAGCCAAGAAGGAATGATTAGAGGATCTTGTTCGGACACGTTCTTTGGAAAAAGACTTCAAAATATCAGGGTTAAAAAAGCTTTTATAATACCTAAGCAATATCCACATACAGTGTTTAATTTTCTTTAAGACTGTTTGCTTGGGTAAAAAGAAATTTGGGAAACTGCTCCTGGAACTATGCAAAATTCAATGGCCTAAAGATATTATATATAGGGCACAGATTAAGACTGTAATTTCAAGATATCATAAAAAAGTAAAATAGTGCAGAAAATAGAGAGTGTTGATGCCACCATGGACTGTAGCCCAGCAGGCTCCTCTGTGCATGGGATTTCCCAGACAAGAATACTAGAGTGAGGTGCCATTCCCTTCTCCAGGGGATGTTCCTGACCCAGGAACTGAAACCCACATCTCCTGCATTGAAGGTAGATTCTTTACTCACTGAGGCATCAGGGAAACCCATCAAATATAGATAAAATAGATAATTAACAAGGATTTACTTACAGGATAAGGAACTCTACTCAATATTCTGTAATGATCTATATGGGCAAAGACTCTAAAAAAGAGTGGATATGTGTATATCAATAACTGATTCACTTTGCTGTATGCGGGAAACTAACACAACATTGTAAGCCAACTATACTCCAATAAAAATTAAAAACAAAATTACAGGCACATCATAGCTAAGAAACAGAGTGGAAGCAACAGTCAGGAGCTGAGAGCCCCCAGTTAAGCCCCGGTGCCTCAGCCGCACTTCCCGCTCTCAGATCTTCCTCCATCTCCATGGAAAAGGGATGAAGCCCGTCTCCTCTGACTCCTCAAACGGGGTACGGGGGATGGAGGGTCCTTAGAGTGGGAGATCTGACGTAGCATAAGAAATATTCTTTGGCTGTCTCACGCCAATGAAAATTTAAAATAATATAAAGTTAAATAACTGAGGACAGGAAAATAGTCAAGTTGACACATCAAAAGACCACTGTAGGGATTTCCCTGGTGGTCCAGTGGTTGAGACCTCACCTTCCAATTGCAAGTTTGATCCCTGGGTGGGGAAAGAAGATCCCACATGCCTCCGGGCCAAAAGTCAAAACATAAAACAGAAGCAATGTTTTAACAAGTTCAGTAAAAACTTTAAAAGTGGTCTACATCAGAAACTCTTTTAAAAAGACCAGCACAGAAGGGAGGGAGCAGAACAGGGCACCTCAGTTTACACACGTAACCAACTACTACTCGCAAAGCAGGAAAGATAATTTGCCAAAAGACAATGATGGGATTATCCTGGATAAGTCCATGGATTCTGAGCAGCCAAGAACACAGCCCCACTGCAGAGGCTGGAGAGGACTGCCCAGAATGAGCAGACAGCCCACAGTGACAAGGACTCTCTACCAGCGGGATCTTGCCATCACCTCTGCCTTGTCAGTGTCCATCCAAGGAGCTATGTATCTGAGACACCACAGTCTCACCTATCACCTTGATTCCTTAATGCAGAGTAAGGCATCTCAGGAGTATCAAGCACAGGGCGAGTTTAGGGTTAGGAATTATTTTAAGGCACAGAGGCCTGTGGTTTGGTCACTCAGTTGTGTCTGACTCTTTGCGACCCCCTGGACTGCAGCCCGCCAGGCTCCTCTGTCCATGGGATTCTCCAGACAAGAACACTAGAGCGGGCTGCCATCTCCTTCTCCAACAGATGCCTATGGAAACCCTCAAACTATAACATATTAGAAGTTACTGTTTAAGCCTCTGGTCAAGTGTTACTTTAGGTTAGAAAATCACTGAAGCGTATCAAACTTTCTATTAACAGCATGCCCGCTGGGCGGGAGGAAATGCACCATCCTCAATGAGAACTAGCCGTGTTATCAGCACAGAACACGTACGAGATGGAGATAAAGCTGAAGTCAAAACTTCAAGAGGTTACGTCTACCAAAGAATAAACCCAGCTGATGTCTAACTTCCTTAGGACTGCTGAAAACACAGAGGATAAAGTCGAGCTGGAGCCTCACCTCTGTCCGTTCCGTTCATTCTTTCCCTCTCCTACCATTCGTTTTGCAAGTTTGGATAAACTCTCCCTTTCGTGGTTGCCTGCCATCTCTCCCACTTTCATTCCCTCTATAAACACCATTTCTGCTGCATCTTCAAAAGCTTATCTCCTCTCCACAGCTGTCTGTTCAAAGTTGAGAGCCTGACACTGATTTAAGCAGCTTGAATTGCTCTGAAATAAATTCCTCAGGGCAAAGACCAATTCCTTATGCACTGTCAATAGCTAAATATGGTGTTGGTGTTGCATAAACACAGTATGAATATAAATAACAGAAAGTTCAAAAAAAGGGTAATAATTTCTGTATGTTAGACAATTAAAATCTAAAGCTTTGGAGTGAACTCTGGGTGCTCCTAGAAATTATCAGAAGATGACGCTCTCTTCTACTGGATGGGAGAGAGAGCTTTACAAATGGAAAAACTGCAGATCCATTCAGGAATGTCCGGGGAACTGGTTCTTTATTCCACCATGCCTGGCTGTCCATGGTGGAGAATGCCAGCTGTTCACAGTTACCCCTTTCCCCTAGGCCTTCCTGTGGGGAGAGGAGAACTCCCAGTGCTTCTGACCGTGGGCTTCCCATGTGGTTTGATTCGGCCGGTGAATGTAAGGGGACACGCACGGACAGACATCCCACACGTGCTGACATGCTTTTCTTTAGCCTCTGCTGCTGCTGCTAAGTCGCTGCAGTCGTGTCCGACTCTGTGCGACCCCATAGACGGCAGCCCACCCAGCTCTCCCATCCCTGGGATTCTCCAGGCAAGAATACTGGAGTGGGTTGCCATTTCCCCCTCCTATGCATGAAAGTGACAAGTGAAAGTGAAGTGGTGTCCGACTCCTAGCGATCCCGTGGACTGCAGCCTACCAGGCTCCTCCATCCATGGGACCTTACCGGCAAGAGTACTAGAGCTCCTGAATTTCACCAGAAGCTCAGAATTCTATCATGATTCCAGCATGAGGAGACAGGTGGCACATACTTGGATCACCCAAATTCTGAATCCTAATCCAGCTGACTGCAAATGATCTCAGCTAAGCCCAGCAGAGCACAGCTGACTTACAGACAGGAGAGGAGGGACTAAACGTTTATTATTATAAGCCTCTGAGGTGAAGGGGTGGCTTTTAACATAGCCTAGTGGGAGCAATGCCCAAGAAATATGTTCTTCAATCTGCAATTAGAAGAAGTGAAACATTAGGAAATATTGACTCTAAAAAAGAGTCTGCTCTTGGGCATACTCTCCTGTGATCTCTCTAGCCAATCTCTATCCCAGGACGCAATTTCAGAAAATTTCAAGTCACTCCATGAGATGATTCTAGCATTTTTTTAAAGCATTTTTTTGCAATAAAACATCTTGGACACATGCCCGACTAATGAGTAACCCTTAGTTGGCACACAGATACAGATGAATACTCCTAGAAGAAACACTGCTTTTCATTGCCATGGCTTGTCTTGAAGACGGGCCCTCAAAGAGTCATGCCTCCCAGTATTCACGCAGTTGTATGGTCCTTTTCCACTGTGAACATGAAACATGAAACATGAAACATGAACATGAAATCCTGTGAAACTGAAAGAGTGCAGTGTGCGTGACACGCGGCAACTGTGGAAGCAATGTGAGAAGGTTCGTAGCTCTTCTGTGGATTCTTAGAACACATACTCTAGAGCCCTGGGTGCTAAAGCAGTCAGATGCTCCAGCTAGAGAGACGATCCGGGAAAGGCCTGGAACTCACGGACGAGAGAGACCAAGCTGAGACCAGGGCCCCTGCTGTGCCTCCCAAGCTGCAGACCAGTAAGACCACGAGCAAGTGAAGCCTTCTCAGACTCTCCAGATCATCCCCGCGACCCACTGCAAGTGACCGCGTGACCCAGCCAAGCCCTGCTCGACCCTTGACTTACAGATTGTGAGCATAATAAAGTCGCTTTGTTTTAAACCAGAAGGTCTGTGGTTATACATCAACTGGTACCTGAAGCATTCATTTACACAGTTTACCAGAGTAGCATAGTAACCGATTATAAAACAATCCCAACGTTTGTAACTGAGCAGGATTCCATGGGGGCCTTCCCAGGACAGACCCCCTGTGCCCCGTGCCCTCCCCATGCCTCTTGTCTGTAAAAAAATTCTTTAGCCTCCCAGATGCTCCCTGAGCAAATTTAATCAGAGAAGTGAGAAAATACAGAGAGGAAGGGAAAAAATAAAACAAACAAGCAATACACAACAGTAATAGCTGGGTCACTAGAGACGGTGGAGGCCCTTTAGGTCCTCTTCAAGGGCTATGGATGATATTCTGAGCCATGGCCTGTGAGCGGTTTTGCAGATACTGACACCCCACAGGGCGGGAGAAGTTAGCTGTGGGCTGCCCACCAGTGCACAGGCCCCAGACCAGTTGAAACAGGAGGTTGACCATGTTGACCCTGACTACCTCACCACCAACCAATCAGAAGAATGTCCGCGGGCTGATCACACACTGCATACCCTCTCCTGCTCACCATGCCCTTAGAAACCTTTCCCTGAGCGCCGCCGGGGAGTACGGGTCTTTCAAGCACTAGCTGCCTGGACTCCTTGCTTGGCCCTCGCACTTTCCTTCACCACAACCCGGTGTCGGTAGTTGGCTTCACTGCGTTTAGGCGAGGGAAGCCAGGTGTGGGTCAGCTAACATATTTACTAATGCTGTTACACGGCGTTGTGTACCATGTGTCAATATTTAATTCCTTCCTCACACTAATATAAGTACCGATCAAATATGTCACATAATTATTTCCATTTGATAAGTGAGAAAGTTCAGACACAGTGATGTTAATTAAATTGCTCAATGTCAAATGGGTAGTAAGGTAGTGGAAACAAGGTCTGACCTGGGAAGTATCACAAGTCCTGATCCCTAACTAAACTAATGAAACATTCCGGAACGGTGCAGAGCTGTGGTTTCCTAGGCAATGCATTTTTCACTTAGCCAGTTCACAGCCACTGAGGCAGCCAGTTCACACACAGTTTGATGAAGGTTACAATGTTGGCATTTGTGCAAAAAAACAAGCAGGGTATTAAATTACACCTGTTAAAGGAAAGGCTGAAGATCCGACTCCCTAAGTCTTTGAGGTGTTGGAAGGGCACAAGGCCAAAAGAGTTTATGGGAAATAAAACTCTACTGATAGCTGGCCAAAAAACATTAGTATTCACAACAAAGACAACTGCTACCTGCCAATTCAAGAAAGAAACGGTGCAGTTAGGAAACTTTATGGAGCAGAGCACTTCTCCTTTCTGGGTGGGCTTGTCATGGGGGCCTGATTTAGCTGAGTGTAAAATTTGATTATGTGACTGACTGACTTCGGTTTTCACAAGAGTGTTGCCTCAAATATAATTATCTCTGTGGCCAGTAAGTAGGCAAAATGTTTCCACTTGTTTATAAACAACCATCAGTGTGGATCTAAGAAGAATAAGGGGAATCTAAGGTTTCCAGGTAATACGGAAATGATGGATTCTATTCTATCAGCTGTGATTGATAGCAGGAGGTCTTCTGATGTCCACAAGGGGCCTTGATAGAAGTCCCTGGCCCAGGGCTCCAGGCATTTTTGCCATTGAGAGGCCTCAGATCAGTGGATAGGCCTCTGCTTGCAACAGTGGTTTCAAGCTTGAAACAGTGGTAAGTAACAATAGAAAGTAACAATAGAAAATAACGGATCTGTCAAAGGCATGGTGAGCAAAGCCTACAGTTACAGCAAGCAAAGCAAACTGAAGTCTAGTCTACAGAATAACTGGGCTCTTCTCCTCAAAAACTTGACAAAAATCGAGCATGACTGAGGAACTCTTCCAGATTAAAGGAGACTAAACAGCCTTGACAGTCAAGGGTGAAGGATGTTCTGAACTGATTCCTGAACCAGAAAAGGGAATTACAATTCCTCTTTGGCTTAGTAAGACCCTAGTGGAATGATTGGTGATTGTCTAATACCATAGATGACATAACAATATGCTAGCAAACGGAATTTCCATTTTTACTGTGGTTGGGATTATATCCCAAATGTTTTAGGAAATACACACTGACGTGTTTAGGGGTAAAAAAGCATTGTCTTTTTCTCAAACTCTTCAGGGAAAAAAAAAAAGGTCTTTACTCCACCTGGAAATTATTTTTGTACATAATGTAAGATGGAAGTCTAATATCATTTCTTCCATATGCCTGGAATACCAAGTCAGCACAGTTTATTAAGCAGTTTATCCTTTCCCACTAAATCAGAATACTGCCTTTGCCATATATTCTAATATATAATTAAGATCTGTTTCTGGAATGTGTATTTTGTTCCATTCATCTGCTTTCCATGCCTATGCGAACATCACAGCGATGTGACTTTGTAGTGTGACTTGGTATCTTGGAAGACAAGTTGGCCTTCTTTTTCATATATCTTTCATATATATATATATATAATTTATGTATATATACATATATATCCCTAGTGCATGAAAAGTATATATATGTGAACTTGTATCCTATGTGTGTACATATTAACACATATGTACAGGTGTGCCTACCCATATTTACAGTAGATTTTTATAAGTTTCTTCATGTCAGTCCTGTGCCTAACCCACTAATTCCTAGTATGGTATGATTTTATTGTTGTTATAAGGAGAATATTCCAAGTCCATTTCTAAATGCTAATTGCTAGTATAGAGAAAAAGTGCTTACTTACACCTTACCAAATTCATTTATTTCCTTCAGTAGTTTTTTCACTCTTTGGATTTCAGACTTATAGTCAAATCTTAGCAGATAAGATTATGTTGTATCAAATCCATCTTGGCAAAAAAAAAATTATCTTTTTTTTCCAGTGTATCCATGTTCCTTCGTTGCTCATTTGTTTCATTTTCTTGAACTTCTAGATTGATATTAAATAAAAAAACAATAAAAGGTTGTTCTATCTAATCCCAACTTTAACTATTTTTAATGTTAGTTAAAATAATTCTTTTATTTAATATTCTGTTTAATTGTTTCAACATTTAGGATAATATTTTCCATTGATTTTTGGTAAATAGATTCTCATTACATTTGGTTTCCTTCTAATACTCTTTTACCTAATTTTAATAGGAGTGGCTGCTGGATATTAAATATCTTTTATCAGTTTTTAATATTATTATTCATCTATTAGGGTTATGATGATAACTTTCCTAAATTAAACCAATATTTTTCTACATTAAACTTACCTTGCTATGGTTTAAACTCTTGACCAATTACTGAATTGTACTCACTGATTTTGACTTGCCCCTTGGCTCAGTGCTAAAAGAATCTGCCTGCAATCCAAGAGACGCAGGTCTGACCCCTGGGTCCGGAAGATCCCCTGGACAGGGGAATGGCAACCCATACCAGTGTTCTTGCCTGGAACATCCCATGGGCAGAGGAGCCTGGAGGCCACAGTCCACGGGGTCGCAAAGAGTTGGACACGACTGAGTGATTAATCACACAGTCACTTATTTGATTCAGAAGTTTTGCCTTTATGCTTGTAGCATGATAAAAAATTTCTTCTTTAGACTGTAGTTTCTTTATCAGTTTTCACCATGAATATGATACTATCTTCATGAATAAAATGGGGCAATTTCTATCTTATACTAAATAACATTCATTAAATAAATTTTTATATATTTTTGAATAATCTATTTTTCAAGATTAGACACAGCTTATTTTTAAAATACTCCGACTAGTGCCTTCTTCAAAGCTAAACTCAGCGCCTTCTACCGCTTTCAGTTCACTTGTCTCCTCGTGCTCGCCGACGGCGCGCTCATCTCCTCGCACTCAGCTCTTAAAGCTCTTTCTATTGCATGGTTGTTCCTTTCCATTCTGTATTTTTACACTTTTGTCTTCTCATCTTTTTTTTATAGGCTTCTAAGTAGTTTAACTGGTTTCACTAGCAAAGTAATGCTCAAAATTCTCCAAGTCAGGCTTCAACAGTACGTGAACCATGAACTTCCAGATGTTCAAGCTGGATTTAGAAAAGGCAGAGGAACCAAAGATAAAATTACCCGTATCGGCTGGATCATCGAAAAAGCAAGAGAGTTCCAGAAAAACATGTACTACTGCTTTATTGACTTCACCAAAGCCTTGGACTGTGTGGATCACAATAAACTGTGGAAAATTCTTAAAGAGATGGGAATATCAGACTACCTGACCGGCCTCCTGAGAAACCTGTATGCAGGTCAAGAAGCAACAGTTAGAACTGGACATGGAACAACAGACTGACTCCAAATCAGGAAAGGAGTACGTCAAGGCTGTATATCATCACCCTGCTTATTTAACTTCTATGCAGAGTACATCATGAGAAATGCTGGGCTGGATGAAGCACAAGCTGGAATCAAGATTGCCAGGAGAAATATCAATAACCTCAGATACACAGATGACACCTTATGTCAGAAAGCAAAGAAGAACTAAAGAGACTCTTGATAAAAGTAAAAGAGAACTGTGAAAATTTGGCTTAAAGCTCAACATTCAGAAAACTAAAATCATGGCATCTGGTCCCATCACTTCACGGCAAATAGATGGGGAAACAATGGAAACAGTGAGAGACTTTATTTTTTTGGCTCCAAAATCACTGCAGATGGTGATTGCAGCCATGAAATTAAAAGACGCTTACTCCTTGGAAGAAAAGTTATGACCAACCTAGACAACATATTAAAAAGCAGAGACATTACTTTGCCAGCAAAGGTCTGTCTAGTCAAAGCTATGGTTTTTCCAGTAGTCATGTATGGATGTGAGAGCTGGACTATAAAGAAAGCCAATGCTTTTGAACTGTGGTGTTGGAGAAGACTCTTGAGGGTCTCTTGGACTGAAAGGAGATCTAACCAGTCCATCCTAATGGAAATCAGTCCTGAATATTCATTGGAAGGACTGATGCTGAAGCTGAAACTCCAATACTTTAGCTACCTGATGCAAAGAACTGACTCCTTGGAAAAGACCCTGGCTGGGAAAGATTGAAGGCGGGAGGAAAAGGGGACAACAGAGGATGAGATGGTTGGATGGCATCACTGACTCAATGGACATGAGTTTGAGCAAGCTCCGGGAGTTGGTGATGGACAGGGAGGCCTGGCATGCTGCAGTCCATGGGGTCATACAGAGTCAGACATGACTGAGCGACTGAACTGAACTGAATCGTTTTTCCTCATGACTTAGTACTTTTAATATGGAGCTCATATTTTTTAATATAAATTTATTTATTTTAATTGGAGGTTAATTACTTTACAATATTGTATTGCTTTTGCCACACATCAACATGAATCCACCACAGGTATACACGTGTTCCCCATCCTGAACCCGCCTCTTTCCTCCCTCCCCATACCATCCCTCTGGATCCTCTCAGTGCTTTTTTTAAGTCTTCGCTGAATTTGTTACAACATTGCTTCTGTTTTATGTTTTGGTCAGGAGACATGCAGGCTCTTGGCTCCCCCAGGAGGGATCAAGCCCGTATCCCCTGCATTGGAAGGTGAAGTCTTAACCACTAGATCACCAGGGAAGTCCTGACTTGATGCTTTTAACTTTAAATTCTACATCGATGTTCCTTCTGCTTCTTGTGTTTTGTTTCTTTGCATTTTCTTTATACAACTCTTTAAAATCACTTTAACAGTTCTTCTTGCAAATGGAAGTTAATTATATTGTTAAGTCAGTTGACACTTTTAATCTGAGAATGCAGTTTTCATATTTAATAAAATCACTGACATAATTTTATTCCTCTTCCTTTATTTTCAACATACATTTTACTTACTTTTCTCTTATTTTTCTAGTTTGATGATTATGGCTGCTTGCTATTTTCTTATACTCATTTGGAAATGATACTAATAGATTTCTCCCCATTTCTTTAATGATTACCGTCTCTCTTTGAAACCTATTTCTCTACAATTATTTGAAGCAAAAATAAAAACCATTTACACCAACGAAATGTGCTGTTCTACAATTTTCCACTTCTCCATAAGATTACATACAGACATTTCTTTCTTTGACCCTCCCATCAAAATTGAAGAATTTGAATGATTTTACTTTTCCCCTCCCCTCAAGTCCCAGGACTTACTAAGAATTTAGCAATTTCAGTTCTAAACTATTAGTTGAATTTCCAATACATTGTGTCTCTTCTCCCCATCATGTTAACCATATTTGGCATTTACATCACACCTAAATTGTATTCATCATCCCAGTCTGTCATCATCCATGTATGCCTAAGTAAACACACAGAAGAGCACCGATTCATCCTCGGACGCGCTGTGCACAGTCCCCACTCCCTGTCACATCTCCTGTTTGATTACCCATCCCTCCTTCACTTGTTCAGTTAGAATCTCTTCTAGACCATTGTGTTTTCCTCAGAGATGTATTATCTGAATTATTATAAAGTCTGAATTGAATTGCCTAGCGTGCCAAGTGAATTACAGTTTTTTGTAAGAGATTCTCAGGTTGAACTCCTGAAATCTGTTATCTCTAGGAACTGTAACACTGTTCCCAGATTTCATTATGAGGATTGGAAATCCAAGCATAACAGCATGAGTCTTTCCCTTTATGTGTAGCCTGATCTCACAGGAAGGTTCTCAGAATTCCCAGGTGTGCTCCTGCAGCTGTCTTTTCTCATCTCATCCATACTTCCTGGACTAAACTTCCCGGACCTAAACATGCCCTTTCATCCTGTGACTCGGGTTTTCAGATAAATTTTCTGAAGTTTTATGTGCATCTAGATGTCCGGCATCTATCTTTCATGTCTCTTATCTTTTTATTATAGTTTTTCTCTTTGTGTTTTTCTCTCTGTTTTAAGAATTTTTTTCCCATTGATTCCCTGGATTCAGTCTCTACTCTGACCATCCTTTCCTTCAGTTAAACCAAAAACTTTTGCACTAAAATCATTTTTAGCTCCAGGAAATTCGCTCCTCTCGAGTGTACTCACTGGGGTTTCTGCAGCCTGTGAGCAGTGGGGAGCTAAGTGCTCTGTACTCCGTGAGGCTCTGAAGGCGGCACGGGGGATCCCTTACTGGATCCCTGGTCTGCTTTCCCTCTCTCAGCCTAAGGGCATGGAGGACTCCATCCATCCAGTCAATTCTTCTTGGCCTCCTGAGCACCAGGAGCCCAGCCGCACACATGGAGATGGTGACCTTCTATTAGGGGCCCACACAGAGGTGACCTCATGGTTTTCTCAAGACTTGATATTTCTGAGTCTCATTGCAGTTCCCTCTGGTACTGATCTTTAGGATCTCATCCACCAATGAAGGCAGAAAACTTTGACTCACCATAACTCCTGCAGAACCAAAGCCTCACTTCCAACCAACTTCCTTCCAATTCTAGCAGCCATTTGGCACATGTGAGAAAGATTGGACACAGGACTAAAAGAAAACAAGCTGTTCAGTTCAGTTCAGTCACTCAGTCGTGTCCGACTCTTTGCGACCCCATGAACTGCAGCACGCCAGGCCTCCCTGTCCATCACCAACTCCCGGAGCTCACTCAGACTCGCATCTGTCGAGTCAGTGATGCCATCCAGCCATCCCATCCTCGGTCGTCCCCTTCTCCTCCTGCCCCCAATCCCTCCCAGCATCAGAGTCTTTTCCAATGAGTCAGCTCTTCGCATGAGGTGGCCAAAGTACTGGAGTTTCAGCTTTAGCATCATTCCTTCCAAAGAAATCCCAGGACTGATCTCCTTCAGAATGGACTGGTTGGATCTCCTTGCAGTCCAGGGGACTCTCAAGAGTCTTATCCAACACCACAGTTCAAAAGCATCGATTCTTCGGCACTCAGCCTTCTTCACAGTCCAACTCTCACATCCATACATGACCACTAGAAAAACCATAGCCCTAATCCTAACCCTTGACTAGACGGACCTTAGTCGGCAAAGTAATGTCTCTGCTTTTGAATATGCTATCTAGGTTGGTCATAACTTTTCTTCCAAGGAGCAAGCGTCTTTTAATTTCATGGCTGCAATCACCATCTGCAGTGATTTTGAAGCCCCAAAATATAAAGTCTGACCCTGTTTCCGCTGTTTCCCCATTTATTTCCCATGAAGTGATGGGACCAGATGCCATGATCTTCGTTTTCTGACTGTTGAGCTTTAAGCCAACTTTTTCACTGTTATCTTCCCAGAATATTCCTTTTCCTTACATTTTAAAATATTTTCCCCATGTTTTCTTTTGTTTGATCTTTACAATACACTATGAGATAGAAGTTCAAACCCTGATATATAGGCTCAAGGCTATTTCCAATTTAAAAAGAAAGAAAGAAAGAAAAATTGTAGTAAACAGAGAGAAAAACTCAGGCTGGTCCTGCTTAGGTGTGCATGGTTCCATTCCAACATAAACATACTCAAGTTCCAAGGCGTGCAGCCAGCCATTATACTCCTGCATATTATGGGAATGCAGGCTTTAAAGGAAGAGAAAGCTGAGGTGTGGATAGGTGCACAATGGAACAGCTCACAACGTCTGAGGCTCGGCTCAGTTCCGTTAAGAGATGCTCTCCTAGCCGCACTGTGTGGATGCACGGTCCCAGTTAACTCTCTTCTGCACCTCACCTCTGTCACAGCTCGCAGTAGAGATACAGGCACATGGGCTGCTCTCTCTGGGTTAGATGGGAGTCACAACAGGTGCTGATATTGAACTGTGGGAGCCGTCTGTGTATCTTGGGAGACAAATCCCTTGTCAGCTGCCATCATTTGCAGACATTTTCTCCCATTCTGTAGGCTGGCTTTTTGTTTTGTTTATGGTTTCCTTTGCTGTGCAAAAACTTTAAAGTCTAATTAGGTCCCGCTTGTTTAGTTGCTTTTTTTTTTTTAATTTCCATTACTCTAGTAGGTAGATCCAAAAAGACACTGCTGAAAATTATGTCAGAGAATGTTCAGGCTATGCTTTCCTCTAGGATTCTCATACTACCGTGTCTTACATGTAGGTCTTTAATCCCTTTGAGTTTATTTTTGCTTGCATGGTGTTAGAGAATGTTCTAGAATGTTTCATTCTTTTACATGTACCTGTTCAGTTTCCCAGCACCACTCACTGAAGAGACTTTTTCCCCACTGTGTATTCTTGTCCGCTTTGTTGTAGATTAACTGACCATAGGTGTACGGGTTTATTTCTTGGCTTCCTATCCTGCTTCATTGATATATATTTCTGTTTTCTCCCAGTACCATACTATTTTGATTACTGTAGCTAAATTGGTACAGCCAGTAGGGACAATAATATGGAGGTTCCTTAAAGAACTGAAAACAGAGCTACCATAGGATCTGGCAATCCCATTTCCAGGCACATATCCAGAGAAAACTATAATTCAAAAGGATATTTGCACCCCAATGTTCACAGCAACACTATTTACAATAGCCAAGACATGGAAGCAACCTAAATGTCCATCTACAGATGAATGGATAAATATGTGGTACATGTATGCAATGGAATATTACTCAGTCATTAAAAAAACAATGAAATAATGTCATCTGTAGCAACATGGCTGGACCTAGAGACTGCCATGCTAAGCAAAGTAACAAGAGAAGGACAGATACCACATGACATCACTTGTATGTGGAGTCTAAAAAAATGATGCAAATTAGTTATGAAACAGAAATAGACTCAGAATTAGAAAGCAAACTTATGGGATAAGCTGGGGATTTGGGATTAGCAGGTGCGCACTGGTATTAATACAGGTACAACATTCAAACAGGAACCTACTGCATTGCACAAGGACCTCTACTCAGTATTTTGTAGTAACTTATATACATATATTGCATATAGAGAATACACAGACATAAACATGAATGACTTTGCTGTACGCCTGACACCAGCACAGCGCTGTGAATCAGCTGCACTTGAATTAAGAAAACAGGGCTGAGAAAAAGCTCTTTCCTCTTTATGTGCATCCTTTTTCAAACTCTGAACAGAAGCTACAAGCCTTCAATCAGTACAATGTACAAAAGAACATGTGTTGATTTTCTATCCATTTATTTTCCAGTTAGGGTCTATATGTTAAAATTCAAACATGATGGTGACTGGATACTCTCCACTTAAAAACAATTACGAGAAACTGCTTCTTCTGACACAATAACCCTTAGCTGTTTTGTTGTCCATGCTTCCGTGTTTGAACAAGTAAGGGAAGTATATTGGACATGCCTTTATTTTTGAGATATACCTCTCACTGGTGACTTGAGTGGTGTAATAACTCTAGTGAGCTTGCAAGCTTCTTTTACCCTCCTCTTTTCCTTAGTTCCTGCTCGGAGTTATCACCCTGGACAATTGATGTTGAACACCCAGCATTATAACGTGGATGCTCATGACAGCTCAAAAGGGAATGCCTCTTAGCAATTTGTATTCTAGAATATCCTCCCTTTGTTCTCATGGGAAACCTCGTTAAACAGTTCCTGGGTCTGCAGAGTCTTGCAGAAAACCCAACATCACTCAAGTTTACGGACAGAGTAGGCCAGGCTGCTGCCTTCACTAACGAGCCCACTCCAAATATTTTTTCACTCTCTGGCTGCACCCGACAGCATGTGGGATCCTAGTGTCCCCACCAGGGACCCAACCTGCGTCCCCTGCAGTGGAAGTGCAGAGGCTTAACCACAGAACCTCCAGGAAAGTCCCTAACCATGTTTACAACCTACTGGCTCATCAGAAATCCAAACGTAAGGAAAACCGCAACCCCAGACAGTCTTACAACAAGCCCAGGATGCAAAAACGTTCACTCTTTCTTTGAGGAATTTCATTCTACGACTTTCTTATGCTTCTGCTTCTTAAGTGGTGGATACTGTCACAGACTTGGACTCAAGGAGATCCAAATCCTCCCCTTCTGCTGGACTTCTCTAAATAGTAGTTTTCTGTAATAGTGTCTCCCCCGTGGGTGACCAGGCATGCAAGGAGCACAGCACAGAGTCTGACAGACAGTAGGTGCCCAATCAGTTGTGGATAGATGGAGGAGAAGGTTCTGATCCCAGATTCTCACTGGGATAAAGCATGTATATGTCTTCATAGAGAGGGAGGGTGGGAGAAACATATTGAATATAAGGTTGTCTAGATGTCCATCAGCAGACGAATGGATAAGAAAGCTGTGGTACATATACACAATGGAGTATTACTCAGCCATTAAAAAGAATACATTGGAATCAGTTCTAATGAGGTGCATGAAACTGGAGCCGATTATACAGAGTGAAGTAAGCCAGAAAGGAAAACACCAATACAGTATACTAACGCATATATATGGAATTTAGAAAGATGGTAATGATAACCCTGTATGCGAGACAGCAGAAGAGACACAGATGTATAGAACAGTCTTTTGGACTCTGTGGGAGAGGGAGAGGGTGGGATGATTTGGGAGAATGGCATTGAAACGTGTATAATATCATATAAGAAACGAATCACCAGTCCAGGTTCGAGGCAGGATACAGGATGCTTGGGGCTGGTGCACTGGGATGACCCAGAGGGATGGTACGGGGAGGGAGGTGGGGGGGTGGTTCAGGATTGGGAACACGTGTACACTCATGGCGTATTCATGTTGATGCATGGCAAAAGCAATACAATATTGCAAAGTAAAAAAATAAATATAAGGTTGCATTTCAAAAAAATGTATAGTTTGATAGTGCTGCAGATTTTCCCAGCATTCTTTGCATCTCTGCTTTGAATAACTTCAATAGGCTCAAGAGTCAAAGTAAATCCCTTTACTATATAGGATATATACAAAATGTTTTGTCTATTTCATGTAGAATTTGAGTTGGTTTATAAATATTTGGCTTAGTGCTGTCAAGATACGTCTTGCTTCTGGGTCAGTCACGACACAAGCGGCTCCTTCCTGAGCTAGTCCTGATGCTTCTATCCACATCTCACAATCCCAGAACTCACAGGCTCTCTTTTACACCCAGCAAGCTCCTTTAGAGGCCACAAAGCAGCGGGAAAGCTACTGACGGCAGCCAGCGTTCCTCCGGCACTTGAGTTTCTTTATCTATCGTGACTCTGGGACCTGGCCCATAGAACTCACCCAGGAACAATCGAATGAGCTCACAGACATGGGACATGTGAATTTGTGTTTGGATGGCCTAGAAGTGTTGGAAATCATAGGGGGCAGCAACGCTCTCTCCCAGAGCCGCTTCCACAGTGAGCACATTCTCCTGGATCACTCTGAATTTTTATCAGTCTTAAGGATCCACCTAATCTTAACCTTCAGTTGAAACAAACTCAATTATAGGATGCCATATACCCCAACCACCACGGGAACAATTAGTCCAAGGAAAAGAAGCATAAGTGCTGATAATAAGAGGTGTGACGCTGGCAGGACCACCGCCCTTCCTATCGCTGCTGCTGCTGCGACTACCGCTTCTAGTCTGCTAACACAACGTGTGACTGAAGCTCCCTGCATACTGCATGTCTGGCAGCAGCTTTCCTTGCCACTTTACTTAGGAAAATGCCTTTATTTCATGCTTTCTTGGGTTGGGTAGGTAGAAGTGCAGAGAGAATCATCTGAAGCTTGCCCAAAGCGCTCAGCTAGAGAGTATGGAATCTGAGGCTAAACCAGTCCGACAGTGGGGCCCACCCTCTTCTTTGCTGTCCTGTAATTCTGTAGTCATCACAACTTATCAATCCATAACTTCTTGATGCTCTGACAGCCTTCACTGGAAATAAGCGATATGACAGGCACTGCTAGGAAGAGCTAACTTGAGTTCCTCTTCCGTGTCTGCTGGTAATCAACTAGCTCCAGGCCAAAATCCCACTTCTGAGCCTGGATATCTCCAGGTGAGGCAGCTGGATGATCCCCAAAACTCCACCTTTAATACTGGCATCAAGGGGCAAGGCATAAACCTGTACTGATCAAGCATGATGTTAAAGTCCTATTTTGACCACGTATAAGAAGAAATAGTATGAAAATGTATTTCACGAGTAAACAGCTTTCTTTCTCGGGAAATGGGAACCCTATGTGCGATGGGCTGTACATGCATTTCCTAGGTTTCAACTCCTTCCTCGGCTTTAATGATGAGCCACAAAGCTGGAATCCCCAGGTGAAGAATAAAACACTCACGGTGGAAGCTCAATGTGTTTTTTTACACTCTTAGAGTCAGATCCCACTATGTCATCTTAACAGGACACACTGTGTTCAAATAGGGAACTAAGACTGAAAGGATTTCCAGGCAGGATTACCGAAAGCTCTCAGTGAGAGGCTGAAAATCAGAACCAGATAAACTTGAATAATACTTTAAAAATCTCTAGAGACTACACTTCTTCTCTGAAAAGAATGACAATGCTCCATGATTGCTTTTTCATTAAAAACAGATGGAAACATTTAAAGAGGAGGCAGAAAGAAGGGAGCGAGAAGAGAAGGGGGAGAGGGTGGAGGAAACAGGAGGATGAAGAAAGAAGAGTGAGGAGGAGGAGGAGGAGGGGAGGAAGAAGCCCCTCTGACCACAGCACAGGACTCACCATCACAGCCACCCCTCGGGTCTGCGTGAAGGTCACACAGGTCACTCCTAAACCTGAGGAAAAGTGATTCTCAGCCTCTCCCACCCCTCCTCCACCCTGCTTCTTACAGACTTCAAGGTATCGGTGGAGAAAGCTACACTATCCAACACGTAGAGGAACAGAAGAGAAAGAATATTAAAGTCCACGTGCATACATGGACATTTAATGTATGCTAATGACAAGGAAAGATTTCTAGAACTATTTCCCAAGCTGTCGTCACTACGAAGCTATCCATCATCCATGCGGTCATGGGAAAAGGCAGAGACTGCCAAACCTCCCCATTTCAGGCCTTTTCTCCAGATGTCAGCTCAGTAACCTAGAGCTGCCTGATAACATAAATTAAGACATGAGTCAGAAGCACCCACAACAAATGTGAAATATTTGCTTTTGAGACGTCTCTTCCCATTTCAATAAAAGAATGCCGAAGTCCTTTCTCTGTGTTGTCTCATTGCTCCAATAAGACAAGGGAAGAATCCCCTGTGGGGAAAAAAGGAAAAGAAAAAAAAAAGTCACAGTGTCATTATTCATTTAGGAATAAGAACATTCGTTTTCTTTTATGGGACTGACGCCAGCGAGGGTTAGCTCAGAATGGATAAGGAATAAGTTCTGAGGGCAAGAGGCAGAAAGCACAACAAAAGGTCAGTCTGGAACTTTAAATACTTAAAGTTTTATGATTGAAATGCTACAAGGTGTTTTCAGTCCTAAAGATGTGTCTTCAGGAAGCAAGTGTATCTAAGCTTCAGTCAGGTCAGTTCAGTTCAGTCGCTCAATCGTGTCTGACTCTTTGTGATCCCATGGACTGCAGCACGCCGGGCTTCCCTGTCAACCCCTAGAGCTTACTCAAACTCATGTCCATTGTGTCGGTGATGCTATGCAACCATCTCATCCTCTGTCATCCCCTTCTCCTCCCGCCTTCAATCTTTCCCAACATCAGGGTCTTTTCCAATGAGTCAGTTCTTCGCATCAGGTGGCCAAAGTACTGGAGTTTCAGCTTCAGCATCAGTCCTTCCAATGAATATCCAGGACTGATCTCCTTTAGGATGGACTGGTTGGATCTCCTTGCAGTCCAAGGGACTCTCAAGAGTCTTCTCCAGCACCACAATTCAAAAGCATCAATTCTGCGGTGCTCAGCTTTGTTTATAGTCCAACCCTCACATCCATACATGACCACTGGAAAAACCATAGCCTTGACTAGATGGACATTTGCTGTATCTAAGCCTACTGATCTGTTTTTCTTCCCCTGATAAGTCATTTTTATCTGACTAACTTGAGTAATCACATTCACATTTTTACCCACTGAGTAAACATGACTTGGGAATCCACAACACTGAGCAAAGCATAGGTGTGTTAAACCGAAGAAAGATTTTCTCCTGGAGAACTCATCTACCGTGGATGAACAGAACACCGCAAACCCCATGCTGAGAACAGCCGCAGCCAATGCGTGGTGAGCACCTGTGCCAGCCAAGCACGTCCTATGGTCTCTGTTTTCAGGATGAGGAAACTGGGGCCAGGAGAAAGTTCTGCAGTCTGTGAAAAAGTGTGTGAAAGTGTGAGTCGCTCATCTATGTCCAACTCTTTGACCCCATGGACTGTATCCCACCAGGCTCCTCTGTCTATGGAATTCTCCAGCAAGAATACTGGAGTGGGTTGTCATTCCCTTCTCCAGGGGGATCTTCCTGACCCAGGGGTTGGACCCAAGTCTCCTGCATTGCAGGCAGATTCTTTACCATCTGAGCCACTTAGGGAACTTAGGGAAGCCCCCTAAGTTTACACACTTATTTATTATTTATTTATTTATTTATTCACTTTTCAGGATTTCTTTCTTTAATGTAAAAGAAAGTTAATACAAATATATTAGGTGTCCAACAAAAATGTGACTGAGTTATTAGTGATCATTTAGTTAAATCTTTAGTCCAAATAGGAAAAAATGTACTTCTTGCAGTCAAATCACAAAGTTCTGGCTTTCTTTCTTTCTTTCTTTCTTTTTTTTTCACTTTATTTTACTTTACAATACTGTATTGGTTTTGCTTTACATCAACATGAATCCGTCACGGGTGTACACGTGTTCCCAATCCTGAACCCCCCCCCCCACCTCCCTCCCCATACCATCTCTCTGGGTCATCCCAGTGCACCAGCCCCAAGCATCCTGTATCCTGCATCGAACCTGGACTGGCGATTAATTTCTTATATGATATTATACCTGTTTCAATGCCATTCTCCCAAATCATCCCACCCTCTCCTTCTCCCACAGAGTCCAAAAGACTGTTCTATACATCTGTGTCTCTTTTGCTGTCTCACATACAGGGTTATCGTTACCATCTTTCTAAATTCCATATATATGCGTTAGTATACTGTATTGGTGTTTTCCTTTCTGGCTTACTTCACTCTGTATAATCGGCTCCAGTTTCATCCACCTCATTAGAACTGATTCCAATGTATTCTTTTTAATGGCTGAGTAATACTCCACTGTGTATATGTACGACAGCTTTCTTATCCATTCATCTGCTGATGGACATCGAGGTTGCTTCCATGTCCTGGCTATTATAAACAGTAAAAATTGACATAGAAACTTTAACCTTTAACCCTCACTTTTTAAAATTTGTTTCTAATTGAGGTATAGTTATTTTACAATATTGAGATAGTTTCTGCGGTTCAACAAAGTGAATCAGCTATAAACATACATATATGTTCCCCCACCCCGTCCCACTCCTCCAGGTCACAGAGCTCCTCTAGCACTGGGCCGGGCTCTCGGTGCCACAGCAGCCCCCACTAGCTGTCTGTTTACACATGGTCATGTAGAGACATCAATGCTCTCCCCTAAATTCGCCCCACTCTCTCCTTCCCCCACTGTGTCCACAAATCCAGTCTCTACATTAGAAGGAACATCTCTATTTCTGCCCTGCAAAGAGGTTCACTGGTACCATTTTTCCAGATTCCACATCTATGCATAAATATACAGCATTTTTTCTTCTGTTTCTGATTTACTTCACTCTGTACGACAGACTCTAGGTCAAACCACAACACTACAAATGACCCAGTTTTGTTCCCTTTTTATGGCTGAATAATTTTAACTGCTTTGCTACAAATAGTTTGTATTATCAGAGAACAATCAAGCATTATGTGAGCATAGATGAAAGAGAAATTTGCAGCTGGAAGGTTCGGAAGAGACTACAAGGAAGAAGCAGCACTTAGGTACGGTTTGAGTCTTTGAAGAACGGGTCCCATGTTGGTCATTCCAGAGGAAGCGACTGCATCTGCCTGACGCTGCTAAGAATGCAGTGGTCCACCGGTACAGGAATTCCGCTCATTATTCCCAGGGTGTGTGCAAGCGCTATCTATACATTATAGGCTCATTCAGAAATGGGGGGCTCATGGCTTCCACCCTCTCCCCTCCTCTGCCAACATCTCTGAGTGGCAAATCAAGTCAGATTGACTCACTGTTTCTGATAGAGCTTCCACAGGTGCTGGGCCTGAGAAGAGGCGGCACCTTGCAATCTGGGCAATACGTGTAACTGACCACAGCAGGGATCTGAGTGGGGCAGTGGAGACCATCACTGGGGGACAGGCAAAACGTAGTGATGTGAAATCTCTCAGCTGCTATATTCTCATATATAGTTAAGATCTACTTCTGGAATGTGTATCATGTTCCATGTATCTACCTTCCATTCCTGTGTCAATATCATAGCAATGTGACTTTATTATATGATTTAATATCGTGGAAGGCAGCAGGGTCAAGTGTATATATAGCATGCTTCTCCAAGCCTCCGCCTTCCCCCAGCATGCACGGTTTTCCTCTCCACACGTGAACTAATGCAGATTCTAAAATGATAGGTAACCTCCCCAGGCTGACCCAGACAGCAGGGAGATTTGAAACAGGATGGCTCTAACGTGAACACCCAGGGCTGGCACCCCACTAAAGCTGGGGCCTCCCCCAAGTCCTACCACAAGCAGGGGACAAAGCAGGCACACGTTGCCTGTTGGCAAGAGTGTCAGTCTTCCTTGATGAATGGTTTGGTAGAACTCTTATGGAAAATACCCTACCCATGTCCAGCTTCCTATGAAACTGAAGGGCATTCAAAGACAGAGCAGGCAGTGCTGAACAAGAGGACACAGGGAGGGAAGCAGCTGGTGGGAGAAATGCTTGACAGTGAATGCCGAGGGCTCATCTAAGAAAACTGGTGCAGATGAACCTATTTGCAAAGCAGAGAGACAGACAGACATAGAGAAGACATGTACAGATACCAAGGGGAGGTGAGATGAGGTGGAGGTTGAGGCTGACGTACACATACTGCTGTGCATAAAAGAGAGAACCAGTAAGAACCTACAGCGGAGCACAGGGAACTCTATGCAATGCTCAGCGCTGACCTAAATGGGGAGGAAATCCAGAAGAGAGGGGGAATAGGTATAACGGATGCACTTTGGTAGCTTACAGTGAACGATGTCAGATTCTCAACCTCTGAAGATTTAGCTGCAGGACCAGGGACCAGGCTCGATCCCTCAGAGTTTTTTGTGGCAGAAGTTTTATTACAGTGAAAAGGGGGAGAGAAACCTTCTGACGTAGACATCAGAAGGGGGGTGGAGAGGGACCCCTCTCTAGTCCTGTCAAGGCCTTATATGCTTTTACCAGAGCCACTCCCACAGCGTGCGTCGTAAATGAACAAGATTAGAGCAATCGAAAGGTCTTACCAGGCCCACTCCTTGACTTCCCATTCCAGGATGTCTGGCTCTAGGTGAGTGATCACACAATCCTGGTTATCGGGGTCATGAAGACCTTTTTTGTACAGTTCTTCTGTGTATTCTTGCCACCTCTTTTTAATATCTTCTGCTTCTGAAAGGTCCAAACCATTTCTGTCCTTTATTGTGCCAATCTTTGCATGAAATGTCCCCTTGGTATCTAGGAAGGCCTTCTTATCTCTCCTTGATATTCTTTGGAACTCTGCATTCAAATGGGTAATTCGTTCCTTTTCTCCTTTGCCTTTCCCTTCTCTTCTTTTCTCAGCTATGTGTAAGGCCTCCTCAGACAGCCTTTTTGCCTTTTTGCATTTCTTTTTCTTGGGGATGGTCTTGATCCCTGCCTCCTGTACAATGCCACGAACTCCGCCCATGGCTCTTCAGGCATTCTCTGTCTATCAGATCTAATCCCTGGAATCTATTTGTCACTTCCACTATATCATCATAAGGGATTTCATTTAGGTCATACCTGAATGGTCTAGCAGTTTTCCCCATTTTCTTTAAGTCTGAATTTGGCAATAAGGAGTTCTTGATCTGAGCCACAGTCAGCTCCCAGTCTTATTTTTGTTGACTGCATAGAGCTTCTCCATTTTTGGCTGCAAAGAACATAATAAATCTGCTTTCTGTATTGACCATCATCCTGGAAAGTGAATTTCTGTATTGAGCCAGACATCTTGGAATGCGAAGCCAAGTGGGCCTTAGGAAATATCACTATGAACAAAGGTACTGGAGGTGATGGAATTCCAGTTGAGCTATTTCAAATCCTAAAAAATGATGCTGTTACTCATTATGCCAGCAAAGATGGAAAACTCAGCAGTGGCCACAGGACTGGAAAAGGTCAGTTTTTCTTCCAATCCCAAAGAAAGGCAATGCCAAAGAATGCTCAAACTACTGCACAGTTGCACTCATCTCACATGCTAGCAAAGTAATGCTCAAAATTCTCGAAGCCAGGCTTCAGCAATACATGAACCGTGAACTCCCAGATGTTCAAGCTGGATTTAGAAAAGGCAGAGGAACCAGAAAGCAAATTGCAAACATATGCTGGATCTTCCAAAAAGCAAGAGAGCTCCAGAAAAACATTTACTTCTGCTTTATTGACTATGTCAAAGCCTTTGACTGTGTGGATCACAACAAACTCTGGAAAATTCATCAAGAGATGGCAATACCAGACCACCTGACCTGCCTCCTGAGAAATCCATATGCAGGTCAAGAAGCGACAGTTAGAACTGGACATGGAACAACAGTCTGTTTCCAAATCAGGAAAGGAGTACGTCAAGGCTGTATATTGTCTCCCTCCTTATTTAACTTCTATGCAGAGTCCATCATGAAAAACGATGGCCTGGATGAAGCACAAGCTGGAATCAAGATTGCCGGGAGAAATATCAATAGCCTCAGATATGCAGATGACACCACACTTATGGCAGAAAGTGAAGAGGAGCTAAAGAGCCTCTTGATGAGAGTGAAAGAGTGTAAATGCTGCACGACTGAGCAACTGAACTGAACCGACTGACTAGGCCCACCCCCCACAACGTACATCTGAAGCTAACAAGGTTAGTCAGAAGGTTCTTGTTAAAAAGGAAAACATGTCCTCAAGCAAGAGACATTGCTGTTCAGTTCAGTTCAGTTACTCAGTCCTGTCTGACTAGTCAGACAGGACTAGTCATCTGTTCCTATATGCTTCATCAGTTCAGTTCAGTCACTCAGTCATGTCCGACTCTTTTCGACCCCATGGACTGCAGTATGCCAGGCCTCCCTGTCCATCACCAACTCCCAGAGCTTACTCAAACTCATGTCCATTGAGTTGGTGATGCCATCCAACCATCTTCTCCTCTGTCATCCCCTTCTCCTCCTGCCCTCAATCTTTCCCAGCATCGGGGTCTTTTCAAATTAGTCAGTTCTTCACATCAGGTGGCCAAAGATTGGAGTTTCAGCTTCAGCATCAGTCCTTCCAATGAATATTAAGGACTGATTTCCTTCAGGATGGACTGGTTTGATCTTCTTGCAGTCCAAGGGACTCTCAAGAATCTTTTCCAACACTACAGTTCAAAAGCATCAATTCTTCAGCATTCAGCTTTCTTTATAGTCCAACTCTCACATCCATACATGACTACTGGAAAAACCATAGCTTTGACTAGACGGACCTTTGCTGGCAAAGTAATGTCTCTCCTTTTTAATAAGCTGTCTAGGTTGGTCATGACTTGTCTTCCAAGGAGCAAGCGTCTTTTAATTTCATGGCTGCAGTCACCATCTGCTGTGATTGTGGAGCCCCCCAAAAATAAAGTCTGTCACTGTTTACATTGTTTCCCCATCTCTTTGCCAAGAAGTGATCGACCAGATGCCATGATCTTAGTTTTCTCAGTGTTGAGTTTTAAGCCAACATTTACACTCTCCTCTTTCACTTTCATCAAAATGCTCTGTAGTTCTTCTTAGCTTTCTGCCATAATGTGGTGTCATCTGCATATCTGAAGTTAATGATATTTCCCCCAGCAATCTTGATTCCAGATTGTGCTAACATTGTTGTTATATAATCATTAGTACACAACTTAAGGAAAAATGTACCCTTGAGCAACATGAGTTGTTTTGTTGTGTAATTATTAGCTCTGAGCTTAAAGAAAATTAGTCTTAAAGAGAGTTTAAGAAAAAACTGAGACGACCCAGAGGAATGGTACAGGGAGGGAGGAGGGAAGGGGGTTCAGGATGGGGAACACGTGTATACCTGTGGCAGATTCATGTTGATGTGTGGCAAAACCAATACAATATTGTAAAGTAATTAACCTCCAATTAAAATAAATAAATTTATATTAAAAAAAAGAAAAAACATCTTCTGTGACCAAGACAAAATAATGTAGAAAAAAAGTTTGTCCCTTTCTCCTCCTCAAGGGCCTTGAATCCCTTCCTCCTCCCCATCACAGACTCCTTATCAATAACCTCAGATATGCAGATGACACCACCCTTATGGCAGAAAGTGAAGAGGAACTCAAAAGCCTCTTGATGAAAGTGAAAGAGGAGAGTGAAAAAGTTGGCTTAAAGCTCAACATTCAGAAAACGAAGATCATGGTATCCGGTCCCATTACTTCATGGGAAATAGATGGGGAAACAGTGGAAATAGTGTCAGACTTTATTTTTGGGGGCTCCAAAATCACTGCAGATGGTGATTGAAGCCATGAAATTAAAAAATGCTTACTCCTTGGGAGAAAAGTTGTGATCAACCTAGATAGCACATTCACAAGCAGATACATTACTTTGCCGACTAAGATCCGTCTAGTCAAGGCTATGGTTTTTCCTGTGGTCATGTATGGATGTGAGAGTTGGACTGTGAAGAAAGCAGAGCGCCAAAGAATTGATGCTTTTGAACTGTGGTGTTGGAGAAGACTCTTGAGAGTCCCTTGGGCTGCAAGGAGATCCAACCAGTCCATTTTGAAGGAGATCAACCCTGGGATTTCTTTGGAAGGAATGATGCTAAAGCTGAAACTCCAGTACTTTGGCCACCTCATGTGAAGAGTTAACTCATTGGAAAAGACTCTGATGGTGGGAGGGATTGGGGGCAGGAGGAGAAGGGGACGACAGAGGATGAGATGGCTGGATGGCATCACTGACTCAGTGGACGTGAATCTGAGTGAACTCCGGGAGTTGGTGATGGACAGGGAGGCCTGGCGTGCTGCGATTCATGGGGTCGCAAAGAGTCAGACACCACTGAGCAACTGAACTGAAATGAACTGAAGAATTAACTCTCTCACCATCAGCAGAAAGTAGCACAACAGTGTAAAGGAACTATACTCCAATAAAAAATTTTTAAAAGAAAACCTCATTCCCTTCTGGACTTTGTCCTTTAAGGGGTCCCATCAGGAAAGCACTGAGGGCAATGGAATAAGCAGCTAATTCTAGGCGTGAGATCTTAGATCTTTGTGGGAACATCTGCAGAAGGGAGTACTAAGAAAGGAGGAAAATGCTCGCAGCCATGGAGCAGGAGAACAAGCTTCCGTTCTGGAAGACACCAACAATCCAAGGGTGTAAGTGCTGCCACACGTTCACTCTGCTGTTGGGGAAACTGAGGTACAGAAGAGCAAAACACTTGCTGACGCTCGTGAAGCCAAACAGTATCATCTGAACTGGGACTTGGACTCACGCAGAAGGTTCTCGTGTAAGATGCTCTAAGATCAGTCCCTTGGTGACCAATCTGACCTTTGGATTCTTGCGCCAAATTCCAGTTGCTGACAGTTGTGAAGGAGATTGTGGGAAAGGGAGAAGAGGAATAGGAAGAAAGAATCTTTAAATAAACTTTTTTCCTGTTTAAAAAAAGTATTTATTAGCAGCAAAAAAAATATGCGAATTATAAAAAAGAGAAAAAATTCAAACTCACCATTCTAGATAATCACTATTAACGTTTTGTCATGAAATAGTTCTGGTTTTTCCCTGTATATCTGCAAACAAATGTGAGTTTCAGAGAGTTGGAATCTTATTGCTTTGGTCCATTTTATAACACATTATTGACATTTAGCCCATCACTGAATATTCTTTTAAACATTATTTTTAGTGGTGGCATAGCTTCAATTCATAAGAATATGCCATAATTTATTCTAACTTCAAAATATAGACACAATCTAAATATTTATTTTTTGCAATTATAAATACCATCACTATATGTTGACCCCATGTCTGCTTCTTTCTTCAAAATATGTTTCCAGGTATGAAATTACAGGGTGAAAAAGGATATATATATATACATATATATACTTTTACAGCTTTTTATAAATGCTGTAATAAATTGCCCTCCAGAAAGACTGCAGCAATTTGGAAGAATATAATTATTTTCTCCTGCTGCAAGCTTCTTCTTTTTTTTCATATAAATTTATTTTAATTGGAGGTTAATTACTTTACAATATAGTATTGGTTTTGCCATACATCAACACGAATCCTCCACAGGTATACATGTGTTCCCCATCCTGAACCCCCCTCCCTTTTAGATGGGGTCATATCCCCTTTCAGAGACATCCCAAGACAGCCAGCCCCAGGAAGGGCCCTTCCACACCACTCTCTTTTCCACAGCCTCTCACGAATGAATCCAATAATTACTGTTATATGGTAGCAAACTGCAAACAAAAAGGAAGAGAACAAAGTGGGAGAGGACTGAAAGGCTTGGTTCTGCACGTTTAGGGTTTAAGGTCAGAAAGGCATCAACTGGTTCTGATTAGCCACCTCCACTGCACAAAAAGGTTCCCATTCATTAATATGGGGCTCTCATTCACATTCATTAACACGGGGGTTTCAACTCAAATTTCTAGGGGATCCAGGCAGGGAAAACAGACCAGCAGTGCTGACCAGGAGTAAGAAAAAAGCCAACCCAGGGATCTTTGTGCCCTTAAACCTCCTGAAGAGTGTTCCTGCTTGGCAACAGCTGATGTGGCCATATGAGAATATGACTCCATGGCTACAGTCCTCTAATCCTTATTTTTTCCAATTTAAAAAATCGGACTTACCACATTTCTGGTGTACAGAAAAGTGATTCAGTTATACGTGCATACCGTTTCAGATTCTTTTCCATTATAGGCTATTACAAGATATTGAATATCGTTCCCTGTGTAATGCAGGAGGTCCTTGTTTCTCTATTTTATATATAGTAGTTTGCTATCAGTTCAGTTCAGTTCAGTCACTCAGTCGTGTCTGACTCTTTGCGACCCCATGAATCGCAGCACGCCAGGCCTCCCTGTCCATCACCAACTCCCGGAGTTCACTCAGACTCACGTCCACCGAGTCAGTGAAGCCATCCAGCCATCTCACCCTCTGTTGTCCCCTTCTCCTCCTGCCCCCAATCCCTCCCAGCATCAGAGTCTTTTCCAATGAGTCAACTTTTCGCATGAGGTGGCCAAAGTACTGGAGTTTCAGCTTTAGCGTCATTCCTTCCAAAGAAATCCCAGGGCTGATCTCCTTTAGAATGGACTGGTTGGATCTCCTTGCAGCACAAGGGACTCTCAGGAGTCTTCTGCAACACCACAGTTCAAAAGCATCAGTTCTTCAGCGCTCTGCCTTCTTCACAGTCCAACTCTCACATCCACACATGACCACAGGAAAAACCATAGCCTTGACTAGATGGACCTTTGTCAGCAAAGTAATGTCTCTGCTTTTGAATATGCTATCTAGGTTGATCATAACTTTTCTCCCAAGGAGTAACCGTCTTTTAATTTCATGGCTGCAATCACCATCTGCAGTGATTTTGGAGCCCCAGAAATAAAGTCTGACACTGTTTCCACTGCTTCCCCATCTATTTCCCATGAAGTAATGGGACCAGATGCCATGATCTTCGTTTTCTGAATGTTGAGCTTTAAGCCAACTTTTTCACTCTCTTCTTTCACTTTCATCAAGAGGCTTTTGAGTTCCTCTTCACTTTCTGCCATAAGGGTGGTGTCATCTGCATATCTGAGGTTATTGAGATTTCTCCCGGCAATCTTGATTCCAGCTTGTGTTTCTTCCAGTCCAGCGTTTCTCATGATGTACTCTGCATAGAAGTTAAATAGGCAGGGTAACAATATACAGCCTTGACGCACTCCTTTTCCTATTTGGAACCAGTCTGTTGTTCCATGTCCAGTTCTAACTGTTGCTTCCTGACCTGCATACAGATTTCTCAAGGGGCAGGTCAGGTGGTCTGGTATTCCCATCTCTTTCAGAATTTTCCACAGTTTATTGTGATCCACACAGTCAAAGGCTTTGGCATAATCAATAAAGCAGAAATAGATGTTTTTCTGTAACTCTCTTACTTTTTCCATGATCAATTGGATGTTGGAAATTTGATGTCTGGTTTCTCTGCCTTTTCTAAAACCAGCTTGAACATCAGGGAGTTCACGGTTCACGTATTGCTGAAGTCTGGCTTAGAGAATTTGGAGCATTACTTTACTAGCATGTGAGATGAGTGCAATTGTGTGGTAGTTTGAGCATTCTTTGGCATTGCCTTTCTTTGGAATTGGAATGAAAACTGACCTTTTCCAGTCCTGTGGCCACTGCTGAGTTTTCCAAATTTGCTGGCATATTGAGTGCAGCACTTTCACAGCATCATCTTTCAGGATTTGAAATAGCTCAACTGGAATGCCATCACCTCCACTAGCTTTGTTCATAGTGATGCTTTCTAAGGCCCACTTGACTTCACATTCCAGGATGTCTGGCTCTAGATGAGTGATCACAGCACTGTGATTATCCGGGTCATGAAGATCTTTTTTGTACAGTTCTTCTATGTATTCTTGCCGCCTCTTCTTACTATCTTCTGCTTCTGTTAGGTCCATACCATTTCTGTCCTTTATTGAGCCCATCTTTGCATGAAATGTTCCCTTGGTATCTCTAATTTTCTCGAAGAGATCTCTAGTCTTTCCCATTCTGTTGTTTTCCTCTATTTCTTTGCACTGATCGCTGAAGAAGGCTTTCTTATCTCTTGCTATTCTTTGGAATTCTGCATTCAGATGCTTATATCTTTCCTTTTCTCCTTTGCTTTTTGCTTCTCTTTTTTCACAGTTATTTGTAAGGCCTCCTCAGACAGCCATTTTGCTTTTTTTGCATCTCGTTTTCTTTGGGCTCGTCTTGATCCCTGTCTCCTGTACAATGTCATGAACCTCATTCCATAGTTCATCACACACTCCATCTATCAGATCTAGGCCCTTAAATCTATTTCTCACTTCCACTGTATAATCATAAGGGATTTGATTTAGGTCATACCTGAATGGTCTAGCGGTTTTCCCTACTTTCTTCAATTTCAGTCTGAATTTGGTAATAAGGAGTTCATGATCTGAGCCACAATCAGCTCCTGGTCTTGTTTTTGTTGACTGTATAGAGCTTCTCCATCTTTGGCTGCAAAGAATATAATCAATCTGATTTCGGTGTTGACCATCTGGTGATGTCCATGTGTAGAGTCTTCTCTTGTGTTGTTGGAAGAGGGCGTCCGCTTTGCTGACCATAAGTTCCTTCTCTACGTGTGAGTCTATTTCTGTTTTAAGAATAAGCTCATTTGTATCATTTTTCTAGATTCCACATATAAGTGACATCACATGCTATCTTTTGGCTTGACTCACTTCACTTAGTAAGATCATCTCCAGTCGCACCCATGCTGTGGCAAGCGGCGTTGCTTCATTCTTTTGATGGCTTTGCAGTCTCCATTGTATGTGTGCACCACGTCCTCTTTATCCATTCACCTGTCGACGGATGCTTATGCTGCTTCTGTCTCGGCTCTTGTAAACAGCAATGCTTTGAACACTGGGGTACATCTCTCTTTTCAAATTAGAGTTTTCATCTTTTCCAAATATATTCCCAGGAGTCAATTTTCCTGGGATTTGTGTATGTGTGTGTGTGAACTTCCAATTTTAAAATACTGAAAACCGATTCCACTTTTAGAAAATACTGCACCAGATAGAGAACATATTGCTTCTAATTTAACATTTAGGGTTCGTCCCATTTTACTGCGCTCCATTCTGTCCCAGAATTTTCAACAGAGCCAAAGTCGTAGCCAGAGAAGAGCAGCTTCCGTAACCAGCACTCTGTCAAGGGAGCAACTGGTATTCGAGAGGTGCGATCACCTGTCTTCCTCCCAGGGCTTGATTATTAAGATGAAATGGGCTATAAGGAAGGTGGCAGACTAATCTGAGTGAGAAGAGAAACTAAGCAAAAAGAACTCCACTATCCCCTATGGGTTTATGAATGACTGCCACTTTGCACCTATCTAGTTATAGCTGAAACTTCCCAGGAAGAAAATCCATATTATCTATGACATGCTGTCACTGGCTTATCTGTAATAGTCATTGGAACAACCTCACCATGATCTATTTTAATATATCACTTGACCTATTTTTATATTCTTGCACTGAAAAGTTAAAGTGCTAACTTACAGCGCCTGGGCATGTTATTTTCCAATAAAACACATTTTTACAAGTAGCTTTCTATCCCAGTTTCCTTTTTATGGGATAGTTTCCATTATACAGAGGAGCTCACTGATCTTCAGAAACTTGAGAGATGGAAAAAGACTTTAATGCACTGTAACCCAGAGGTGAGCCTAACTCCTGTCAGCTTGGAAATCGCCCATGCTCACGGGGCGTGCATGATTCCTGATCTTAATTTCTTTCCCTTTTGTGGAAACAGGATTATGTTGGTTATAAAAACAAATAACGTTGAACAAATCTACTAACGTTTCCACTCTGGGAAAATTGAGCACATTGATTTCAATTCTTGGCCACAGGAATTCTTTCCTTAGCAACCATCCAGGTTATTCTTCACTCCACTTGCGTCTCCACTACACAAATACTTTTCAGATAGTTGAGCTGTCCCGTTTACAGAAAAGGTAGGGTAGGAGGCCTTTCATGGCCCCAGTCACTACTTTCCCTCACCCCCATTTCTCTAAGCGTGCCTGAAAGCCTCAGAGTAGCCCCGACTGGGGAAGAGAGTACAACTGATCCAATGAGACACAAAATTGGCTGATCAACATGAAAAGTTACTGAATTCTCTGGTACTATTGCTCTTACACAAAATGATTTGTGTTGTTGAAAAAGCTAGGGTTTATACATTTTTTTCTTCTTTTATAGTAAAAAAAAAAATCAAACAAATGTAGAACAATCGACCCTTGTTTGAGGTTTTAACCTAACTCTGTTTTGCAGAAACTCAAAATGGTTTTTATAGCCTGTTGCGGGCCAGTTCAAGTTCAGGAGATGACAGAAGGGAGGACGGAATTCTCCAGCAAAACCCTTACACACACACAGGAGTCATCAGCATCATCATGAAATTGTAAAGCAGCCAGTTGGCCCCCAAATGAATTTCCAAAGTGAAGGGAACATTTAAAAAAGGTTTTACCCATTTTAGAGAGCAGTAAAACATCTAATGATTAAACCATAAACAGTTTCCACTGCATCCATAAAAGGCAGGAGGAGCACTGGAACTATTGCATATTTTTCTGTTTCCTCCTCCACTAACAGTAAGATCAAAAAAAAAAAAAAAACGATTTATCAGCAACGAAATAGGCAACTGTCAGAGGCGAATAAACCTGGTTATCTATTTTTCGATAAAAGTTCGTACCAACCAAGCGGTCCTTAGCCCACTGAAATGTGCCAGGGCCCTCAGAACAGGAAGTTCCTGTGTGGGTGTGCCCTGCTCTCGACCCCATTTGGGAAACGGTCATCTCACTGCCTTCCACCTACCTCTTCAGACTTCCTCCCTGACCCCACGCTCACTTCCTCCGAGATCTTCATCACCACCACGGTGTCCCGAGCCACGACCATCTCTTGCCTGAGCTGGTACGCTGTTCTCCTAACTACTTCCTCCGAGATCTTCATCATCACCACGGCATCCCGAGCCACGACCATCTCTTGCCTGAGCTGGTACGCTGTTCTCCGACCTGAGCTCCCTGCTTGGCTTTACTTCTTCGCCACAGGAACTTCCCCCTTCTCACCGGTCTCGGTCACGGGTCACCACACCTGAAGGCTGTTGAGAAAGAAACCAGAACAACCGTGCAGCGTGCACAGACCAAGTAAAAGCGCACAGCCCGGCGGCAGGTGGTCCATTTAATGATAGACAAACACCATTCCCAGAACACCCTCCTCATCCCTAAAGGAAACTCTGCGCCCATTAGCAGCCACCCTGCATTCCTCCCCTCCCCAGCCCCTGACAACCACTGATCTGCCTTCTGTCTCGATGGATTACCTACTCTGGATTTTTCATATAAATGGAATCACAGAATAGCTTCTACTTGGGGTCTGTTGTTTTTTTTTTCCACTTAGCATGTTTTCAAGTCATCCATGTTACAGCATGTACCAGAAGTTCGTTCCTTCATGTGGCTGAACAGTATTCCCATATATGCAGACAGTATATTTAGTTTATCCATTTTACAGTTGACGGACGTTAGGGTTGTTTTCACCTTTGACAATTACGACTGGTTCTGCCATTAACATTTATGCAAAAGCTTCTGTCTGAATTCCTGTTTTCAGTTCCTCGGGATGCATGCATAGGAGTCGAGTCGCTGGGCCACATGGCCTAACTGGATGAAGACTCACCTCATGAGTTTACAGAGCAGCTGTGTCATTTCACATATCCACCAACAACCTGCAACGGTACCAGTTTCTCCACATCCTTACTAACCTGTGTCTTGGTATCTGTTCTTTTAATTATAGACAAAAAGATTCTTTTACAGCCACTGTTGTTCAGTTGTTCACTCGTGTCCGACTCTTTGCGACCACGTGGACTGCAGCACGCCAGGCTTCAGTCTATATAAAGCTGTAGCTCAGGTGAGTTAACTGCCCTCCACTGGCTCCCATCATTTGGAATAAATTTCAGAATCGTTCCCACGCTTCCAAAGCCCTAGCAGACAGGGGTCCCTTTCGCACCTCCTCTCCCATCACTGACATTCTTTCTCACTTCATACCAACCACATTACCCTTCTTATCAATCCTGAAAAACACTAAGCTGCTCCCACGTGGGGGTCTTTGCACTTGCTGTTTGGAACACCCTTCGCAAACATCTCTGCATTCTACTTCCTAATTTAAACTTCAGCTCAAAAGGGATCTCTCCTAAAACATTTTCCCTAACAAACCATCTACTGTAAAACAAACTCACTGCTTGAGCCTGGGTTCCCTAGAAAAGAAAACTTGATTCAAGAGTTAAATACTGGGACTTCTCTGGTGATCCGGTGGCTAAGTCTCTGTGCTCCCAACGCAGAGGGCCCAGGTTCGATCCCTGGCCAGGATCCCTAGATCCCTAGATCCCTAGATCCCTAGATCCCGCATACTGCAACTAAGACCCAGTGCAGTCAAATAAAAATAATTTTTTAAAAAAGAGTTAAATACTAAATTGTTGGGCAGAAGGAACAAGGTTGAAATCTGAAGAAAATAAGATTCTAACAGGGATGTGGGAGCGTCTGTTAGGGGTGTGTGTTGTTCAGCTGGTCATGGTTTCTCAAAAACAAACAAACAGACAAAAAACCTTGGTCTCACAGCATCTCCAAAAGGACTATGAAATTCTTGAGTATCCTACAGTCTGACACTGTAGGGGTCACAGAAAGAAAGAAGGAGCCATTTATCTTTTCGCTCCTTCCAATCCACTGTCTGCAATTCCTCAAGTCTGCTTTATAAGGTTCTGTTCTAACTGTGGTAAGATACACACAACGTAACATTCACCATCATCTTCAGCCACACAGTCCAGTACTGCTGAGTACACTCACCTTGTGTGTCACCAGTCTCCAGAACTCTTGTCTTCTTGCAAAACTGAAGCTCTATATCCATGAAAAAGGAACAGCTCCCACCCCACCCTTCCCCAGCACCTAGCCATGACCATTCCACGCTCTGTCTCTAGGAATTTGACTCCCGTCCGTCCCTCATACGATTGCGAGTGTTCAGTGCTCACCCTGTTGTGTCTCGCTCACCTCACCGAGTGCACCGTCTTCAGGTTTCCTCCACGTTGCAGTGCGCGACAGGATTTCCTTCACTGTCGTTGTTGTTGTTCAGTCATAAGGTCATGTCCAGCTCTTTGCAACCCCATGAACTGCAGCATGCCAGGATTCTCTGTCCTTCACTATCTCCCTGAGTTTGCTCAGACTCGTGTCCACTGAGTCGTTGTTCCTCGTTAATGCTGAGTGACAGTCCACTGTATCCATAACCACATCTCGTTTCTTTACTCCTCCATTGATGGGCCTTTGGGTTGCTCCCACCTCTGGGCTATTGGAATAATGCTGCTGTACACATAGAGGGGAAAATCTCTCTTCAAGATCCCGCTTCAGTTCTTTTGACATTACCCAGAAGTGGAATTGCTGGATCATATGATAACTCTATTTTTGAGTAACTGCCATACTGTTTTCCATCGCAACTCTGCCATTTTATATTGCTACCTACCATGCACAGGGGTTTCAATTTCTCCACATTTCCATCAACATTTATTATTCTATCTTTTTTTTAAATAATAGCCACCCTAGCGGGTGTGAGGTCTGCACACTTCCAGGTTGTGTGGCGTGGCTCTTACAGGAAGCTGCTGAACAAGCTGGAGGATTTGCACGTCCATTCCAGGCAGGGAAGGGACAGGGATGGGGTCTCTTTGGACTGCCACTGTGACTGTGGTAGCTTTATGACTCCAAGACGGTGTAAGCAGCTGTTAGGTCCAATCCAGCCAACGAAGTAAACAGCCAGAATGGGCACAGAGTTATGTAAGGTTGGTAAACCCAAGATAGTGCATAAACTCAGTTTAATATGTCCATTTACCCCACTTCATTTCCCCCAAAGGATTTGCCATTATCTAAAACTAAATGTTTAGTGTAACTGTTTTTTTTCTTTTTGTCGATATCCCCTAAAACACATAAATTTCACATTTATCTTGTTCATCTATTTCCAATACCTAGAACAATCCCTGAGATACACTAGGGAGACGTAGAACTATAACATGAAAAACTGATACTTCATCTAGCTTCTTTTTAGATTAAATCAAAATTCCCCGAAGCCTTTCCCCACCAGTTATGTCTCAGATTTGGATCCAAGGCCTCCATTTCCAGTCAACACGTAGAGAACCACAAGGTAATGAGCATCCCTTCGCCCCTGACAAGAACAAGCCAAAAAGCCTACAGAAGCAGTGTCAGAGAACTGGGGATGCAAAGCATGAAAAGCGAACGAAGCTTAAAGAGGAGGGAACCTTTTCTGAGACGAGAAGAGTGCCACTGCTTTCGTCCCCAGAAAAGCAGCGGGAGAAGAAATCCACCCTCACCATGAGGAGGAGACGCGGGTGGAGCCGGTCAGGGCCTTGCGCGGATGAACACGACGGACCGAAGCACCAGAAGCCTGCGACAGAGCGCATCTCCTCCATCCGCGGGTTCTTCACCAAGTGCACAGGGGTAGAACGCCAAGGTCAAGGGCAGAATTTCTGAGGGATGCCCCTGAGGTGCACAGGGCCTTCCACAAGTGCAAGGTGAGGAAATGCCTTCTGAAGCCTTGGCTTGGCAGGAAAGTTCAGGGAAACCTCCTTGAGCACAGCAGGACATCACGAGGGTCAAAAAACGGCTGTCGAAGGCTGGGATTGAGGCAGGAAACTGCCAAGACACACTTGTCCAAGGTACAGAGCCATCTCACAGAAGGCACGGGGCAGATCATCAGGAAAGAGAAAGATTTCCTGAAATGCAAAAGTTGGAAGCAGGACTAGACAGTTAAACTAATGGACTAGGTCCTCAAAACCTACCAGCCTGATTATGAAGCAAAAGGGCGTTTCCAGGGCTGCACTGGGAGTCAGATCCCAAAATCTGCTGAAGGAAAATTCCTGATTCACCCTCACAACAGAAGCTAACAGTGAGCTGTTTCTAACCAAACCTTCAACAAAGCTCTAACTCAAATCAACTGTAGATTCACTCAGCATCTTGGAAACCCGAGAGGAATGTCCTTTCACAGAGGTAAAACATTTTGTCCTTTACTTTATAAAGATATGCAGCATATTATAAAAAATTATAAGACATGTAAAGAAGTCAGATCATGGGACCTACAACCAACACAGGAAATAGTCAACAGAAGAAAGGATGACCAAGTGGGAAGGGACGTAGGTAAACCTATGGCTGATTCATGTTGACGTTTGGCAGGAATCAACACAATACTGTAAAGCAATTATCCTTCAATGAAAAATACATAAACTTAGAAAAAGAAGACCCAAGGTAGGCCCAAGTAAGTATATTTTAAAAAGGAAAGTATATGGTGGAAAAGCTGACCCATGCGCACAAACAAATGCAGGATTTCAGCAAAGACAAGGAAACTATAAAAAATGAAATGGAAACTAATAATTCTTTGGGTTTACGGGCAGGCTGAAAACAACAAAGAACATGATCCGCGAACTTGGGGCATCTGCACCTGCTCTCCCCTGTGTCCTGAATGTGCCCCTCTGTACCATGTGACTCACTCCTTCACTTCCGTTAGCTCATGCCTCAAATGCCATTTCAGCACCAAATAAAGCCCTTTACTTTTTAATAAACCGCCTCCTTTATTTTTCTCAATAGTATTTTACTATATCTGAGGTTACAGATGCAATGCACAAAAAGCACAGCATGTGTATACCTACTGATATATACTTACTTATTTTAAAACTTTTTGTTGGTTTTTCCATGTCAGAATGGAAGTCTTGGAGTTAAGAAACTCTGTCTATGCTGTTCAGTTCTTTATCCCTCAGTTCAGTTCAGTTCAATCGCTCAGTCGTGTCCAACTCTTTGAGATCCCATGGGCTCAAAGCAGCACGCCAGGGTTCCCTGTCCATCACCAACTCCTGGAGCTTGCTCAAATTTATGTCCATCAAGTCAGTGATGCCATTCAACCATCTCATCCTTGGTTGTCCCCTTCTCCTCCTGCCCTCAGTTTTCCCAGACTTATCCCTAGAACCTAAATTCTTTATTAAGAATGTGATATTTGTTCAATTGGTATGTGAGTTACTGAATTAACAAATATATGAATGGAGCCAGGGCCCCTGGCTAACTGGTGTCTACTGTAATTGAGTATGTACAGTATAGTGCACTTGAAGGGTGGAAAGAAAAAATGCAAAGGCGTACTTCAGCAGCTTTCAGCAGTCAGACCTTGAAAACCATTAAGAACAGTCTTTAAGTAGAGGTCAGATGAGCAATTCTGTGTTAAAGAAGGATAATTTGGGTGGCAGAGAAATAGAATGAGATTGACAGGGAGGAAACTGAGATGAAGACTATCACTTAAGGATTTATCTGCATAGCAAAGGACATGACCAACAAAATGAAAGGGCAACATTTGGAACAGGGGAATATATTTTCAAATCACGTGTTTCATAAGGGATTAATATCCAAACTATCACTGCAAACAGTGACTACAGCCATGAAAGGTTAAGATGCTTGCTCCTTGGAAAGAAAGCAATGACAAATCTAGACAAGATATTAAAAAGCAGAGACATCACATTGCCAACCAAGGTCCTAATAGTCAAAGCTACGGTTTTTCCAGTAGTCATGTATGGATGTGAGACTTGGACCCTAAAGAAGGCTGAGAGCTGAAGAAATGATGCTTTTGAACTGTGGTGTTGGATAAGACTCTTGAGAGTCCCTTGAACTGCAAGGAGATCCAACCAGTTAATCCTAAAGGAAATCAGTCCTGAATATTCATTGGAAGGACTGATGCTGAAGCTGAAACTCTAATACTATGGCCACCTAATGTGAAGAACTGACTCATTTGAAAAGACACTGATGCTGGGAAAGATTGAAGGCAGGAGGAGAAGGGGAAATTCAGAGGATGAGATGGTTGGATGGCATCACCAACACAATGGACATAAATTTGAGCAAACTCTGGGATAGTGAAGGACAGGGAACCCTGGCATGGTGTAGTCCAGGGGGTTTCAAAGAGTCAGATATAACTTAGCAACTGAACAACAACAATCCAAGCTATGGGAAAAACTCATACAACTCAATATCAAAAAAAAAAAGAAGAGAAAAGAAAAACCATGAACAATCCAATTAAGAAATGAACAGAGGACCCAAATAGGCATTTTTCCAAAACAGACATACAGATGACTAACAGGTACATGAAAAAATACTCAACATCACTAATCATCAAAGAAATGCAAATCAAAATCAATGAGATATCATCTCACGCCTGTCAGAATGGCTATCATCAAAAAGGCAACAAATAACAAAGGTTGGGAAGGATATGGAGCAAAAGGAAGCCTAGAACACTACTGGTAAAAATGTAAACTGGTGCAGCCACTATGGAAGATAATATGGAGGTTCCTCAAACATTTTACAAAAAAGAACTAATGTGTGATACAGCAAGTCCATTTCTGGGTATTTATCCAAAGAAAATGAAAGCACTAGCTCAGAAAGATACATGCACACTTATGTCCAATGCAGCATCATTTGGCTTTTTTGCCAAGACCTGGAAGCAACCTATATGTCCCATCAGTAGATGAACGGATAAAGAATATGTGGTAGGTATGTTCAATGGAATATTACTCAGACACCAAGAAGGAAAGCTTGTCATTTGCAGCAACATGAATGGGCCTTGAGAGCATTATGCTAAGTGAATATGTTAGACAGAGGAAGACAAATGTAATATGATATCATTTATATACAGAATCTAAGAAAAATAAAAAACCAAAGTTCAGACTCCTAAATAAAATACATTGGTGGTTGCTGGAGGTAGAGAGGGTTTTCCCTTCTGAGTCAGACTCTAAAGAATCTGACTGCAATGCAGTACACATGGGTTTGATCCCCGAGTCAGGAAGATCCCCTGGAGAAGGGAATGACTATCCACTCCAGTATCCTTGCCTAGAGAATCCCATAGACAGAGGAACCTGGAAGGTTACAGTCCTTGGGATCACCAAGAGTCGAAAAGGACAGAACAACTAAGCAATGCCACCAGCAGCGGTGGAGAATGCAGGGTGGATGAAACGGGCGAAGGTGGCCAAGAGGTGCGAATTTCCAGTTACAAATAAAGAACTCCCAGGGGTGGGACGCACAGCATGGTGACTATAGTTAATAACACTGTATTGCATATTTGAAAGTTGCTAAGAGAGATCTTAAAAGTTCTCATTATAAGAGAAATGAAGTTATAACTGTGTGGTAATGAATGTTAACTACTTGTTGTGGTGGTCATTTCACCATACATATACATATGTATGATAGCATAATCAATACACACATATGTAATCAATACACAGATTGACACACAATATCACATACAGCATAATCAATAACATGCTGTATACGTGAAACTAATGTTAAATAATGCTATGTCTCAATCATGTCACAAATAAATTAATAAACCTAATGAGATTTTCCTCACATGTATGCAAAAATTAACTTGAAATAGATCATTAACCTTAATGTAAAAACTGTAAAACTTCTGCAAGAAAACAAATAAGGGAGAATCTTCATGGCCGTGAGTTAAGTAACTATTCTTTAGATATGACACAAAAAGCAAGCAGCATGAAAGAAACTGATCGCTCGGATTTCATTAGAATTGAAAACTCTGCCCTTCAAAGATATTGTAAAACATGAAAAGGCAAGCTGCAGTCTGAGAGAAAACGTGATATTATGAAACATGGGGCTCTTGCTATAACAAAAACAAAAGATGTTGGGAGCCTGAACCACTGATGGAGTCCAAAATAAAATGGCTCTCTGGGTTTTACATTGATGCTGGGGCAAGAACCAGCACGTCTCTGTGATGACTAGCTGTGGCTACAGTAGAGAAGCGTGAAGGTGAGCACACATCCTCAGATGACTTTGAGATTTCCAGCTGCGGCAACTGGGAAATCACTGCCTTTCGAAGATGAGAAACACAGAAGCAGAAGCAAGGCGGCTGGGGAAGATGATGCTTCATTTAAGCCAACCTGAGGATGTCAGCTGAAAATGTCTAGGAAGTAGATAAACATATGGAAAACACTAAACTGGAGCTGGCCAAGGCTGGAAACAGTAATTGAGGAATCCTCTCCCTCAAGGTGGTATTTGAAGCTGTGAGAGTGGAGGAGACTCCTCAGCGTTTATCTCCTGTGCCTGTCCTTAGGTTCTGACCGTGCGGTCCCTCGTGCGTGCTATTTTTGAGATCTCTCTCCAGATAAAACACTGATTTCCTTGAGAGCAGGGATTATGTCTCACACTTTCTGTATAATCTTCTCCACACCAAAGATTTCCCCCTCTACACCTTGAAGATAGCAGAGTTCAACAAACAGGAGTGATTCATTTGTTAAATTCTTAATATCTTACAGCATATTACACTTATGTTTTCTTGATTCTGAATATTTTTTACATGTCTAGAAATGAAACGCATCTTATAATTGATATGGGCTGTAAGTATGGATGAAAGTTTTTTCCAACCATGTTTGTTATATTTTCCTAATGCATCTTATGTATCTCAGAGCAGTGGAAAAAAACACTGGCCTTGACCTTGAGAGATTAGCATTTGAATCCAAGTCTGTCTACAAGTCTTCAGTTCAGTTGCTCAGTCATGTCTGAATCTTTGCAACCCCATGGACTGCAGCACACCAGGCCTCCCTGTCCATCACCAACTCCTGGAGTTTACTCAAACTCATGTCCACGGAGCTGGTGACGCCATTCAACCATCTCATCCTCTATCATCCCCTTCTCCTCCTGCCTTCAATCTCTTCCAGCATCAGGGTCTTTTCAAATGAGTCAGTTCTTCATATCAGGTGGCCAAAGTATTAGAGCTTCAAATTCAGCATCAGTCCTTCCAGTGAACATTCAGGACTAATTTCCTTTAGAACTGACTGGTTGGATCTCCTTGCTGTTCAAGGGACTCACAACAGTCTTCTCCAACACCACAGTTCAAAAGCATCAATTCTTCTGCACTCAGCTTTCTTTATGGTCCAACTCTTACATCCATACATGACTACTGGAAAAACCATAGCCTTGACTAGATGGACCTTTGTTGGCAAAGTAATGTCTCTGCTTTTGAATATACTATCTAGGTTGCTCATAACTTTTCTTCCAAGGAGTAAGTGTCTTTTGATTTCATGGCTGCAGTCACCATCTGCAGTGATTTTGGAGCCCCCAAAAATAAAGTCTGACACTGTTTCCACTATTTCTCCATCTATTTCCCATGAAGTGATGGCACCAGATGCCATGATCTTAGTTTTCTGAATGTTGAGTTTTAAGCCAACTTTTTCTCTTTTTTCCCATTTTTATTTTTTATTTTTATTTTTTAATATAAATTTATTTATTTTAATTGGAGGTTAATTACTTTACAATATTGTATTGGTTTTGCCATAATATTTCCACTCTCCTCTTTCACTTTCATCAAGAGACTCTAGTTCTTCTTCACTTTCTGCCATAAGGGTGGTGTCATCTGCATATGCGAGGTTATTGATATTTCTCCCAGCAATCTTGATTCCAGCTTGTGCTTCATCCAGCCCACCATTTCACATGATGTACTCTGCATATAAGATAAATAAGCAGGGTGACCATATACAGCCTTCATATACTCCTTCCTCAATTTGGAACCAGTCTGTTGGTCCATGTCCAGTTCTAACTGTTACTTCTTGACCTGCATGCAGTTTGGAGGCAGGTCTCACCTAACCTACTTATGTGGTCTAAAGCATTTGACCTAGATATTGAGACTTCTATTTCCTCTCATGTAAAACAAATACAAACATCCTGCAGGTCATATTTCAACAAAGCTGAGAATAAAATGAGCTCTGAGGTCTTTACAAGTTAGGTAATTGTTCAGATCATAATAATTACAATTAACAAAACAACTTACTGTTTTTAGTATATTACTTCCTTGCTCAGTCAGTTTGTTTTTTGAAAACAGGATTCTCAAAGATTACACCTTTCAAAGAAATGCTGTGCTATTATGTAGAAAATCCAAGATAAGAATTTTAGCTTACTAAACTATACTTTTCTTAGATTGAAATTGCATGTATTTAAATGACCACATGGTAAAAAAAAAATCCATCTGCAATGCAGGAGCCTCAGGAGACATGAGCTTGATACTTGGGTCGGGAAGATCCCCTGGAGGAGGGCGTGGCAACCCACTCCAGTATTCTTGCCTGGAGAATCCCATGGACAGAGGAGCTTGGCGGGCTACAGTTCACAGGGTTACAAAGTCAGACATGACTGGAGCATCTTAGCATGCACGCAAATGATCATTTCAGTCCCTTGGCGGCTTTCTTCAATATTAGATACATAACAGTATAAGCTTTTGTGTAAAACCAGTGCATCATCATATCATGCAGCTCCAGAATCCTCAAAATTGAGCAAATGGATGATGTATTACTATCATTGAGAAAACATTTTTGGAAAGAACACAAAATATTTTCATATTAAAAACATATCAATTTTAAATATGGGAAACGTTAGTGCAACTTAGAGTCAAGGAAATGCATTAATGAAAAGCATCATTTGGAGACTAGCAAGGCCGTGTTCTTATTCCAACATAAGCCTTAATGAATGCAAGCAGGAGGTCGAACAGGTTATGTCCCATGAGTGTGTACTCTCAGGAGATGCTCTCCAGTCTCTTTAATCCTGCTGACAGAGTGGTTCACCCCTGCTTATTTCTAGAGAGGATACAAGCCTAGGCCATTTTAAGTCCCAAGCATTCTCTCAATTCTATAGCTAAACTAGTCCAGCCACATCTCATACTCTAGACCTGCAGGCTGCAATGTCTCCCTGAGCTAGCCTTGATCAGAGGCTGACTTTCTGCGTAAATACTTCTCATCACTATTCCTGAAACCACAAGGGTCAAAGCAGCAAGAAACAATAGAGAAATAGGAGCGTTCTTATGTAACCGGCTATATTTTAAGCTGGCTTTGCATTCTGAGCCTGGCAGATGTTTAAAGTTAATTTCTTGGCGCCTTGAGTTATAGTGTGTCCTCTTCAGAGATGTCGCAACTGGGAACATTCTGCCATTCTTTCCCAAGACCCAAGAAATCAATCTCCCCGCTGTCTCCTCTTAGCCCAGTGATTTCTAGCCATTTACTACACACAGTCCCTCTTCGGGGAGCCCATAGAACTTCCAAGAGACTTGCAACTGACTCCTGGCTGGCTCTCCCACATGGCCATCCTCTGATCCACAAGTAACACTCTTTTACCCTTTGTCCAGAAAAACCCTGGGGGCACAGACCAATCCAAACCCAGTCACAGCAACTCTGCTAGCAAAATAACGGATGGTCAGAGGCCAGTCCTCTGTGCTCGTACCACAGGAAACCCATCTCAAAACAGCCACGGCGTTGCCAAAGCTCAAGACTTTCCCCAGGCAGGCTTCCATCCCCTGGCCAAGGTCATGGGCGAGAATCACTGTACATCTTCCACCAAAGGAATCCTCACCAAGTTATGAAAGACTTTCAACAACCTAATTCTTGCACCTCTCTTTTTTGGATAAAATTATCTTAGAGCTATGAAACCCCTTCTTAATTTTTTTTCTTTGACCATTTGCATCTTTTTATTGAAACATAGTTGATTTACACTACCGTGTTCATTTTAGGCATACAGCATGGTGATCTGGTGGCTCAGATGGTAAAGAGTCCGCCTCCAATGCAGACTTGGATTGGGAAGAGCCTCTGCAGCAGAGAATGAGAACCCACTCCAGAATTGTTGCCTGGAGAATCCCAAGGACAGAGGAGCCTGGTGGGCTACAGTCCACGGGGTCACAAAGAGTCGGACAGGACTGGGAGACTATCACACACGTGACGACTCAGTTATACATACGGTTCAGATTCTCTTCTTTCACAGGTCATTACAAACTATTGAGTAGACTTCCCTGAGCTATACAGTAGGGCTTTGCATGCCTGGTTAACTATTTTTAACTATTTTATGTATGATAGTGTCTAATCTGTTAATCCCAAACTCCTAATTTATCCCTACCCGCCACCTTTCCCTTTGGTACCAAGTTTGTTTTATATGGTTGTGAGTCTGTTTTTTTGTGAATAAGTTCATTTGTATCTGTTTTTTAGAATACACATATAAGTGATATCACATGACATTTATCTTTCTCTGTCTGGCTTACTTCACTTAGTGTGATAATGCATGCACTATAAAAATTTGCATCTTGATTTTGTAACTCAGATTAGAAAGTCATCACTGTTATAAATTGATCACTGAATCAAACTCATCACTTTGATTCCTCAGCTGAAACTTACATAGTTTCAGAAATACAAACATAAAATTATGTATTACCCTAACGTCAATCTGAAATGCTTCACTGGGACAATTTTTGTTTTCTTGTACTATTTGTTAATAAGCAAAGCAAACTTACTGTTTCCTTGACATTCTGCTGCCAGAGAAAAGATTCCTTGAAGAAAGAAAGGAGATATACACAGCTTATAAATGAATAAAACTTATGATTTTGATATAACAGAAGAGTTTGGGAAATTGTCCAGGGTCAGAGCTCTGAGATATTGGTTATACAGAACCTTGCACTGGGGTAGAGAACCCTTTGATTCAAGTTTTTTTAAGCCAAACCCAAGTTTGCATGGAAGTTTCCTCCTTTTAGATTTTATGTACTGAGGCTGTATATGGGGGGGGAAATTCTATCTTCTGATAGATAAACTATACTTCGTTTTATAAAAAGGCATTTAATCACAACATTGTAAAGCAATTTTCCTCCAATTAAAAAATAAATTTTTAAAAAAGGCATTTATCAGAGTCAATAACAAATGTTTTAGGCAAGTGTAGAACAACCAGTCACTAAGACAGCTATGTACATTTGCTATAACAATTGAGCTGATGATCACGAGAAGAACAGATACAGGAGCAAATGCTGGCAATACTGGCCACAGTGTTTGACCCATACAATACAACAGTTGTAAGAACAAGTGAATGTAGGCAGCTGATATGGAAATTTATATAGTTTCAGAACTATCAAGCTGGGCTAGGTCACAGTGTACTGACAAAAAAACCCAGAGTCTGATTTACTTAAACCGGATCAAAGATTCCTTTCTTGTACGTGTCATGCTATATCCTGCACGCATCACACCATTGGAACCCAACAAAATCGCCCTGAGTAGCAACTGAAGAATAATTCCGACTGACGGAGTAACCACCATCTCAAATGTTATCATGTGCTGTGCTGAAGAGAAAGAGCTCCGGAGGCTCTCACAGCGGTAATTACATCTTCCACCCAGAAGAAATACAGCATCTCCTCTCATGACTTACCGTCCAGAGAAAATGACACGGTGCCATCAACCACCAGGAGGCCTGGAAATGCAAGTCTACTGTGAGCCTCAAAGTCAGGGAGCCCGGAGTCACTAAGGACCCTCAGGATGACCACTGTTTTGTATCAGGAAGTAAGCTCTGCCCACATGGCAAGCAGGAGGGCCTCCGGCTATTCACGGTTCCTCCTGCTCCTGCTCAGTCACCTCATCGTGTCTGACTCTGTGAGACCATGTGAAATGCAGCCCACCAGGCTCCTCTGTCCATGGGATTCTCTAGGCAGGAGTACTGGAGTGGGTAGCCATGCCCTCCTCCAGGGGATCTTCCTGACCCAGGGATCTAACCCAGGTCTCCTGCATTGCAGGCAGATTCTTTACTGCTGAGCCACCAGGGAAGCCCCTATTCATGGTTATGTCCTACCAATCTAGCGATAGTATCAGAAAAAGAAAATATTTCCTGGCATGTCTGCCCCAAATAGAGGTCTTATATAAGACTATACATCTACAGTTCGGTTCAGTTCAGCCAGTCAGTTGTGTCTGACTCTTTGCGACCCCATGGACTGCAGCATGCCAGGCCTCCCTGTCCATCACCAACTCCTGGAGTTTACTCAAACTCATGTCCATTGAATTGGTGATGCTATCCAACCATCTCATCCTCTGTCATCCCCTTCTCCTCCTGCTTTCAATCTTTCCCAGAATCAGGGTCTTTTCCAATGGATCAGTTCTTCGCATCAGGTGGCCAAAGTAGGAGCTTCAGCTTCACCATCAGTCCTTCCAATGAATATTCAGGACTGATTTCCCTCAGCATGGACTGGTTGGATCTCCTTGCAGTCCAAGGGACTCTCAAGAGTCTTCTCCAACACCACAGTTCAAAAGCATCAGTTCTTCAGTGCTCAGCTTTGTTTATAGTCCAACTCTCACATCCATATATGACTACTGGAAACACCATAGCCTTGACTAGACAGATCTTTGTTGGTAAAGTAATGTCTGTGCTTTTTAATATGCTGTCTAAGTTGGTCATGACTTTTCTTCCAAGGAGCAAGCCTCTTTTAATTTCATGGCTGCAGTCACCATCTGCAGTGATTTTGGAGCCCCCCAAAATAAAGCTTCTCACTGTTTCCACTGTTTCTCCATCTATTTCCCATGAAGTGATGGGACTGGATGGCAAGATCTTAGTTTTCTGAATGTTGAGTTTTAAGCCAACTTTTTCAGTCTCCTCTTTCACTTTCATCAAGAGGCTTTTTAGCTCCTCTTCACTTTCTGCCATAAGGGTGGTGTCATCTGCATATCTGAGGCTATCAATATTTTTCCCACCAATCTTGATTCCAGCTTGTGCTTCATCTAGCCCAGCATTTCTCATGATGTACTCTGCATATAAGTTAAGTAAGCAAGGTGACAATATACAGCCTTGATGTACTCCTTTCCCAATTTGGAACCAGTCTGTTGTTCCATGTCCACTTCTAACTGTTGCTTCTTGACCTGCATACAGATTTCTCAGGAGGCAGGTCAGGTGATCACTGAGCAAGACTTTCTTGTTTCCTTGCTATTCTTTGGAACTCTACATTCAAATGGGTAAATCTTTCCTTAATCATCTTATAGAAGACTATACAAAGCTTCTGTCAAGAGTCTATCCTAGTCACACTATGGAAATAGTATGGAGGTTCCTTAAAAAGCTAAAAATAGAGCTACCGTATGACCATGCAATTCTACTCCTGGGCATATATCTGGAGAAAAACATTTTCCAAAAGAAGACATGCGCCCAAGTGTTCACGGCAGCACTGCTTACCAAAGCCAAGTCATGGAAGCAGCCTAAATGTCCATCAACAGAGAAACGGATAAAGACGATGCGGTCCATGTATACACTGGAATATTACTCAGTCATTAAAAAGGATGAAATAATGTCATCTGGAGCAACATCAGTGGACCTAGAGACTGTCATACTGAGCGAAGTAGGTCAGACAGAGAAGGAGAAATATCACATGGCATCCCTTACATGTGGGCTCCCCAATGGCTCCGCAGTAAAGAATCTACCTGCAACAAGAAACACAGGAGTTGCAGGTTCAACCCCTGAGTTGGGAAGACCGCCTGGAGTCAGAAATAGCAGCCCTCTGCAGAGTCCTCACCTGGGAAATCCCAGGACAGCGGAAACCGATGGCTAGTCACCAGAGTGGCAGCGCACTGGGCACAACTGAGCCCGCACTCGTTATACGGGGAGCCCAGAAAGAAATGATACAGATGAGCTCATCTACAAGACAGAGACAGACTCACAGACTTCGAGAGTCTGTAGCTGTCAGGGGGAGCCTGGGTGGGAGGGGAGTTTGGGGGAGAGTGGATGCATGTATATGTATGGCTGAGTCCCTTTGCCGTTTAGCTGAAACTATCACAACAGTGCTAATCAGCTATACTCCAATAAAAAATAAAGCTTGTTTTGTTTTTTAAGAGTCTAACCCCTTCAGACACATCTCAGGCACATGGCCAACCCGTTCTAGGGTGTTTCGTCAATCACATGGCTCATCTCCCATCACAAAGGGGAGCATAAGACCCAGGCTGGCCAACCAGAGCTGCACACTCTAGCCCCTAGTGATTCAATCTGAGACGGTGACAAGAACCAAGTGAAGAGAGTCAGAACCATTCGTACGACCTGCCCACCGCTGCCAGGCAGGCACCACTGCTCTCTCCTGTAAAGATGCATCTCCTTATCCACGAAGATGATGCGATCTTGAAATGGCGGCACTGCTCTTTGATGCATGGAAATCCTGTCTGAACATGAAACCAAACCCACTGAATGTAAAGCTTGCAAAATAAAAAATGCATTTTTTTAAATTTTGAAAATGTTTAATTGAATGAAATGTCAAAAAACATGAAAGTTAAGGGCACTGACTACATTCTCTTGAAACTTTCCATAAATGCTCGATTCCTGATGAAATCCTTCAACGCATTATTGTGGAGATTTTACTTAACTACCTCCAGCCACAGAGAACACATATAAGATAGACAATTTTACTTCCAGAAATTAAATTTTTCCTGAAATTTGTCTCCTTCAAGCTTTCATACTATGTCTTATCTTCTGAAGTCATACAAATTAATCTTTGGCACTCCTGCTCTTCAAATATGTGAAGAAATTGATTATGTTCTAATTTCCATTTCCTTCAAAATTTCTTCACATACAGTGGAGAAAGAAATGTAATCTTGATGACATTGATTAAGCTGTTATATCTAATACATCTAATATAAGATCTGTCCTTGGTCTTTTCATTTAAGTGATGTATTTACATTTCTCCTGCTTTTACCTTAAAAACCAAAACAGAAGCCACCCATTACTGTCCACTGAAGAAATATTTCTTTGATCTATATAAGTTCAGATATAAATGAACTCCTCAGAAACACTTTGATCATTCCTATGGAGTTGTTGACTTTTATTTTTTTTATTTATTTATTTTTGTGATTTCCCTGTAAACAACTGTTTTAAAATTATCAGCTTGAGTTATTTAATGTTGCTTCTAAGTTACATATTGGTTTTTTTTTTTAATTTTTTTTTAATTTTTATTTTTACTTTATTTTACTTTACAATACTGTATTGGTTTTGCCATACATTGACATGAACCCACCACGGGTGTACATGCACTCCCAAACTTGAACCCCCCTCCCACCTCCCTCCCCATAACATCTCTCTGGGTCATCACCGTGCACCAGCCCCGAGCATGCTGTATCCTGCGTCAGACATAGACTGGCAATTCGATTCTTACATGATAGTATACATGTTACAATGCCATTCTCCCAAATCATCCCACCCTCTCCCTCTCCCTCTGAGTCCAAAAGTCCGTTATACACATCTGTGTCTCCTTTGCTGTCCTGTATACAGGGTCGTCATTGCCATCTTTCTAAATTCCATATATACGTGTTAGTATACTGTATTGGTGTTTTTCTTTCTGGCTTACTTCACTCTGTATAATCGGCTCCAGTTTCATCCATCTCATCAGAACTGATTCAAATGAATTCTTTTTAACGGCTGTGTAATACTCCATTGTGTATATGTACCACAGCTTTCTTATCCATTCATCTGCTGATGGACATCTAGGTTGTTTCCGTGTCCCGGCTATTATAAACAGTGCTGCGATGAACATTGGGGAACATGTGTCTCTTTCAATGCTGGTTTCCTTGGTGCGTATGCCCAGCAGTGGGATTGCTGGGTCATAAGGTAGTTCTATTTGCAATTTTTTAAGGAATCTCCACACTGTTCTCCAAAGTGGCTGTACTAGTTTGCATTCCCACCAACAGTGTAGGAGGGTTCCCTTTTCTCCACACCCTCTCCAGCATTTATTGCTTGCAGATTTTTGGATCGCAGCCATTCTGACTGGTGTGAAGTGGTACCTCATTGTGGTTTTGATTTGCATTTCTCTAATAATGAGTGATGTTGAGCATCTTTTCATGTGTTTGTTAGCCATCCGTACGTCTTCTTTGGAGAAATGTCTATTTAGTTCTTTGGCCCATTTTTTGATTGGGTCGTTTATTTTTCTGGAATTGAGCTGCATAAGTTGCTTGTATATTTTTGAGATTAGTTGTTTGTCAGTTGCTTCATTTGCTATTATTTTCTCCCATTCAGAAGGCTGTCTTTTCACCTTGCTTATATTTTCCTTTGTTGTGCAGAAGCTTTTAATTTTAATTAGATCCCATTTGTTTAGTTTTGCTTTTATTTCCAGAATTCTGGGAGGTGGATCATAGAGGATCCTGCTGTGATTTATGTTGGAGAGTGTTTTGCCTACGTTCTCCTCTAGGAGTTTTATAGTTTCTGGTCTTACATTTAGATCTTTAATCCATTTTGAGTTTATTTTTGTGTGCGGTGTTAGAAAGTGATCTAGTTTCATTCTTTTACAAGTGGTTGACCAGTTTTCCCAGCACCACTTGTTAAAGAGATTGTCTTTACTCCATTGAATATTCTTGCCTCCTTTGTCAAAGATAAGATGTCCATATGTGTGTGGATTTATCTCTGGGCTTTCTATTCTGTTCCATTGATCTATATGTCTGTCTTTGTGCCAGTACCACACTGTCTTGATGACTGTGGCTTTGTAGTAGAGCCTGAAGTCAGGCAAGTTGATTCCCAGTTCCATTCTTCTTTCTCAAGATTGCTTTGGCTATTCGAGGTTTTTTGTATTTCCATACAAATCTTGAAATTATTTGTTCTAGTTCTGTGAAAAATATGGCTGGTAGCTTGATAGGGATTGCATTGACAGAAAATCTTAACAGACCCATCACAAGCACGGAAATTGAAACTGTAATCAGAATTCTTCCAGCAAACAAAAGCCCAGGTCCAGACGGCTTCACAGCTGAATTCTACCAAAAATTTCGAGAAGAGCTAACACCTATCCTACTCAAACTCTTCCAGAAAATTGCAGAGGAAGGTAAACTTCCAAACTCATTCTATGAGGCCACCATCACCCTAATACAAAAACCTGACAAAGATGCCACAAAGAAAGAAAACTACAGGCCAATATCACTGATGAACATAGATGCAAAAATCCTCAACACAATTCTAGCAATCAGAATCCAACAACACATTAAAAAGATCATACACCATGACCAAGCGGGCTTTATCCCAGGGATGCAAGGATTCTTCAATATCCGCAAATCAATCAATGTAATTCACCACATTAACAAATTGAAAAATAAAAGCCATATGATTATCTCAATAGATGCAGAGAAGGCCTTTGACAAAATTCAACATCCATTTATGATAAAAACTCTCCAGAAAGCAGGAATAGAAGGAACATACCTCAACATAATAAAAGCTATATATGACAAACCCACAGCAAACATTATCCTCAATGGTGAAAAATTGAAAGCATTTCCCCTAAAGTCAGGAACAAGACAAGGGTGCCCACTTTCACCGCTACTATTCAACATAGTTCTGAAAGTTTTGGCCAAAGCAATCAGAGGAGAAAAAGAAATAAAAGGAATCCAAATTGGAAAAGAAGAAGTAAAAGTCTCACTGTTTGCAGATGACATGATCCTCTACACAGAAAACCCTAAAGACTCCACCAGAAAATTACTAGAGCTCATCAATGAATATAGTAAAGTTGCAGGATGTAAAATCAACACAGAGAAATCCCTTGCATTCCTATACACTAATAACGAGAAAGTAGAAAAAGAAATTAAGGAAACAATTCCATTCACCACTGCAACAAAAAGAATAAAATACTTAGGAATATATCTACCTAAAGAAAGTAAAGACCTATACATAGAAAACTATAAAACACTGGTGAAAGAAATCAAAGAGGACACTAATAGATGGAGAAATATACCATGTTCATGGATTGGAAGAATCAATATAGTGAATATGAGTATACTACCCAAAGCAATTTACAAGTTGTTGACTTTTAAAAGAATATTAAATATTTTCAGTTATTAGGAACAGATATTTTTGGTCACTTTTTCTCAATTATCTCTGATAACAGAACCCTTACCAATGGCAATAACAACTTTCCCTTTTTCAGAAATTCCAGTTCTTGTATAACCTAAGCCTATAAATTACAAAATATTTTCTTCTAGAAAGATAAATTCTAATAGGACATAATGTATTCCCCTAGAACGTTCAGCTTTAGAAAGGAGCCATGTCATACACAACATCCCAAACAGTTCACAATGCTGCCATCTAACTTTTTTGAGACCTGAGTCAATGAGGAAATCTTTTTTTTTTTAACATACTTGATTTATGCTCGACTATGCCAATAAGTTCTAGTTTATCAGAACCAGTCATAATATGCAATTAACATTATAAATGTGGGAGATCAAATGAGGTTTCCAGGGACAGTGTAATTTTTTAGTCCCTTTCAATGTCAGATACAGTAATTAATATTAATATTAGCACCAAATAGCTACTGATTATTTATAAATAATTGGTACTGGTTGACTGTTATCCACTTATTTCTGTGCCTTTAACTAGAATCTCAAATTTCTTCTCTGTTATAGATTGCAGATCATGTTATTGCTAATCACAGTTCTCAGCATGTTTCCGGATGTGCACTCTGTAATCAGAGTACCTGAGTATAAATCCAGGATCCATTACTCACTAGTTACACATCCTGCTGCGCCAGCATACTGTTCTGGGCCTCTGCTTTCTCTTCTATGAAACGAAATGAATAGCAGCCTACTCCTAGACAGTGGTGGCATGCAAAGCAATGCACAGAAGCGTCTGGAACAGAGTGTGCACACAGGAGATCAGTCTAGTGTGACTCCCTGCAGCTCTCAGTACGACGGCACATTCAGAAAGTCCTTATCGTCCCTATGCCTGCTTTCCAAATTACCCACCAAAATGACTTCCACCAAAGCGTTAAAATTTCCCTGGAAAAACTACAACTGAAATCATGGGAGTCATGACTTAGAGACCTTGAGAGATTTTAAGAAGCTGTAGATTGTAAAGGGCACAATAAAAAATGTCACCAGATATGAAGTTAGCTTTAGGGAGTTTATCAGCTCCTTAAACATACTAACCACCCTCTTTCTGTTTATCCCTTCTGCCTTCCCATCTAACCCTCTCCAGCTCCCTCCATAGAGTCCAGAGTTTTATGAATCACAATGCATCTGCAGTAAACGAGGAAGCCCTTGGGAGGCTACACATATTTCTTTCCTTAATTAAATTAATCTCTGGCTGGGTGGACTGGGGGCCTGCTGCTGCGTGCAGGTTTCCCCACCTGCAGCAAGCAGGGGCTACTCGTGGCAGGGGCATCCCTCGTACAAGAGATGGCAGAGCACAGACTGTGCAGCGCAAGCCCAGCAGCTGTGGCGCGCCCGCTCAGGTGCCCCATGGCACCCGGAATCTTCCTGGACCAGGGACTGAACCCACATCCGCTGCACTGGCACGTGGACCCTTAACCTCAGGCCAGCCAGGAAAGTCCCATAGTTCTTTCTATAGAGCCAGTTTTGACTTTATTATAATGTTACTTGCATATACAGAAAAATGTTAGTAGAAACTATAATATTTATAACTATTGATTTCATTCAACAATAAGACGAAATTGAAACTCAAAAAGTGACTAAACCAATAAAATGTAACTGATTAGCAACAGTAATATAACATAAATGATGTTGTTTTGCTGAAGCTAATCCAGAAGTCACAGGCTAAAGTTGCTACTAACTGCTATGGTAGAGACAAAATTTTGAGTTCTATTACTTTCTGCTTTGCTGCACTTTCATTTTGTCAGCCTGATTTTCTTTTAACTTTTTATTTTATGTTGGCATATAGCTGATTAACAATGTTGCAATAGTTTCAGATGGACAGCAAAGGGACTCAGCCATACATACACAGGTATCCATTCTTCCCCAAACTCTCCTGCCGTCCAGGCTGCCACACAATATTGTCAGCTCTCTTCTCTAATGGAAGAACTAGGAAATCCTTATTGAAATAATCTTCAGGGAAGGCATCTGACCTTCACTTGGTTTTCGTTCAGTTCGCTTTTCACTTGTTAGAACCTGATAGCTGATGCAGTGCTGCTCAATGCGAAGCAGCCAACACGCCAGGCACTGAAATGTCTGAGCAGTATCCTATGTAAGAGACACTCTCAGATGCAAGAAAGAAAATCTTACGTTTCACTTTATTATAGCCGAAATAAAAATGGTAATATTTCTGCAGAGAATTGTAATATATGTTACACAAATTCCCAGACCCCACTGGGAGAAGTAGGTCACTTTGAAGTAGGGAGACAAAGGTGTCCCAGTTTGCCGAGTTGTCTCCCAGTTTTTATAAATAACTTTGGAGGATTCCACAGACGAGCATCAGCTCCTCCGGTCACTTTTTGAGTAGGTCACCCTGCCCCTGATTTGCTTCTGTCCACGACTCTTGGATCTCCAGTTTTCTCTCCCAGCACTTCCTGGGGAGTGCAAACGATAAACAATCTACTTGCAATGCAGGAAATCTGAGTTTGAACCGTGGGTCAGGAAGATCCCCTGGAGAAGGGAACGGCAACCCACTCCAGTATTCTGGCCTGGAGAATCCCACGGACAGGGGAGCCTGGTGGGCTACAGTCCATGGGGTCGCAGAGTCAGACACGACTGGACAGCTAACACTTTCACTCCCAGTTTTAGCACTGAGAGTCCCACATCCTGGGAACTTCCAGGGCAAATCAAGAGGGCCAGGCACCCTCCTTTGGAGCATGGAGCACTTGATGTATTAAAGAAAGCCTGTGTTTGTTCCATAGTAGGAGACAGGTGGGAATAAAGCGTGCCTGGATGTTACCAGCAGCCTCCTTCTTACTCAGCACCTGCTTTTCATAACAATCTAGTTAACCCCAGGCTTCTCTACCCCTGTCCTGGAAGCAAGAACTTAGCCCTCCCCTGGCAAGGAAGCAAAGCTTGTAAGTAATTTCCCAGCAGTCCACAGACGAGCACCGCCCCCCGGCCACTTTTGGAGCAGGTCACCCTACTGCCTGGCTTCTTTCTGTCTCGGACTCCGGGGTCTCCAGGTTTCTTCGCTTTAGCCTGAGCACTTGCACTCGGGGGAGGGAGGTTTTCTTGCACCTCAGCTCAGTGGGGCTTGTTTTCAGGCTCCAGACAGCCCCCCACAAAGAAACAACAGGTCAATATATTTCATGAATATAGATTCAAAAATCATCAACAAAATATTGTAAGTCAATCCTAGAAACATTTCAAAATGATTATTATAAGCCATGACCAAGAATGATTTGTCCCCAGGATGCAAAATTGGTTCAATATCCAAAAATCAACTGATATAATACAACATATTAAAAGAAAATTCTAGAGAATCTGCTAAAAGTGTTTTTTTAATTTTATGTAAAATAATTAACTCAGAATAAAAGAGTTCAGTGAGTTTAAAGGATATAAAATCAACACATTAAATCTCTTATCTTTTTTATACAACAGCAATTAGCAAATTGAAATAGAGATTAAGAAAACAATTATTTCGTCTCAAAAACAACTAAAGAATACATTTAATAAAATAAATGTAAAATTTTTACTCTGAAAACAACAAAAAACTTTTGAAAGAAATTAGAGAAGACCCAAACAAATGGGGAGACATCAGTGTTCAGTCATTAATAGTGTTAAAATGGCAATAATCCCATAATTGTCTACAGAGAAAATAACACTTTACTTGAAAAGTAACAATTCAAATGACTGATGATAGGTTAAAAAAAAAAGAAACAAAACAGAAATAGAAGCCAGGACAGAAAGCAGAGGACACTAGCCTTGCTTTTCTAGGGCTGCTGTTGCAAATAGCCACAAACTCAGCCGCTTTAAAGAGCAGAAAGACTAAGCAATCTAAACCATTTTCTCATTTTATAGCTCTGTAGTTAAAAGTCTCACGTGGGTGCTATTGGGCTAAAGGTAAAGTGCTGCCTTACAGGGCTGCATTCCTTCCTGGACTTTGGAGTCTGGTTCCTGCTCTTCCCCAGCTTTCAGAGGCTGTTCACATACCTTATCTCGTGGCCCCTTTCCTCTGTTTCCAAAGCCTTGCTGCTTTTCTCCACCAGTGGGCTGCCGTCTATGGGGTCACACAGAGTCAGACACAACTGAAGCGACTTAGCAGCAGCAGCAGCAGCAGCAGACTACAACTGATCCAGTACTCTTGCCTGGAAAATCCCATGGACGGAGGAGCCTGGTGGGCTGCAGTTCATGGGGTCGCGAAGCGTCAGACTCGACTGAGCGACTTCACTTTCACTTTTCACTTTCATGCACTGGAGAAGGAAATGGCAACCCACTCCAGTGTTCTTGCCTGGAGAATCCCAGGGCCAGGGGAGCCTGGTGGGCTGCCGTCTATGGGGTCGCACAGAGTCGGACACGCCTGAAGCGACTTAGCAGCAGCAGCAGACTGCAACTGAAAAAAAAAAGATCTTCTGCGTTTAAGAACACATGATTAAATTGAGTGCTCCTGAATAATCCAGGGTTCCCTGTCCACCTCAAGGTCCTTAATTACAATTAAGTTGCAAAGTTGTATATAACAGAATCCATTCCCAGGTTCTAGGCATTAGAATGCAGACAACTTTGGAAGGAAAATCAAAATAGAGCTGGCGTTGCTAACAGAGTCCCCCAAAGTGGAGGCAGGACGCCACTGAGGAAGGCTGACTTCCGCACATTTCACATGGATAGAATCTGACTCTTTACTGTCCTAACAAAGGCATCCAGAAGATCTCCAGAGGCTCATACTTATCACACCCTTACCATCAAATAACTTGTGATTCCTTAAGGACAACTATTTCCCGACTTGCGTCAGAGTCAATCACAATTCCTGTTGGGCAACTTGAACAATCTTGTGATTTTTTTTCTCTTTATGAGACCCAGTTCTTTCTCTTCTCTACAAGATTGTTTTACCTGAATCTGTGTCTCCCAAAGAGCTGTTCTTAAGACTCCCAACACAGATGTTTGTTCTTTGCAGCCTTGATACTGAGTACTGTCCAACATATCTTTGAGGGGCTATTTTTCTGTGTACCACAACAGTGGAACACCAGTTTTAAAGTTCTGAGAAAAAAGGACTGTCAATCCATTCCATAACTACAACCAGAAAAAAAAAAAAAAAATCTCGGAGTAAGGTAAAAAAGAAAAACTGTATAGACTAGAAACAAAGATATAAAATTCTATTTATAGATAGTTGTAGGGAACAAGGTATAAAGAAGGTTGAGAAGTGCTTGCAAACGAGACTCTCAACCAGGGCTGAACATTCTTGCAAACGAGATGTTCTGCCCAGTGTAGGGAACTAGGTTTAAGGAAGGTTGAGAAGTGCTTGCAAACGAGACTCTCAACCAGGGCTGAACATTCTTGCAAATGAGATGTTCAGCTAAGAATCTTGTTTGTTCCCGTGGGAAAAGAACATTTCTTGCACACAAGGATGTTTCTCTGATTCCTCAAAAGGAACAGACCCTGGGACAAAATGGATTCTAAGTTGATAAGGAAGTTCCCCCAAAACACAGTCTTAGCTGCAGTAAATAAGTCAAGGTAAAGGTTATCTCGCCCTGCGCCTGCGCACTGTATAGTCTCTAAATCATAGTGCTTGGCAGCTTGCCCTGTAGCTTGTTGTGCAAGGGATATAAAATAAAGCAGCTGTAAGAAGCAAGTGTTAAAATATAAAGATTTAAACCACTCTGCAGTGTTGGTGTTTCATTCCGTCGCCAGCAGATAGTACACTCGAGTACATAAAAAATCCCATGAAAGCTACAAAAAAGATCTTTTAAGTTTTCAGAAGATAAAAGATTGATGTAGAGAAGAAAGAAAGAAAGTGAAGTTGCTCAGTCATGTCTGACTCTCTGCGACCCCATGGACTGTAGCCCACCAGGCTCCTCCATCCATGGAATTTTCCAGGCAAGAATACTGGAGTGGATGGCCATTTCCTTCTCCAAGGGATCTCCCCGACCCAGGGATCGAATCCAGGTCTTCTGCATTGCAGGCAGACACTTTACTGTCTGAACCACCAGGGAAGTCCAATAAAGATATGATACTGGGAAAACAATCATATATCTATGTATCATCAATGAATAATCTGAAATTGAACAAAGTTTAAAGCTTAATTTATTATAGGTACAAAAAATAGGGTTCACATTGAAAGGTTAAAAAAATGCATGCCATTTCTGTGCTGAAAATTATAAAACCCTGATGAAAGAAATATAAAACCTAAATTAAGTATGAAATATCCCATACGCATACATCGGAAGGCTCAAGATCAACTATTTCCAAATTGATCTAGAGATGTAATAATATCCTAATCAAAATACCAGAAGGATTTTTGTAGATATTGACTAACTGATTCTACAATAAATGGAGAAGCCAAAACAATTTTGAAAATGAAGAAAAATGTTAGAAAATGTAACACTTCTTTATATCAGTGCTTACTATAAGCTACACAGCTCAAAACTGTAGCTGGCAAGACACATAAGCAAATGGAACAGATTAGAGAATCCAGAAATAAACCCATGAAAATAGTCAATTAATTTTTATCAGAGGTGGACAGCCAATTCAGCAGAGAAAGAACAGTCTTTCAACAAACAATGCTGAAAAAACTGGGTATCTATATGCATCATACCTAACACAAAAATAAACGCAAAATGAATCACAGATCTAAATGCAAAACATAGAACTATAAAAATTTAGCAAAAAGAGAAAAATCTTTCTGACTTTGGATTAGGAGAATGTTCTTACATATAGCAGTGAAAACACAATCCACAAAAGAAAAATAATCAAGGAAACTTCTTCAAAATTAAAAAGTTTTTATCTATGAGAGATATGGTTAAAAGAAAGAAAAGACAAGCTACAAGCAGGGAGAAAATTGCTGCAAATCTGAAAAAAGACTCGTATGCAGAATATACTTTAAAATTCTCAAAACTTAATTAGAAATCATATAAAGAGGGCAAAACAGTTAACACAATTTCCCAGGCAAGATATGCAGACGGAAAATAAACACATGAAAAGATGCTCAACACACTTACTCAAGAGATCAATTTCCCCTGCCAATTCAATGACGCTATTCTCTACCTGTTGGTTCAGTGGCAGAAAAAGCCTCCTATGTACAGAGGGACAGTTCTAGCTTTCAATCATGGGAACTATAATTACACTCAGTTCAGTTCAGTCACTCAGTCGTGTCCAACTCTTTGTGATCCCATGGACTGCAGTATGTCAGGCTTCCCTGTCCATCACCAAATTCCAGAGTTTACTCAAACTCATGTCCATTGCATCGGTGATGCCATCCAACCTTCTCATCCTCTGTCATCCCCTTCTCCTCTCACCTTCAATCTTTCCTAGCATCAAGGTCTTTTCCAATGAGTCAGTTCTTTGCATCACGTGGCCAAAGTATTGGAGTTTCAGCTTCAGCATCAGTCCTTCCAATGAATATTCAGGACTGACTTCCTTTAGGATTGACTGGTTGGATCTCCTTGAAGTCCAAGGGACTCTCATGAGTCTTCTCCAACACCACAGTTCAGAAGTATCAATTCTTCTGTGCTCAGCTTTCTTTATAGTCCAACTCTCACATCCATACATGACCACTGGAAAATCATAGCTTTGACTAGACAGACCTTTGTTGGTAAAGTAATGTCTCTGCTTTTTAATATGCTACCTAGCTTGGTCATAGCTTTTCTTCCAAGGAATAAGCATCTTTTAATTTCATGGCTGCAATCACCATCTGCAGTGATTTTGGAGCCCAGAAAAATAAAGTCTGACACTGTTTCCACTGTTTCCCCATCTATTTGCCATGAAGTGATGGAACCTGATGCCATGATCTTATTTTTCTGAATGCTGAGTTTTAAGCCAATTTTTTCACTCTCCTCTTTCACTTTCTTCAAGAGGCTCTTTAGTTCTTCACTTTCTTCCATAAGGGTGGGTGTCATTTGCATATCTGAGGTTATTGGTATTTCTCCCAGCAGTATTGATTCCAGCTTGTGCTTCATCCAGCCCAGCATTTTGCATGATGTACTCTGCACATAAGTTAAATAAACAGGGTGATGATATACAGCCTTGATGTGCTCCTTTCCCGATTTGGAACCAGTCTGTTATTCTAACTGTTGCTTCTTGACCTGCATACAGATTTCTCAGGAGGCAGATCAGGTGGTCTGGTGTTTCCATCTCTTGAAGAATTTCCCACAGTTCGTTGTGGTCCACACCGTCAAAAGCTAGTGACACTTCTCCCTTCAGCGCTAGGACTTCCAGACTCACTGGGATCAAGAGCCCAGCAAGGAGCAAACAGAAACACTTCCCAGTGGATATTAGGTCTAATAGCGAAAGTTCCTGCTGCCACCCCCACCCCCTGGCTCCTGACCCACGCATTCTGACAACAGAGTAGAAAGCGTGCCAAATGTCTATCATGTGCATGTGTAAAAGTGTATGTGTATATGTGTGTGTGTGTGTATTCCAATTTTCTCTCTTCTTATTTAGTTTAATTGAAGAATCTTGATAAAAGGATTTTATAAGAACTTTAATAACTTGCTGTATTTTCTGATGCGTGCGTTTATGTGTGTGTGATGAAGGACCCAAGCTCATCAAGCCTATTTAAGTTGGAAGGATTCTCTTCAAGATGTTTAAGGCTGTAATTAGCTCGCAAATTTTAACGTCCAAAACACTGCACAACCAACAATGGGTTTTACAAAATCTATTATAGAAGGAAAGAAAAAATAAGTAAATTGAGCAAGGAAATTGAAAATACAACAGAGAATGCACAGATTCCATTAAACAATCACAAGTTTATTAGAATTTTAAGCAGAGGGTATTTATCAAGTCACTAAGGTAATAAGACTGCCCAAAATATCAACTTTTGGCATGTGTATCTACATAAGCTCACACCATACACACATTTCAATATTAAATATGCTGTTACTTAGAACAGTTAACAATGATTACAATATACTTAAGCCTCTTTACTCTCCTTTCTCACTAAATTTTGCTAAAACTGCTTCCTATCGCCTGTAGCCTGTATCTTACTTTGCCTATCAGTCTGGTTTCAGTACATTTTAATGAAAATATCTGGTTTAAAAAGGAGCACAAAGAAATCTGTTAAATGTTATGTTCCAAAAATAGTGTCTCTTATGGCAGGCAAGTGAACAAAAATATGTTGAGTTTTATGTTGCAGTTTCATTTCTGTTTGACCGATGCAATGCTAGGAAAGAGGGTACAAGGAGCCAAGACGCAGGAACTCCCTGGTTGTCCAGTGGTTAGGACTCGGCACTTTCACTGTTGGAGGCCCAGGTTCAATCCCTGGTTGAGGAACTAAGACCCCACAAGCCACGTGGCATTCCCTCCCACAAAAAAGAATCCATTTGCTCATTCACATATTCATTTATCCCACACTTTGGAACATCTGTATGGACCATCTGCTGCATGCGCTACAGGGAGCCATATGATAAGCAGGGTTGACAAATAACCGAAAAGCAAATGAAGAATAGTCTTGGCACTCAAGATGCATAGAAATCCAGTATGAGGGATTCAACACATACATGATGCATTAATTATAAGGATTATAATTAATTAATTATAAGGGTATAGAAGTGGTAATGTCAGTGGAACAGTGTGCATGAGTTCAAAATAGAAGGTTAATTTTATTTCTGGGTTTAAGGAAACCCACCTTTGGGGAGAAGGTTTCCTCTGAGAAGAAAGAGCCACTTGCAGATGAAAAATGTCCTATGGGTTAAGACATCCATGAGGCAGAAATATTGACTTAAAAGCCATTTGCTTTGGACTACTATTTAAAACTAGAAATATACAAAATCAGCCATGGAAAGAATATGAAGATAAAAGATGCTTACGCTTGACCTTGGTATATATGAGAATTTAGTGATTGGGGCCTCAGGATTAGATGATTGAGTAAAGGGCTCTAAGAATGAAAGTTTCTAAGATAATTAAGGTAATGTCTTATTACAAAAGTGAAAGTTTCAGAGAGAATTTCAACTGATTAGCCCAACTTAGTGCCCTTATCAGAAAGCAATGTTCCCAGCACGCAGCAGGAGCTAGTCCTAAACAATACAGGCTATCACGAGAGATGTCCTGGATCTTCAAAACTGCTTTCCACATTGCTGGAGGTTTATAAAGATTATTTATTTTACTGAACTACAGTTAACTTACAATGTTGTGTTAGTTTCAAGTATACATCAAAGTGAATCAGTTATTCACACACATATATATAATGTTTATACACATATATTTTTCAGATTTTTCCCTTATAGGTTATTGCAACATATGGAGTTCCCTGTGCTATACAGCAGGTCCATGCTGATTATCTATTTTATGTGTGTTAGTGTATATTTGCTAATCTCAAACTCTTGATTTTGCCACCCCCTACTTTTCCCGTTGGTAACCATAAGTTTCTTTTCTATGTTTGTGAGTCTTTTTGTTTTGTAAATAAGCTCACCTGTATAATTTTTTTAGATATCACATATAAGCCAATCATATATTCGTCTCCCTCTTTACGACTCCCTTCACTCAGGATGAGCCTCCAGGTCCGTCTGTGCTGCTGCAGGCGGCACCAGCTCATCCCTTCTAACGGCTGAGTGATGCCCCACTATGTGCACCATGTCTTCTTCCTCGAGTCCTCTGTGGACGGGCGTGCGGGCTGCCTCTGTCCTGACCACTGCGAACAGTCCTGCAGTGTCGCTTGTCTCGCACTCCTTGGCACCGACTGCTCCCAGACTTCCAGTTTCATTTCCATTTCTGCTCCCAGACTTCCCACTGCATCTCCATTTTGGCCCTACATCCATACTTTCTAGTTCAGTGTCCCTGCACATTTCAGCATCCGCAGACCAGCTAATGCAGCATTTGGTGCACACACAGACCACCAACTGTACATCATTTTTAAAGACTTTTAAAACAATAAAGCAATTTTGTAAACTACCACTACTTCTAAGACTCGTTTAGCAGTGATGAAGACTAAAGTTTTCTTTCAGCAAGTTTTCTGAAGCAACTATATGTGAGGCATTGCTGAACAGCGTGAGGCATAGGTCAGATTCTCTGTTCACTTTCAATTTCTCTTCTTACTCTTTATTTCTGTGAAATGTGAAACTTCAAAGTTACATATGTCATCCTCATTGGCAGCAATAACCCAAACATGGGCCTAGAAACTATGGAGAGATGTCTTCATATTATAATACCTTAAGAGCCCTGTCAGATGCTAAGTTAGTAAGTATACTACACCCCAAAATAGTACAGTTAGTAAGTATACTACACTCCAAAATAGGAAAGTTAGAAAGTATACCACACCCAAAAATAGGAAAGATAGTAAGTATACTACACCCCAAAATAGGAAAGTTGCCTATTTCTACTTGTGAAATAATGGAGATTGGCCTCCTAAATTTGTGTTTTGATTGCATTTGGCTTTAGAAGATTTTTATTCTTTTATAACTGTAATGTAATGCAAGCTTGTGATATTGTTTGAAAAGATGTCCAATATATCACTGTTTTGCTTCTTCAATGGAAAAATGAAAATCACAAAATATAAAAGAGTGTCAGTTTTTTTTAAATCAAATGATCTTGGTTGTGCTATCACAGTTTGCTCTTCATTACAAAGTCTAGTATTTTATTAAGACTTCTAAAAACTGACATTAAAGAACACAACCATGGTTTACTGGCATTACCACTGTTATGAAATTTAAAAAGATTATCCCATGTTAAAAAATCTCATGTGTGCTCTTTGTCTCTCCAAGTTGAAGTATTCATATGTCCACATTTGGCTGCACATTAAACTTATTAAAATATGTCCATTTCCATCAAGGCAAATTCAAGATCGAGTAAGTATTTCCATTGCCAGCTGTTTTCCGTAAGCCAGCTGGTCTACGGATGGGCGCCATCCATAGATGGGCACCATCGGCCTTTATCTATGGTAACGCCCCTCTCCTCTGCACACACTGCTTTTATAAACAGCAGTGCTCTTTATGGGCTTCCCTAGTGGCTCAGAGGGTAAAAATCCGCCTGCAATGCAGGAGACCTGGGTTCAGTCCCTGTGTCAGGAAGATCCCCTGGAGAAGGGAATGGCTACCCACTCCAGTATCCTTGCCTGGAGACTTCCATGGACACAGGAACCTGGTGGGCTGCAGCCCACGGGGTGGCAAAGAGTCAGACACGACTGAGCAATTAACACTTTCAGTTTCACTTATTCATTGCTTCCTGAACAGGTTTCTAATTTGCAACAAAACTAAAAACAACCTCATTAACTCCAAGAAACACAGGGTTTCACTGAAAAAGAGAACAAAAAGTCATCAACGAGAGCCTGACATGGAGCCACATGATCCACGGCTGTGGACTTATCCTCTGTTGCTGTTCCCTAGGTCAGTCGTGTCTGACTATTTGAGACCCCACGGACTGCAGCACGTCAGGCTTTCCTGTGCTTCACTGACTCCTGGAGCTTGCTCAAACTCATATCCAGAGTCGGTGATGCCATCCAACCATCTCATCCTCTGTCATCCCCTTCTCCTCCCACCTCCAATCTTTCCCAGCATCGGGGTCTTTTCCAATAAGTTAGTTCTTTGCATCAGGTGGCCAAAGCATTGGAGTTTCAGCTTCAGCATTAGTCCTTCCAATGAATATTCAGGGTTGATTTCTTTTAGGATGGACTGGTTGGGTCTCCTTGCAGTCCAAAGGACTCTCAAGAGTCTTCTCCAGCAACCTAGTTTTGAAAGCATCAATTCTTTGGCACTCAGCTTTCTTTATAGTCCAACTCTCACATCTGGACATGACTACTGGGAAAACCATAGCTTGGACTAGACGGACGTTTGTCATCGCCTGTGACTACCTGCTAATACACAGACAAGAGTAACTGTGCTTCCATGCTGACTGCACCTTATATGATAAAACAGCTAACAGCACCATTTGACTCAGAAGCTTCCCCATTCCTCTTCTACTTTTGCTTTGCGCATGATATCGCATTATTTACCTCTGGTCTGGTTTTATTATCTCCCCCCATTTGATGGAGTTTCTACCTGAGGTGCTGTGAAGGGTCACAGTTTTGCTATCATGGTTTGCCGCTTTCTCCATGTCAAGTGGCTAAGTTCATTAATTTCATACCAAAATGGATGATTTTTTCCTTTGGGGAAAAAAATCAATTGTTTTCATTTAAAAATAAGTGTTTTATTTATAAATTATGTTAAATATTCTGCTCATTGTCTTTCTGCAACTGACTAATAAATTCTCATACAAAGAACAATTGTTACCAGGCCAATAAAATGTTATATCCACATGCTCATTATCATATTTCTTATTGATAGCCCATATTCATGAGGAAAATAAACTCATCTTCAGTAACTCCTCGTGGTCCGTCCAATATCTAGCTAGATCCACCTTCTCAATGCTGTAACTTTCCTTTCCTTTCCTATCTTTCCTTAATTCTTACCTGGGTTCCTCACACAAGCCTTGGATCCTCCCAACATTTCTCTGACTCTGAGGTCCACATGGTGTCTCTTACCATTTTGAAATCGTTCCCTGTCCCCAGAGCTTCGCTGATGATGGCAAGAAGCCTAGAGCTCCTCAGGGGGAGATACGATAGCCTGGCCAGCCCGCAGGGACCACCCCCCCAGTAAGGACGGTGTGTCAATCAGCTCATCCGTAATCAAAGCTTTGCTGCAGTGTTTAGAGATTACTTTTCACCCATATTAAGTCCAGGCTGGGTGTAATGGCAGCATTCCAACTAGTAAAGTAACTGCTACTTGCTAATTCTCTCAGGATATCTTTCCTGCACATGTGAGTCTACTTGAACTATGTGAAAACCCTTCCTCTATGCTGAGAACCCAGCTATGTCCAGTCTGTTTTCCATCCTTCACAGTTCATGAGATTTTAAAAATTATAATACAATAAGTGAATGTGCATCATGAAAAAAATGCCAAAGATTTGCATAATGCTTCAAAGAGTGAAGCTAATGTCTATACATTTAAAGAGATGATCGCTGGTGAGCTTCCTGTGCCCTCCCTCATGTTGATACACCTATATCCTATCTGAAATAAATGACAAAATTTCACTATACTTTCTCTTCTTTGGACATTTCCCTTTATTTTGATTATTTTGATATATTTACCCTTTAAGTCAACATCTTTTCCATGGGAGTTGTTTTTAATTTACTTAAAGGCCCAAGGGCAGAATAATCGATAGAAGCTTCAACTGAAACAGCTCTCAGCAACATGAGTCGGACAGTGTTTCCAAGAGGGCCTACTTCATCATCCGTCTTGATCGAATGGGCCAATTAGTTGATTGAAGGGTTAATCAATTTGCTGAATTAAATTATTTTATCACATGGATGGACCAGGCAAGTAGCCAAATGAGCTAAGGGTAGGGGAAGGGGGAGCTATGGCCACTGGAAAGGAAGCGCTCATTCAAAGGCGAACTCCCTAGCCCTCCTGTGAAACCTGGAGACTAGCTCTGCCATAAACTTGGTTTATCAAAGTCAGATGCCACTTGCCTGGTGGTCCAGTGGCTAAGCCGCCTCTACCAGTGCGGGGGCTGGTTTGCTCCCTGGTCAGCGAACTAGATCCCACACGCTGCAGCCAAGTGTTCCCAGGCTGCAGCTAAAGACCCTGCACGTGGCAGTGATGACAGAAGATCCAGCATGCTACAGCAGAGACCCAGCTCAGCCTAGTGAGTAGATAAATGTAGTTTAAAAAGTCAGAAATCTGATTTTTAAGCAAAATACTCAAACATTTTAAGTCATCAATAAACTTACAATTTCTAAAGTCCCGATACTGTTCAGTGAATAAAGAACTTACCAGTTAGATATGCCTGTCCAGCCAACTCTTTCTGACCTCACCTTTAGAATTGGGACAAGGGGCAACCGCATGGCTCTGCCAGTGCACAGCGTGAACACACATGTTTTCAGCAATGCCTGCCTCCACAGACACACAGGAAATGTCATCATAAACAATATGCCTTGGAGGAAGAGTGATAAGATACACATACATATGTGCATACACATGTGTGCATGTGAATGGGTGTGTGTAATCCTTCCCTAGTCTTAGCTTTAATTGGGAGTGAACAACCGCGCTCCCACAGAGTGAACCTGGCTCTCCCTGCACAATCAGGAAACCTTCCAAAACCTCTTCATGCCTGACAGGATTAATACAGTGTGTCATTATTTCCAAAACACCTGGTCACCATCTTTACTTTTGTGACACATGGCTTTATTTTCTTTTGGTTTTTATTTTTTAAATTGTGGTATAGTTGATTTACAATGTTGTATCAATTACTGCTGTACAGCAAATTGATTCAGCTACATATACATTCATCTTCTAAATATTCTTTTCCATTATGGTTTATCACAGGATATTGAATATAGGTCCCTGTGCTTGTTTTTTCTCCATCCTGTATATAATAGCTTACCCCTCCCCAGCCTCCTTTCGCTTGGCAACTGCAACTATTCTCTGTCCATGAGTCTCTTTCTGTTTCATAGACAGATTCATTTGCGTCATATCTCAGGTTCCACATTTAAGTGATATCAGATGGCTTTTGAGTCTCTCTGACTTACTTCACTTACTATGATCATCTCTAGTTGCACCCACATTGCAGCAAATGGCATTATTTCATTCTTTTTTATTTGTTGTTTCGTCACTAAGTTATGTCCAACTCTTTGAGACCCCATGAACTGCACCACACCAGGCTTCCCTGTCCTTCACTTCTCCCAGAGTTTACTCAAACTCATGTCCATTGAGTCAGTGACATCACCCAAGTATCTCATTCTCTGTCACCCCCTTCTCCTCTTTCCCTCAATCTTTCCCAGCATCAGGGTCTTTTCCAGAGAGTCAGCTTTTTGCATCAGGTCCTTCCAGTGAATATTCAGGTTTCACATCCATACATGACTACTGGAAAAACCATAGCTTTGACTAAACAGACCTTTGTTGGCTAAGCAATATCTCTGCTTTTTAATATGCTGTCTACATTTGTCATAGTTTTTCTTCCAAGGAGAAAGCATCTTGGATCATATCAATCATATTAAGTTAATATCAACTGATATCAATTAATATCAATCATATTAAAAGCTAAAAGAATTCATGAGATTACCTTGATTGAAAAGCAAAAAGGTTCAAAGAATGAGCTTAATGATAACACTAAGAAGACAATGAAATGGAACGGGGAGTGAGAAGGAGGGTCAGCAAAAGAGAAAGAGAAGAAACATGCAGTGAGATAGAAGGAACACAGAGTTGGTGGGTGGCTAGAAGACCAAACAGAGCGGGCACTGCAAGGATGGAATCAACTGGATCACATGGCACTGAAACGTGGAGAAGGGTGAGGACCAGATACACAGCACTGTGTGCAGAACAGGTAACCGACGAGAACGTCCTGCACAGCAAGGGACGCCACTCAGGGCTCCGTGGTGACCCAGTGAGAAGGGAATCCAAAGCGAGGGCCTACACGTAGACACAGAGCTGGTTCACTAACACAACACTGTTATTCAAATATGCTCCAACAAATAAAGTGAAAGAAAGTGAAGGTGGCCCAGTCGTGTCCGACTCTTTGCGACCCCATGGACTATACAGTCCATGGGATTCTCCAGGCCAGAATAATGGAGTGGGTAGCCTTTCTCTTCTCCAGGAGATCGTCCCAACCCAGGGATCGAACTCAGGCAGATTCTTTAGCAGCTGAGCCACCAGGGAAGCCCCCCAAAATAAATAAGTAAATAAATGAAAGGTGAGGAACAAGAACCAGCCTTTGGATTGATAAGTATTACAGTCACTAGGGATTTAGATGAGAGCTTTTCGGAAAAGGCGATGAAGACTAAAATCTGTTTGGCTTTAGTTTAAAAGAGAATTAGAAAATTTAGACAACACTTTGATGACAGATTTCAACTTTGTCATTACAGCTTTGTTACTACACAGACTCCTTGAGATATACAACAGGGTAAACCACAAAGATTCGGAATAACAACAGCTATTAGTGCCGTGAATATTGTGTATCATTTAGGGACTTGAATTAACTTTAGTCCCTCCTGTGACTGTATTAGCTGCAAGGAGAGAGGGCAGTCAATAACCACCACTTACTTTAATGAAATTAACTATAACCTCATTTTTTGCTAAAAGTAGCAGGAAATTGCTCTATAATCCAAATGTATCTTAGGTAACAGTAGGAGTAAATTACCACATGATGTTCTCTTTGGTAACTTGAAGCCAATGAAAGCTTATTATCCTTATGAAGTATGTAGACCTACTATAGTGTGTGAAGCAATGATACACTGACATACAGTAGTTTTCCCCTTTAAAATGTCAAATTTCACTTCTCCACTCTTGAAGTGCCATGGAGGGTAAAATAGAGGTACCCAGAGATACAAAATTTGTTCTTCCATTGAGAACATCAGAGAAGCTATCACTGCTGCTGCTGCTGCTGCTGCTGCTAAGTCGCCTCAGTCGTACCCAACTCTGTGCGACCCCATAGATGGCAGCCCACCAAGCTCCCCTGTCCCTGGGATTCTCCAGGCAAGAATACTGGAGTGGGGTCCCATTTCCTTCTCCAATGCATGAAAGTGAAAAGTGAAAGTAAAGTTGCTCAGTCGTGTCCGACTCTTAGCGACCCCATGAACTGCAGCCTACCAGGCTCCTCCATCCATGGGATTTTCCAGGCAAGAGCACTGGAGTGGGGTGCCACTGCTTCCTATCAAATACTCATCTTCTTTGGGGGATACAGAAAAGAACAGTGGGCTTCTTATGGGTCTGCCTCCTGAGGTTCTGCATCTCTTCAAAGAGTCATTGGCTTGGTAAAGAAAGGAATCCGTGAAACCCCTAAGAAGAGACAGTACTACACAAATGATGATTTCTATCATGAACATCCTTGTCTTTCCTGTGATGTTTCCATAAAACCAAATTTGAGGATAAACCCTCTAATCATAAGAATATCTAAGGCCCATGGAGAAGGAAATGGCAACCCACTCCAGTATCCTTACCTGGTAAAATTCCATGGACAGAGAAGCCTGATGGGCTACACTCCATGGGGTCACAAAAGAGTCAGACACGACTTAGAGACCAACAACCACTTAAGCCCCATACCATATTGTCCCCCATCCCCAAGAAGAGATACAGAAGGAAATGTTTCTGAAGGAACTTCAGATATACTTTTAAATATAAAATCTTCCTAAAGGTGGGAGAACTCTAGTTATACATCAAGTACTGTGCTGTTCAGGACTTCCCTGAAGGCTCAGTGGTGCCAGCCAAGCCCTCAACAGGACGCTTTGTCCCGTAGGGACATTTGGCAATACCTGGAGATGACTTTGTTTACCACAGCTGAGAAGGGGGTGCTACCGGCTTCTGGGGGTGGAACCAGAGATCCTTCTCTACCTCCTACGATGCACAGGACAACCCCCTACAACAAAGAATGAGCCAACCCAAAGGTCTACCGTGCTGAAGTTGACAAACTCTGCTCTGTGTAATCCCATCTAAATTCTAGACTCCATGCCATTAGCAGCAAATTCACATCTCTGTGCCTGCTATGACTTCAGACATATGAGATAGCAGTCTCACATGGTCCAACTCATGCACATTTCAAGAATAACATAATGAGAGAAAAAAAGCATGCTCCAAATTATGGAATACAAGCACCTTTTCTTTGTTTTCTTTCTTTCTTGTTCTACCACTCTAAATTCATCTTCTCTCATTTTTTAAGTGGAGGATAATTGCTTTACAACGCGGTTTGTGCCACACAGCAACATGAATCAGCCTTATATGCCTACCGCCCCCCCCTTCCCTCCCCTCGCACCCTCCCATCCCCCTCCGTGTGGCCGCAGAGCGCCAGATTGAACTCCTTGTGCCACGTGGCAGCTTCCCATTGGCTCTGCTTACACGCGATACTGCACATATGCCAACGGTACTCTCTCAATACAAGCGCCGATCCTTAAGAGGAAACGTGAAGCCAATAGGCAGCTTAGATGTTTTTTCCTGAGCTGTGTGGAATTCCTATCTGTTAATAATCACACAGAGACGTGTAAAATCACCCCTTCACACAAAGCATCTTCTAACAAAAACAAAGTCATGATGGAATCCAACAGAATCTTGACTTAACCATCACATTATTGAGGAGACTGGTATGCAACCTACAAGCACCTAGGCTTTCATACTAATGAAATCATTTGCAATTTGTTTTTAAAGGTTTCTGAATTTTTGTTGGCTTTCCATGCCAATTAACTAAGTAGGCCTGGGTTCTTCCCTTAATATCCGCTCAAATGCCACACGGCTACTTCTCTTCTGTAATACTGCAATTATATCAAGCATTCACGATGGCAAGAATGGAGAAGAGCTTCCACAGGGGAATTTCTCCTTTGTCTTTAATAATGCAAAGTGGACAGCTGATTAAGGTAATTAAAGCTTTTATTAGGACAGCCCGGTACAGGTTTGTTCTTCTTCCAAGACATAAGAATTCGATTCAATTTAAAAAAAAACAAAAAACAAAACACTCTCACAAAGTCTATCCCTAGCTTTTCCTTATATTGCTGATGTTTGGAAATACCAAGGAGAGATATTTTCTGTTTCTAAGAATATGTAAGAATTTCTTGATTGTTTTTCTTTTAATGTAGAAAACGGTTCAATTTTATCTTCACGAGGATGTCTATTTCCAAGGAGAAAATGTGTTAGTCTGCACTTACGTCTACATAACTGTGTTTCAGTCACTGCATGTCAGCAGGTGGCCCAGTTAGCATCAGCACTGCATTTTAGAGCTGTCCAAAAACTCGGAGGCGGCGAGCTGAAACACAAAGCAAATGGCAGGAACGCAGACGTTGACAGGGCAGGCCGAGTACCTCCTCATTCCATACTGTCCATACAGCTAACACTTATTTCTCACAAGAATTTTTGTTCATCTCACAAAATGCTAAACGAATGCCATTTCATTTAGAGTCGTTTAATTTCTAACATTTTAACACAAATGGCTTTAAAAATAAAAAGGAACAAAGTAATTACATTCAACTTCATGGTTTAGATTCCTAAAAGCCATCATATTCTCTTGGGTAATTGAAGACTTTCATTAAATCGAAGGGAGAAAAAAAAAGTGAAACTTTTATCCTTGGAACAAAAACACAAAGAATTCATGTTACCATTCCATTTAATATTTACTAAGAAAGAGGTCTGTGGTGATTTTGTGTTGCCCAGAAATGTAGAAATTGTTCAAAATAAAAGCTGCTCCTAATTCTATGGGAGAATGCCTCAAAATTTCTTCTTTAATATCAGTTAAAGTTGAAAAAAATCTGAGAAAGTGAAATGGTCCATTTGGGGATGACTTTTTCATCTCATAGAATATGCTACTAGACTTTAAAAGTAGATTCTGAAGGTAGATTAATAATTCACCGACTAAAACCTTAAAAGGGCATCCAGTGACCTCTGTCCCTACTATTCCATTCCCATAGGAAAGCCTAAGTAAACTTTAAGAGTCAATACAGCTTTCAAAGGAATCTCATTTATTAGTAATTACCAGGCAGGCCCCCTCCTCAGCCTAGGAACACCCGCAGCCTACACTTGCCTCTAAGAACTCTTTTTTACCCTTGGACACCTTGTTGATCACTTTTTAAGGCTTAACTAAAATTCAGACTCTCTAGGAAGTATTCTCCCGTCATTCTAGCTGGAATTAATCACCACTCTATAAGTTCCCATAATCAATCTGGATATTTATCATGTATGTCTATAAAATTATAAATATTTATAGACACACGCCTTGATAAAGGGTAACTGTAACACTTCGTACTAGTCTATGGATAAATTTGATCTTGAGCAAATTTTCTAGGTATATTTCTTGGAAACCTAATGAAGATTGAATGCCAGATTTTCCATTAGCTAATATTGTTATGGCATAAAGAAAAATGAAAAACTGTTATCTGCAGCATCATGGATGGACCCGGAGACTGCCATGCTGAGTGAAGTAAGTCAGAAAAAACAAGTATCATATATTGCTTCCATGTGCAATCTAAAAAAAAAGGGTATAAATGAGCTTATTTACAAAACAGAAACAGATTCACAGATTTTGAAAACAAACATGGTTATTGGGGGGAAGGGTGAGGGAGAGATAAATTGAGAGATTTGGATTGACATATATACACTGCTGCTGCTGCTGCTAAGCCACTTCAGTCGTGTCCGACTCTGTGAGACCCCATACACGGCAGCCCACCAAGCTCCCCCATCCCTGGGATTCTCCAGGCAAGAACACTGGAGTGGGTTGCCATTTCCTTCTCCAATGCATGAAAGTGAAAAATGAAGGTGAAGTCGCTCAGTCGTGTCCAATTCCTAGTGACCCCATGGACTACAGCCCACCAGGCTCCTCCGTCCATGGGATTTTCCAGGCAAGAGTACTGGAGTGGGTTGCCATTGCCTTCTCCATATATACTCTACTATATTTAAAATATAAAACCAACAAGGACCTACTATAAAGCAAGGGAACCCTACTCAATGCTCTCTAATAACCTATATGGGGAAATAACTTTTTAAAATGAGTCTGTGTATGTGTGTAACGGACTCACTTGTCTGTACGCCTGAGACTAACACAGCACTGTACTTCAATAAAATTTTAAAAAGAATATGAGTTATAGCAGAAATGACCTTTTATTGATAAAATCTTTTATTATGTAGAAGGTTTAAAATAAATTATAAATACTTAGTGGGAAGCCCTGTTAGCTACAATTCTTTCAAATTTTAAACACAAATGAAAACTTTAAGGTATCATGTAAAATGACAGAATGAACGTAACTCAAGTTCTGCTTCTCCATTTTTACAATCTCTGTGTTATCATCGTTTATTTTCAATCTACTGTGCAAAGGCAGGAACATGCACTGTCAACAGAATTTAGAATTTCAGCTGCACCTGAAACAAGTTTGACTGGTCTCAAATCAGTGTGAACGTACTCTTGAAATAAACACATGGAATCGAATCAAGAGTATTAGAAGCTGACTGTATAACTAGGAGCTTCTCAAACTAATTTCTATATAGAAGATAAAGTTTACTAAAGCATAAGTAATAAAAAAAATGTGCTCATTTCAAGCTGATATATTATATTTAACAAACTTCCACTTCTACTCAAGATGGAGTAACAGCTGTTGCATTAAAACAGTTTATAAAACTATAGCAGGAAAAAACACACAAAGCAAAGGTTTTCAAGACATTAGGCATCAAGCAGCAAAAGCTACTGCTTGAGAGATGAGAAGTAAACAGTATTTGCCCTAAAACCGCCCCACGTTACTACCTATAGAGAAAGTTTTCACTCTGCAGGATATACTAAAACTATAAGATAAAAAAAAAATAAAAGAATTAAAACAGTGTTTAAAGGAGGGTAGGCATAACTTTGAAGATCTTGCAGGCTCAGTTCTAGACCACTGCAATAAAGTAGACATTGCAATAAAGTGTGTCCAACAAGTGTTTTGATTTCCCAGTGCATATAAATTTATGCTAAGACTATTCTGTAGTACACTAGGTGTGCAATAGCAGTATGTCTAAAAAATGAGCAGATGTTAGTTAAAATACACTTTTTTGCTAAAAAGTGCTATCCATCATCTGAGGCTTCAGCACGTCATAATCTTTTTGCTGGTGAAGGGTCTTGCCTCAGTGTTGGTGGCTGCTGGCTGAACAAGGCTGTGGTTGCTCTGAAAGTTGGGGTGGCTGTGGCAACTTCTTAAAATAAGACAACAGTGAGGTTTACTGTATCAGTTGACCCTTCCTTTCATGAACGATTTCTCTGTGGCAAAAGATGCTGTTTGACAGCATTTTACTCACAGTAGAACTTCTCTCAAAATTAAAGTGATCCTCTCTAATCCTTCCCCTACTTTATCAACTTTTTTATGTAATATTCGATATTCTTTATTGTCATTTCAACAATTTTCACAGCATCTTCACCAGGAGTGGTTTCCATCTCAAGAAACCACTTTCTTTGCTCATCCATAGAAGCAACTTCTCATCCATTGAACATTTATCATAAAAATTATACAGCAATTCAGTCCATCTTCAGATTCCATTTCTAATTCTAGTGCTCTTGATATTCCCACCACATCTGCAGTTACTTCCTCCAATAAAGTCTTGAATCTCACAGTCATCCATTAGGGTTTGAATCTATTTCTTACAAACTCCAGGTAATACAGATATTTTAGCCTTTTTCCAAGAGTCACAAGTATTTTTAATGGCATCTAGAATGATGACCCCTTTCCAGAAGCTTTTTGATTTATTTTGTGCAGATGCATTAGAGGAATTACTATCTATGACACTTACAGCCTTATGAAATACATTTCTTAAGCAATAAGACTGGAAAATCAAAATTACCCTTTGGTAGAATGGAAGTTGTGGGAGCAGGCATGAACACAACATGAATCTCATTGTACGTCTCCTTTAGAGATCCTGGGTCACCAGGTGTATTGTGAAAGGGCAGTAATATTTTGAAAGGAATCTTTTTTCTGAGCAGCAGATCGTAACAGTGGGCTTAAAGCATTCAGATAACCCCATTGCAAACAGACGGGCTGTGCTCCATGCTTCATTTTTCAGTTTGCAGAGCGCAGTCACAGTAGAGTTAAGATAGTTCTTAAGAGCCCTGGGATTTTCAGAACAGTAAATGAACATCGACTTCAAGTCAAGGTCACCAGCTGCATTATCCCCCAGCAAGAGTCAGTCTGTCCTTTGAATCTAGGTATTGACTTCTCCCCCTCTCTAGCTATGAAAAGTCCTAGATGGCATCTTCTCTCATTGGAAGGCTGTTTAATCTACTTTGAAAATCTGTTGTTTAGAATCATTCACTTTATCTTGGCTATGTCTTCTGGATACCTTGCTGCAGATTCTATATTAGCACTCGCTGCTTTTCCTTGCCCTTTGTTGTTATGGAGATGCCTTCTTTCTTTAAACCTCATGAACCTCATGAACCTTCTGCTGTCTGCAAACTTTTCTTCTACAACTTCCTCATCTCTCTCACTCTTCACAGAATTGGAGAGTTAAGGCCTTCCTCTGACTTCAGGGAATGTTATGGCTCTAGTTTGATCTCCCGTGTTGACCACTAAAACTTTCTCCATATCAGCAATAAGGCTATTCACTGACTTAATATTTGCATGTTCACTGGAGTAGTGTTTTTCATTTTCTTCAAGAACTCTTCCTCTGCATTCACAATCTGGCTAACTAGCGGAGGAGGCCTAGTTTTCAGCCTGTCTTGGCTTTTGACATACTTTCTTCAGCAAGCGTGATCATTTTCAGCTTCTGATTTAAAGTGAAAGATATGCAGTTCTTCCTTTCACTGGAACATTTAGAGCTCATTGCACAGCGATCATTTAGCCAAATTTCAATATTGTTTTGTCTTAGAGAATAGGTTAGTCCTAGGAGAGGGACAGAGGTGGGGGCACGATAAACAGCTGGAGCGGTCAGAACACACATTTACTAAAGTCACTGCCTCATATGGGCACAGTTCATGGTACCCCAGACAATTACAGCAGTAACAGCAACTTGATCACAGATCATCAGGACAAATATAACAATAATGAAAAAGCTTGAAATATTGTGAAAATTACCAAAATATGACACAGAAGCATGAAGTGAACAAATGCTGTTGGAAAAATGGAACCAACAGACTTGCTCAAAGGAGGGTTGCAGTAAAACAGAGCATAGTGAAACAAGGTATGCCTGTAAAACTGATGTCCTGAGAGAAGAGAAAAAATAAGGGCATATAAAATGCTCAGTGAAGCCCAGGCAAAAAGAAGACAAGACCTAATCAAAATTGAGAAGATAGTGAAGTCAAAAACTATAGAGAGAATCAACAAAATCAAACCTTGGCTCTTTAAGGTCAATAAAATTGAGTAGTCTGTAGCCAGGCTAACCAAGAAATAGAGATGCCATCATGAAGAAACCAAGAATAAAGAGAGATATTCATATGACAAATTAAAGACAGGTCACACTCTTGACCTGATGAACATTAAAAAGATAATGAAGGCATACTATGAATAATTCCATTGCCACATATTTGATAACTTAAAGTTATCAATTCCTTAACAGACACACACAGCCCAAAACACAAGGAGAAGTAATGTGAATAGGCCTGTATCTATTAAAGACACCAAGTCCAAAATTAGTAACTTTCAAAAAAAGACAGAAAATACATCTATATTTTTAAAAGGAGTAAAAACTATCCTTATTTTCAGATAACATGATTTTATACATAGAATGTCATAAGGAACTTACTAAAAAGCAAAGCTGTAGGACGTAACATTAATAAGCATAAATCAATTATATTTCCATAACTATCTATGAACAGTCCAGAAGTGAAATTTCAAAAGCAGTTCTGTTTACCAGAGCATCGAAAACAAAACTCGTAATTAAGATGCATGTGACATGTACACCAAAAATGACAAAGCATGTTTGAAACAAGTTAAAGAGCCTATGAGATGTGATTAGGTCATGAAGGTAGTGCCTGATGAATGGGATTAGTTAGTGCCCTTATGAAAAAGAATCCAGACCCCTTACCCCTTCTGTCTCTACCCTACACCACTGCTACAACCCCACATTTCAAGTCAGGAAATTTGGAATTTTTTTCTCATTTTCTCAGATTGAAAAAGAACAGAAAACCTGAGTCACCTTAAAATCCTTAAAGAAATTAAATTCATAGTTTTTAAAAATATCCATAAAACATTCTTATCCAGGTTTTACAGATGAATTCTAAGAAAAATTAAGGAACAGATAAGTCTAATCTTATATAAATGCCTCTCTCCAAGAATTTTTTCATTTTTCAACTGATTTACTAAGTCAAGTATAACTATGATACTCAAGCCAGGCAAAGATAGCAAAAGTAAAATCGCAATCCCATCTCATTCATCAGCACACTGCTTTGTGTCCAAACTAAAGGTGCAGGATGGATGGACCTCTGCTCAAAATCTGTTTCGAATGTAAAAACTGGTGATACACACACAGCACCAAGAGGCTATGAGAAAGTTAATAACTCACACAAGGGGGCTTTTAGGAGAGGGCAAGTCATGCTTCCCCAACCAGTCCAAAAATGGGTTGAGAGCACAAGGTTGGCCTGGGGTCCCACTGCAAGTAGAGAGTGGCTTTCCATGCACAGGCAAAGGCTTGTGGCTTAATATCTCGGCTGCTCCAGAGGAAGAAGCAGCCAGGATTATTTATTTATTTTTTAATCAGCTTGCCCAGATGCAGAACTGAGGGGAGGATGAAGAGATGACTTGAATACTGTCACAAGGTAAACACCAAATATCGAAAGATGGAGTCAGATTCTCTGTTGCAGTTCACTCTCAACTGCCTAACGTCTGGAACGTGACATCTTCAGTTCTTGCTGATGAACCAAATGTTGGTGAGGGTCCATGCTATTTCCACAGATGGCTTCAAAGCACACATATGAAAACCCTAAGCTAAATTTCAGCAGCAAGATTTATGAAAAAAAAAATTTTATCATGACTAAATTGGACTTATTCAAGGAATTCAAACAGCAGGCAAGTTTATTAATATAATTTATTGCGCTAACCAATAAATGAAAAAAAAAACAAGTAATTATTTAAGTAGCTACTGAAAAAGCCTCTGATAACATTCAGCATTCTTTCGAGCCATAATTTCCTTATAATCATACTTATGATTTATATATAGAAGGGAATTTTCTTAGCGTGTTACATAGTATAGAAAAAAATCTTTAAAAATACCTACTTAATGGAAAAATATTCTATACTATGTAACACACAAGAAAATTCACCCACCATGCATCAGGTTATTACAAAACCATAGTAATTAAGGCAGTGCGGTATTGGAATAGAGATATACATAGCAGGTCACTGGGAAAAAAATCCTCAAAACCCCACAACAAACTCACATATGTATGGACAAAGTCTCTCCTGGATACAAATCCTTTCTGTGTCCCCTGTTTCTTGTTTGTGGGAAACAGGCTTCATGCAGCCTCCTTGACCTTCCCTGAGTTTCACAGGGCAGACTCAAAGAGTTGATTCTCAGGAAGGGTAGGGGGCGCAGAAACAAAGGAGAAGCAGTTAGGAAACAAGAATATGGCCATGGGGGCAGGGTCCTGGCTCCTTCTTCAAGAATATATACTTAAAGAAATACCTGTGAGCTCCTCTGCAGGAACTAAGTCCCCCACCCAGAAGAAGGATGGCAACTTCAGGCTGAGCACAGGATCCCTGGAACACCACCCTGTTACCGCACCACCAGCCAGTAAGAAGAAAGTCTGCATACACCTGACGGTAGTGAAAACTCTGATCCCTTCAGTAAAAGAGTCTCCTTTTAAAATCTGGGACAGTTGAGCAGAATCTTTGGAGTTGGTTTGTGAACATGAGTCTACCTTCTCCCCAGCCTGCCAGCCTCCTGAATAAAGCAACTTTCCATTCCTACCCACACTCGTCTCTTGAGTAATGGCTTTTGAGTAGTGAGAATCCAAACCTGAGTTTAGTAACATGTGAGGCAATGGCACCCCACTCTAGTACACTTGCCTGGAAAATCCCATGGATGGAGGAGCCTGGTGGGCTGCAGTCCATGGGGTCGCTAAGAGTCAGACACGACTGAGCAACTTCACTTTCACTTTTCACTTTCATGCATTGGAGAAGGAAATGGCAACCCACTCCAGTGTTCTTGCCTGGAGAATCTCAGGGACAGGGGAGCCTGGTGGGCTGCCGTGTATGGGGTCGCACAGAGTCGGACACGACTGAAGCGACTTAGCAGCAGCAGCAGCACACTTGATATGTGATGGAGGTGGCCTTCCTGGTCATTCAGTGAGGCAATGAATTGCAGTGGAACAATTGGTTACCATATGGGGAAAGAAAATAAATTAATCTTAACTCACACTTTTAACATCAATTCCAGATGAATTTAAAAGACATAAAATTTTATAATAAGGCTTCCTTGGTGGTTCAGTGGTTGAGAGTCCACGCGCCATTGCAGGGACATGGGTTCAGTCCCTGGTCCAAGAAGGCCCAACGTGCCAGGGTGTTAGGGGAAGAACACTGACTGACACCGCCCACGCTGGCCAGGCACCCTAGGAACCGTTTGCACGAGTTGTTTTACGACAGGAGGTCCTGGTAAGAAACAGGGAACTAATAAGCCTCCACCAACTGGAAGAGTGCAGGCAAGGTCAAAAGGAGACACCACATGTCCAACCACCTCCCAGAATCCTTCTAGCTGGTATCCATCTTGGCTGAGTGAATCAGATTGATAGGCTAAAGACAACCCGGAAACTAATCCCATCATCATAAAACCAGAGGCTGCCAGCCTTGTGGCAGAGCAGCCCTCCTGGGCTCCCTCAGCCCACTGCTCTCCCCCGGGTGCCCTCCCCAGTAAAATCTCTTGCTTTGTCAGCACGTGTGTCTCCTCGGACAATTCATTTCCGAGTGTTAGACAAGAGCCCAGTTTGGGGCCCTGGAAGGGGTCCCCCTTCCTGCAAGAAGTGGGGCAACTAAGCCTGTGACCCACAACTACTAAGCCCATGTGTGGCACCCGCTGAAGCCTGTGCACCGCGAGCCCGCACTCCGCGACAAGAGCAGCCACCACAGCGAGAAGCCCGCTCGCGCAGGGAAGCCACGCACAGCCAAAATCAATTACTATAACAAAATATCAGACACCACGGTAATCCCAGCAAGTGGAGTTCTTATGAAACAAGGACTCACCTTCCAAAGAAGAGAAGCTACAGGCAAAGGAGAACAGGAAAGATAAGCCCATTTGAATGCAGCGTTCCAAAGAACAGCAAAGAGAGATAAGAAAGCCTTCCTCTGTTATCAATGCAAAGAAATAAAGGAAAACAATAGAATGGGAAAGACTAGAGACCTCTTCAAGAAAGTTAGAGATACCAAGGGAACATTTCATGCAAAGATGGGCTCAATAAAGGACAGAAATGGTATGGACCTAACAGAAGCAGAAGATAGTAAGAAGAGGTGCCAAGAATACACAGGAGAACTGTACAAAAAAGATCTTCACGACCCAGATAATTATGATGGTGTCATGACTCACCTAGAGCCAGACATCCTGGAATGTGAAGTCAAGTGGGCCTTACGAAGCATCACCACGAACAAAGCTAGTGGAGGTGATGGAATTCCAGCTGAGCTATTTCAAATCCTGAAAGATGATGCTGTGAAAGTGCTGTACTCAGTATGCCAACAAATTTGGAAAACTCAGCCATGGCCACAGGACTGGAAAAGATCCGTTTTCGTTCCAATCCCAAAGAAAGGCAATGCCGAAGAATGTTCAAACTACCACCTCTGAGCGCCAAAGAATTGATGCTTTAGAACTGTGCTATTGGAGGAGACTCTTGAGAATCCCTTGGACTGCAAGGAGATCCAACCAGTCCATCCTAAAGGAAATCTGTCCTGAATAGTCATTGGAAGGACTGACGCTGAAGCTAAAACCCCAATACTCTGGCCATCTGATGCAAAGAACTGACTCATTTGAAAAGACCCTGATGCTGGGAAAAATTGAGGGCAGGAAGAGAAGGGGACGACAGAGGATGAGATGGTTGGATGGCATCACTGACTCGATGGACATGAGTTTGAGCAAGCTCTAGGAGTTGGTGATGGACAGGGAAGCCTGGCGTGCTGCAGTCCATGGTGTAACAAAGAGTCAGAAATGACCGAGTGACTGAACTGAACTGAACCTTCAAAAACTTTATACCCCATACCCATCAGTCACTGGAGGAGGATGACCCTGAAAATGGAGCATGAACTTGGATAAAACAGGTCTCTACATCTGAGTCCATCTCTCAAAGGGTTTGAAAGCTGAGGGAAGTTTAGAAGCAACAGTCCTAGCATCTAGGAGACAAGGTTATTGCTAAGGAGGGGAACTGGGGTATAGAATGCAAGGTCCATCACAGAAGAAGTGGACATAGCTGTTATACACAAGGAAGTTAATTACTAATATCTGCTGTGGCTTGAGGGTTGGGATTACATTCAGATTTCAGTCCCCTCATCAAGACACTCACTATCTGATATCTCTACCACAGAAGCTGGATCAGACCTGTGATATGTATCAGCTGCTTGCATCTGCTTCCTCCTCTCCTAGCCTTATTCTCAAGTTGTCATACTGGCATCTGAGTCTATTTGCAGCTTCTTGAAAGTTGAAATTTAGAACTCTATACGTGGAAACTTTGAATTTAGATTCTAGCAGGCTTCAACATCAACTTCAATAACAAATGCTACTTCTGGTCACACCCACCAAGCCCTCCCCACCACCACCTGACCACCACCTTTCAAATTAACCCATAACTGCCCTCGAAGGCCACGGTTCCCCTTGCCTCTTCTTTTCTTCTTACTCTCTGCAGAATGCCAAGTAGGATGAGAAAATTAACTGAACACAGTGGTGGCGAAACAGGTATTTATTTTTCTAGGGATGAATTTAATTCTCTGGGAGGCTTTTAAAATAGGGTCTATTCTTATCTAAAAAGATAGTCACCTGCCATATCAGTAAACAAAGGACGCTGTGGTCGTCAAGCCATTAGCCCCTGAAACTATGCTGGACTGCATACTCTGAGAGGATTCAGAATGGAGAAAAAGCAGGACATTGTCCCTAGATAGTCAAGATGCCTGTCAGAAGAAGGATAGAAATGAGCCCAGATTCTTGCACCATCATACATTGAAAAGCGCTAACCTCATCAACTTGAGATGTCTGTTTTTCTTTAATAGTAATCTTTTGATGTTCTGACTACCTGGATTTCATCACAAAAACTTGTACATAACCTGGCTTCTCTCTTCCCTTATCGAAGCAGTCCCTCGACAAGATCTATCAGCAAGATCTAAAAGGCTGCTTCTCAGGCTTAAGCACTTGGACAGTCTGCCAAATAAATCATAATTCAGCTTTCAGGTTGTGCATGCTTTTTCAGTTGACTGCAACTTACATAGTTATTTACAAAAAGCACTTTAATCCTGAGAATGTTTATTCAATTACAAACAAGAAGTTTAGGTCCTAGACCAATTTAGTTTTTTTTTTAATTGAAGGATAATTGCTTTACAGAATTTTGTTGTTTTCTGTCAAACATCAACATGAATCGGCCATAAGTGTACCTATGTCCCCAGTTTGGATTTTTAATACTTGTTATATACGAATTTAAGAATCAAACAGGGGGCAGGGGGATGGGAATAAGTAACTCTCTCAAGATATTTCACAGTAAGCCTGTACAATTTCAAAAAACCCTGTATGCGAGACAGCAAAAGAGACACAGATGTATAGAAAAATAAGCCTAGATTTTCTTACTCCCAAGCCAAGAAGACAAATCTGTTAGTGCTAATTTTAAAATCCCTAGGTCAAGTACTATAAGGTCTCATTCTGTTTGTATTTACATAACTCAGTCATGCCTAAACTCAAGCCAATTCAGTGGTTCCTACAAAAAAGGCAAAGATTGAAAAGGGAAAAGATGAAAAGGTTTCATTTTACTTGAACTGGAAACTATTTTTGTGATTAGAACACAAATTACTAGTCGATCCTTCAGCCCAAGCATCTAGACAGGCAGACAAGTTCTTCAATTAGTGAAATCAATCGACTGGATGACTTTTGGTCACCGCTGAGCAGACTTGCTCGCAGTCAGGGACGCGGCGGGGAAATGCGCTGCCTCCCATTAGTCAATCGGGGAGCCACCCCATTCTTCACAAGGAGGATTAATTTAGGGAAACAAAGGCGTGGGAGGCATTTGTTCTGCTTGCTCCCCAGCGCACGACTCAATTGTTCTCCTCCAGAGAAAAAGCGATGAATGCTGAGAGATCCGAATCAGCTACCAAATCCGGCTCTGTTCTCTCAGCCATTGTTGGCATTAATGCTATTTGAATATGCTGGCACTGCTTTCAATATAATACAAAGGCATGAAACAGCGCTAAGTCACTTGCTCCCAAATTTTAAAGGTTGGAGTGGCACTTGCTTTCTGATCTGGCTAAATATAAAAACATGACACTTTTTTAAGAAAACTGTTTTGTATCCATTTCAGTCCCTTGAACTGACATCTGTCAGCCCAGATTCTGATTGTGATGTTCACATTTCTCCATTCTTCCGGCCTTTTCTTCTTACCGCCTAAACTATTGACTTATTCTGAGATATTCCCATGACTAAAGCCAGCCCTCAAAGTGTATCACATAGTGCTTGCACAGCAACCCCACAGTCCTGTCACCTGAAGCATTTCCTTTTTCCTGATGGCTGACCCGGACTTCTAAGTCAAAGTTTCTCTATCTTCCATGTTGCCTCTGAATTAAATCTCTGAAACAGAGTTTTTGGGCAAAGGGGGCCACAAGGGGCTAATTCCCTCAAAACTCTGTGTCCCAACCTGGAGGGAATAGCAAGGAGTTTTATAGCAATGGTTCAAAGAGGGCATGATTAGTTTGTGGACGCTCTTCTGATTGGCTGGTGATGAGGTAATTGGGAGTCAGCACCATCAACCTTCTGGAGTGCTTGTGGGCAATGTGCGGCTAACTTCTCCCTTCTGTTGGGGGTTCTAGAATCTGCAAAACAGCTCAAAAGTATTGTTATTATTGTTGTTGTTCATTCGCTACATAGTGTCCCACTCTTTGTGACCCCATGGACTGCAGCACGCCAGTCTTCCCTGTCCTTCCCCATCACCCAGAGTTTGCTCAAACTCATGTCCATTGAGTCAGTGATGCCATTCAACCATCTCATCCTCTGTCATCCCCTTCTCCTCCTGTCTTCAACATCAGGGTCTTTTCCAAGGAGTAGGTTCTTCACATCAAAGTATTGGAGCTTTAGCTTCAGCATCAGTCCTTCCAATGAATATCCAGGGTTGATTTCCTTTAGAATGGACTGGTTGGATCTCCTTGCAGTCCAAGGGACTCTCAAGAGTCTTCTCCAACACCACAGTTCAAAAGCATCAATTCTTCAGTGCTCAGCCTTCTTTATGGTCCATCTCTCACATCCATAAATGACCACTGGAAAAACTGTAGCTTAGACTAGATGGACTTCTGATGGCAAAGTAATGTCTCTGCTTTTTAATATGTTGCCCAGGTTTGTCATTGCTTTTCTTCCAAGGAGAAGCGTCTTTTAATATCATGGCTGCAGTCACCACCTGCAGTGATTTTGGAGCCCAAGAAAATAAAGTCTGTTTTATTTTATTTTTTTACTTTTATTTTTACCACTGTTTCCATTGTCTCCCCATCTATTTGCCATGAAGTGATGGGACTGGATAGTTTTTTAAATGTTGAGTTTTAAGCCAACATTTTTCACTCTCCTCTTTCACTTTCATCAAGAGGCTCTTTAATTCCTCTTCACTTTCTGCCATAAGGGCGGTGCCATCTGCATATCTGAGGTCACTGATATTTCTCCCTGAAATCTTGATTCCAGCTTGTGCGTCATCTGCCTTGGCATTTTGCATGATGTACTCTGCATATAAGTTAAATAAGCAAGGTGGAAATATACAGCCTTGACGTACTCCTTTCCCAATTTGGAACCAGTCCACTGTTCCATGTCCGGTTCTAACTATTGTTTCTTAATCTGCATACCGGTTTCAATCAACCCTGAATATTCATTTGAAGGACTGATGCTGAAACTGAAGCTCCAATACTTGGGCCACCTGATGGAAGAGCTGACATTGTTATGTGTATTCCTTAATGGGGAAGCAGGACCTTGCTCCAAGGCTGCACTGTTGTCTCTTGACTGTCCCTCCCTTTTCTCTGCATTCTCTTCCTTCTTGGATTAGCAACTGCTTGAGTCTGCCCTTTGGAGCTCAGGGAAGGTCATGGAGGCTGAATGAACCCTACTTCCTGTAATGAAGAGATGGGCAACACAAGAAGGCTTTTGTGCCCAGGAGCCCCACAGAGTCCTCAGTTTCACAATTTTGTATATTCATGAGACACTCAATGTTTTTATTTAAGAGAATAAAATTTTATATTCAATTGGTGAATTGAAAAATGAACCATAAGATCAAATTACTTAACAACTAATCTTTCTATGAAAACTTATGTTTATAAAGAGTGAAAAGGACTGAACCTGTTCTTCATTTTTGAAATTTTAGACACAAGTCTGATGGTTAAATAAGCCAAAATGAAGGGGGCATAACTTCACAGTTTCAGTGTGAAACAGGAGGGAAGGGGGCACAGCACAATCTCTAAAAGAACAGCAAGGCCGTAAGATATGACGACTGGCTAGAACCAACTAGGTCCACGATAGTGAGTGAAAGAGTCAGCTGCCACTAGACCCTGAGCCTCATCTTACACTCATCGCAACACATCAAAAAGCTAAACAATAGACCCACTAGCACCATGCCAGTTCTGAGGTGGACCACAAAAGGCCAAAACGTGGGTGGCAACCCAATTCCTGAAGCTCTCAACTCCTTCCCCTAAATAATTGGAATATTCTTCCCACTCATAAGCCTATGGAATTATCCAGCCCATAAAAACTAATCACCCATATTTTTAAGCTCTCTCTCTCCTTCTAGAGATGGCCCACATTCTGTGAAGTGCTTCTTTCTAAATAAACTCACTTCTTACTATCACTTCATCTCCAAATTCTCTCACAACAAAGCAATCACCTCAGTTCACCAGGAACAAGTATTTCTAGGACAAGAATTTGAGTACAAATAATTCACTTAGGAGATGATACCAGGAAACACCAGAAGGAAAGTGAGAGAGAGAAAGGAAGGGAACCAATAAAGTGTCCATTATCAAGTAGCTTATCAATGTGGTTAACTGGAACTTAATCCCACTGGGCAGCTCCAGGAGTCAATGCATAGCAAGTGCCAAAGTTGCCCTGCCTGTCGAGAGGGGGCGTAGGGCTACTTATACAGGGACTCCGGCTGATCTTGGGTGAGAGCTGCTGGAGACTGGATCTCTCAGCTCTAAGAGACCATAGCTCTCTGCTTCCTTTGGGAACCCCCATCCTGTCAGTCCTCTAGAATCTCCCTCCCTTGCTCCATGGTGAGACCAGGCACTAGTCCCCTCAAACCAGCAACCTTACCCCAACTTTTTCAAATGACCCATTTTCTGTGGGTGCAGATCAACTGCTCTCAAACCTCAGTCACATGAAAACACAGGTTCTTCAGGTGTTTGCAAGTGGTGCTCCACAAAGCACACAGCAAGAAATGTTTGCGAAATCATTATCTGAAAATGTCTCCAAAATGTGGTCACTTCTTTTTTCCCCGGAAATACTAAAAACTGCAAACTACCTTTATACAAAGTAAGCCCAGAAATCAAGAAGACAACATCTTGGCTGCCTTTTCTGTGAGGAAGAGGAGTAAAAGTTCAAAAAGCACATGAAGTCACACTCAGCATCACTAAGTATTAGAGAAATGCAGATCAAGACTACAGTGAGGATCACCTCACACTGGTCAGAATGCCCATCATCAAAAAGTCTACAAATAATAAATGCTGGAGAGGATATAGAGAGAAGGAACCCTTGTACACTGCTGTTGGGAATTAAATTGGTGCAGCCACTATGTTAACCAGTATGGAGTTTCCTTAAAAGACTAAAAATAGAGCATATGATCCAGCAATCCCAGTCGTCCTGGGCATCTACCAGGAGAAACCATACTTCAATAAGACACGTGCACCACAGTTTTCATCGCAACACTGTTCACAGTAGCCCGGACAGGAAGCAACTTACACGCCCATCAACAGAGAAGTGGATCGAGACGATGTGGGACGTATATGGAACGGAATATTATTCAGCCATTAGTAAGATCAAAACAGTGCCACTCACCACAACATGGACAGGCTTATAAACTGTCACACTAAGTGAAGTGAGTCAGATAGAGGAAGGCAAATATCTTATGATTTCACTTATAAGCAGAATCTAAAAAAAAATGATACAAATGAACTTATGTTCAAAACAGAAAACAAATTCACAGACTTAGAAAATACACTTACAGTTACTGAAGAGAAAAGGTGTAGGGAGGAATAAATTAGGAGCTTAGAATTAACGTATACACACTACTATACATAAAATATATAATCATCAAGGACCTACTGTACATAGCACAGAGAACTAGTCACTACTCTAAATAATGTACATGGGTAAAGAATCTGAACAAGAATTGATAGATGTATTCTGTATAGCTGAATCACTTTGCTGTATACCGGAAACTATCACAACACTGTAAATCAGCTACGTGCGCTGTGCTGAGCCACATCAGCCGTGTCTGACTCTTTCTGACCCCATGGGCTGCAGCCCGCCAGGCTCCTCTGTCCGTGGGGCTCCCCAGGCGAGAACACTGGAGTGTGTCTCTGTGTCCTCCTCCAGGGGGTCTTCCCGACCCAGGGACTGAACCTGCGTCTCTCGCATCTCCTGCACTGGCAGGTGGGCTGTTTACCACTAGCACCACCTGGAAGCCCCCTAAACTATCTATACTGCAATATAAAATAATTTTTTAAAGTTCACTAGAAAACAGGCACTAATCCATTTCTAAAGGACTCACTCTGCTACACACGTGTCATTTTGCCAATCATAGCTGGAAGGGGAAGGGGGAAAGCTTACAAAGAGAACTGCTGATTTTTCTCAGTTGATTTTTTTTTCACAGGTAACATCAACTTAATTTACACAAATATGCTAAGTTTGCAAAACTTAGAGAACTTATCTGCTCTCACAGAATCTGAAATCTACAAACATTCCATTTTCAGGCAGTATTTAACTACCAGTGCAAATGTGGGAGAATATTAGTGAAGATAATAATAAAAACAAATGGTGAGTACTGCTGAACTCATTGTATAATATTTTATTTAGAATGAGCTACATGCATGTTTTCTAGCAGATTTATTTTCCTAAGCTGTTAAGTATCAGCAAGTATTAAACCTGATTTATATTCCACAATGTGTCTCCCCCTGATGCTTATGGAAACTGTGCCCAGCGGGGACTGAGGTGTGGAGCGGACGAGTAAACTGACAGTCCTGCCAGAACCTGGCAGTGGCTGGGCACTGTCAGTACCAGAATCGTGTCTGAATGAATGAGTCAACACAAGAAGTCACAAAGGCACTCAAGACAGCTTCCTCGTGGACCTCTGGGGCAGCATTTTTCAGACTTTAACTGCCTCAGAACTACCCAGAAGACCTGTTAGAACACACATACTGGGGCTCATCCCTCAGTTTCTGAGTCAGCAGGTCTGGGGTGGGGCCCAGGAATTCCCATTTCTAATAAGCTCCCAGTAATTTAATTGCTCGGAGAAGGCAATGGCACCCCACTCCAGTACTCTTGCCTGGAAAATCCCATGGACGGAGGAACCTGGAAGGTTGCAGTCCACGGAGTCGCTGAGGGTCGGACATGACTGAGCAACTTCACCTTCACTTTTCACTTTCATGCACTGGAGAAGGAAACGGCAACCCACTCCAGTGTTCTTGCCTGCAGGATCCCAGGGACGGGGGAGCCTAGTGGGCTACCGCCTATGGGGTCGCACAGAGTCCAACATGACTGAAGTGACTTAGCAGCAGTAGCAGCAAGCAAATTGCTGCTGGTTCAGTGACCACACTCTGTGAAGTGTCTGTGTATGTGTCCTCCTCATTCTTCTTCTTTTTTTTTTTCACTTCACTGCTCTATTTTTTTATTTTTTTACTTTACAATATTGTATTGGTTCTGCCACACATCAACATGAGTCCGCCAGGGGCATCCATGTGTTCCCCATCCTGAACCCCCCTCCCACCTCCCTCCCCGTACCATCCCTCTGGGTCATCCCAGTGCACCAGCCCCAAGCATCCTATATCGAACCTGGACTGGCGATTCGTTTCTCATATGATATTTCTTTTTCATTTCTACAACTGAATCATGAGAAGGCAGCTGAGACAATGGCCATCCTAGCACATGGTTCAGGGAACCACTTTCAGTTTCGGATTAAACTGGGTGGGTTGGTGCCATACCTGGGTTCCCTGGGAACTGAGCTGTATTTAGTTGAGGACCCTAGTAGCTGTCTCCTTGGCAGTTCCACGTGGATGCCTCCATGGTAACCATCTCAACAAGTGACATCTCTTTTTTTTTTTTTTTTTTTCGTTTTTCATTGTGGTTTTATTTCCTAGTATTAATTTTATTTTTAATATAAACTTATTTATTTATTTATTTATTATTTATTTATTTTTTACTTTACAATATTGTATTGGTTCTGCCACACATCAACATGAATCTGCCAGGGGCGTCCACGTGTTCCCCATCCTGAACCCCCCTCCCACCCCCCTCCCCATACCATCCCTCTGGGTCATCCCAGTGCACCAGCCCCGAGCATCCAGTAGTTTATAATAGCCAGGACATGGAAGCAACATAGATGTCCATCAGCAGATGAATAGATAAGAAAGCTGGGGTACATATACACAATGACATCTCTTTAGATGCACAGTCTGATGGTTGTCCCTGACACCTCTTCACTTAGAACACACCAACTTCATCTGGCCCTTGAGGTCAAAGGATTCTGAATAACTGGATGGCAGACCATCCCATCAAATTAAATTGGTCTGTAATTTGACTGAGAATGAAGCTTTATTCTGTCAAGACCCTGAGGTTTAGGCTTTGTGTTTCAAAGCAACTAGGTTGAATATTCCAAGTTTTATCATCTATTTTCTAGGAGAGGTTACAATCTCACTGCCTGACTCTCCCTATCACGGTTCATTCTGCAAGGAAGACTTGGGGTTATTTTGAATTATCCCAGCTCCCGGCTTCCCTCTAAAGCGTGTGCCTGTGAGTTTGTGTGGCAGTTTCCTCTCCCAGCCACATTTTCATATTTACTTCATCCCCATAGGTAATATGTCTAAAGCTGCTGTTACCAAGTCCAAGCTCTCTCTGCTCACCTACCACAGGCCAATAAATCCAAGAGATGAGGTGTTGAGGCCAGGCATACGACTTTATTCACAGAGCTGGCTGACCGAGAAGATGGCAGACTAACATCGCAAAATAACCATCTTACTGGGGCCTGGATGACAGGTTCCTTTATGGATCAGAGATGGGGGGAGGTGAGGAAACAAAGTAAAGACCATTTAATTCTTGCAAATATCTCCTAGAATGGCAAGCCCCAGGCATGGGTATATGTTAGCTTCATTTCCTGACTGTCCTTCACACAGTGGGCAGGATCAGATTATCTCCCTGTGAGCTAAATAAACACACTGCAGTTTAAAGGCTAGGCAGAGGGAACCCATCAGGGTTCCACGATGCAGGCCATTATGTATGCTAATAACAAAAGCAGCAACAACAACAAAAAATGACTGACAGTTAATCCAGTATGGAGTCAAAATTAACCCTTCCCAGTTATACTACTGCAACAGAAAATCTTGGAAATCAGCAGACACAGCCTCCAATTTCTATTTTAAAAATAAAATGCACTGCAATCGCCAAGATGCTGGAAATTTTTTCTATATTAAATAAATAAGCAACAACATACCTTTTGGTCTCCAAATCGAGATGGCAACACCAGAAAAAACTGTTTTTAGTTTGATTATGTTAAATTCAGTCTTCAAATAAAAACTGAATGAGTGCCTGCAATTAGCATCACTTAAGATGAGAAAGCATTCTTCCAAATTATGAAACTATTTCCAAACAATTTTAGAAAACAAACAAAAAAAAGTGTGTGGGGTAGGGGGAGGTGTCCAGGCTCTTGGCAGCTGAGCACCTACTCAAACCAAAGGGCTGAAAATTTCTGTTTCTTTTAAAACACTGTTTACCACAATTAGAAAAATGGTATTTCACATGTCCACTTTCTGGCTGTAAAATAATTTAAATGTATAGATGTGGCTGTAATTCCTAATTGCCCAGAATATCAGTGACAGTAGGGAAATGTAATGGATCGATTAATGGTTCTTTTTATAAAGCAACAGATAATCATAGAAAGCTCTGGCTGTCAGATTTGACAACAGTCTACAGAAAAGGAAGAAAAAAATTCATATAAAAGATTTCCTTTATTATTGCCTACATATGCCTAGATTTCCTTTTATTATTTCACATATCTATCCATGTATTTCTAACTATGAAATGTAGGTTCATCAAAGGAAATTTTGAAACTACAGAAAGGTCAAGTCTGGAGGAGGACTGGGAGAGGAGAGGTGGGATGGGAGTGGAAAAAGAGGTCTGGCCAGGAAGTGATCCCTCGGGGCTCCTGGGAAATGACTGGCAGAAATGCACATCCCTCTCTCTAACAGCAAGCATTAGTACATGAAGACATATGTCAATTTATTAGCACATGTTATGTGCCAAGCACTGGTTTAGGTGTTAAGGATACATCGATGAACAAAACAGAAATTGCATCCTTCTAGAGCTTACAGTTGAAGGGAGCTGGTAGATACGATCTTAGAAGCAACATAGGGTTGTTTACTGAACTCACAGCCCTTAAAAAAGTTCTCACACCTGAGTTAGCAAGAATTCTGACTTCAACAAACAAAACGAAACAAAGAAAACACTAGGTAGGCTTGGATAGTAGTGGCTTCCCTGGGGGCTCAGTCAGTAACGAGTCCGCCTGCAGTGCAGGAGACTTGGGTTCAATCCCTGGGTCGGGAAGATCCCCTGGAGAAGGAAATGGTGACCCACTCCAGTATTCTTGCCTGGAGAATCCCATGAACAGAGGAGCCTGGGGTCACAGAGAGTTGGACAGGACTTGGTGACTCACCTTCACTTTCAGACTTGGATAGTAAGGGGATTGCTGGTGAATCTGAGAGAACTAAACTGAGAGGGCCTCTAATGAGGCCATAACCCTCCCTTATGCCTGCACCTAACATACAAAATAAATCACCTCCACACAAAAATCTGCACACGGATGTTTATGGTGGCCTTACTTACAATTTTCAAAATTTAGAAGCAACCAAGATCTCCTTCAGTAGGTGAACAAAAATAAATAAACCATGGTACATGCAGAGAATGGAATATTATTCGGCACATCAGAACCTTAAGCGCATATTGCTAAGTGATAAGCAGCCATCCTGGAAAAGCTTCAATCTTCATGATTCTAACCATACAGCATTCTGGAGAAGGCAGAATTATAGCGGCAAAAAAAATAATAATAATAACAAAAAAATAAGAACAGCCAGGGATTCTCCGGGACTGGGACTCGTGGTAGGAGGAATAAAAAGAGCACAGAGGATTTTCAGGGCAGGGAAAATACTCTATGATGCCATGATGTTGAATACATTTGCCCAAACCTACTGAACTGAACTGATAGAATGTTCACAAGAGTGAGCCGTAATGTAAACTATGGACTTTAGGTGAAGAGGGCATGTCGGTTCATCAGCTGTAACAAATGCACCACTCTGCTGGGGGAGGCTATGCATGTGTGGGGACAGAGGGCACATGGGAAAACTCTGCACCTTCTCCTTAATATTCAGTCAGTTCAAGCACTCAGTCGTGTCCGACTCTTTGCGACCCCATGGACTGCAGCATGCCAGGCCTCCCTGTCCATCACCAACTCCCAGAGTTTACTCAGACTCATGTGCATTGAGTTGGTAATGCCATCCAGCCATCTCATCCTCTGTTGTCCCCTTCTCCTCCTGTCACCAATCCCTTCCAGCATCAGAGTCTTTTCCAATGAGTCAACTCTTCGCATGAGGTGGCCAAAGTACTGGAGTTTCAGCTTCAGCATCAGTCCTTCCAATGAACACTCAGGATTGATCTCCTTTAGGATGGACTGGTTGGATCTCCTTGCAGTCCAAGGGATTCTCAAGAGTCTTCTCCAATACCACACTTCATAAGCATCAATTCTTCAGCACTCAGCTTTCTTTATAGTCCAAGTCTCATATCCATATATGACTACTGGAAAAACCATAGCTTTGACTAGACAGACCTTTGTTGGTAAAGTAATGTCTCTGCTTTTTAAAATACTATCTAGACTGGTCATCGGAGAAGGCAATGGCACCCCACTCCAGTACTCCTGCCTGGAGAGTCCCAGGAATGGAGGAGCCTGGTGGGCTGCTGTCTATGGGGTCGCACAGAGTCGGACATGACTGAAGTGACTTAGTAGCAGCAGCAACAGCAGACTGGTCATAACTTTTCTTTCAAGGAGCAAGCATCTTTTAATTTCATGGCTGCAGTCACCATCTGCAGTGATTTGGGAGCCCAAAAATGTCTGTTTCCATTGTTTCTCCATCTATTTCCCATGAAGTGATGGGACCAGATGCCATGATCTTAGTTTTCTGAATATTGAGTTTTAAACCAACTTTTTCACTCTCCTCTTTCACCTTTATCAAGAGTCTCTTTAGTTCTTCTTCACTTTCTGCCATAAGGGTGGTGTCATCTGCATATCTGAGGTTATTGATACTTCTCCCAGCAATCTTGATTCCAGCTTGTGCTTCAAGCACAAGTTCCTGATAGTTTGAAAGAAAAAACAAAAAGAAAAAGGAGGATCTATCTGGACTTAACATAAGAAACACTCACTAGTGGGTTCCTCTATAGCCAGTAATTTATGCTTTTCTTGACTGGGCTCTAGAATTTGTATAAAAATTACCAGAAAATAAAAAAACAGTTTTAGTATTTATTAAAAGAAAACTTACAGACCCATGTTAGAGACTTCTTTTTCTTACAGAAATATGGATTAAAGGTTACCAGGTATTCTGGGCTTTACAGTTAGAAAAATTATAATGGGTTCATAGCAGGTCACCAGTGGGTACCTGGTGACTGAATGAGCCTCGGACATGTAGGATATTCAAGTGTGCCCGTGTGTGCTGAGTCGTGTCCGACTCTTTGCCGTTCCAAGGACTGAAGCCCACCAGGCTCCGCTGTCCATGGAACTCTCCAGGCAGGAACACTGGAGCGGGTTGCCATTTCTCCCTCCAGGGGCTTTTTCCCAACCTGGGGACTGAGCCTGCACCTCCTGCATCTCCTGCAGCGCAGGCAGGCTCGTTGCCATTGAGCCACTGGGAAAGCTCATGATATTCAAGAGTCATCCATTGTTTTAGGTGCCTTTGAACTGGGAGGCCTAGTCTAGGTCCAGGCATCCTACAGTTGTGCTTAAAAGGCCTAGCAGACAAAACGACCCCTCCACAGTCCATGATCACCTGCATCTAGAGTTCTCAGCACCCTCCCAAGAAGACTACCAAGTGTCAGTGGTATCTTACGTTTTTAAGACCCTTTAGGAACTATAAAGGGCTTCCGAGGTGGCATTAGTGGTAAAGAACCTGCCTGCCAGTGCAGGAGACACAGAGACACGGGTTCCATCCCTGGTCGGGAAGATTCTCCTGGAGGAAGGCATGGCAACCTACTCTAGTATTCTTGCCTAGAGAATCCCACGGACAGAGGAGCTGGGCAGGCTACAGTCCATAGGGCCGCAAAGAGTCGGACACTGAAGCAATTTAGCATGCACAAGAACTATAAAAATCTGGATTTGAGCCCTGGGTTGGAAAGATCCCCAGGAGGAGGGCGTGGCAACCCACTCCAGGATTCTTGCCTGGAGACTCCCAGGGACGGAGGAGCACTGAAGGTGATAGGCCACAGGGTCACACAGGGTCAGACACGGCTGAAGCAACTGAGCTCACAGGCCTGCAAGAGCTACAGAAAGGATGCATGCATTCCTGGGGTGAAGCGCAAAACATCTTGTCTTAAGTACTGAAAATCAGGGTTAACTTTTTAAACTGCCATCTTGTAGCTTCATACCAACTACTCAAAGTCAAATCTGGCTCTAAGTGACCTAGGACAATTTGTAGACTGAAAGAGCTGGATCTTTATGCCATTCCAGCAAAGAAATAACTTTTATTGTATTCATTTTAAAAGGGAAAACAGGCCTCTACTTGCCTTGGTTATTGTTTTCTTAACGTCCACTGCCTCTATGAAACGTGTGATGATTGATGCAGCTTTAATTTTATTTTCCCGCAAATTCCACTTAGGGTTGATCTGCCAGACTCAGGAAGATGCTTTCTGAAAAATCCATAATGATTATGTAAGTTTTTCTCCCTGCTAACAATTCTTTACTAATCACTGCCTGGAAATGAACACATATTGTCAGTAGTGAGCACTGCACAGTGATCTCAGATTTGGCTTTTTAGGTTTGATGGAGAAGATTCCAAGGGGCAAAGAGGACTGTAATTAGCAGGTAGCAGGCACCTGGGGAATTACTGTATTGAACTGCTTCTTCCAAAAGATCCTGTTAAATTCACTGTCCTTGCTGCAGGCCTGGAGGGCTGCATAAGCTGAAGTCAACAGCAGCCCCACTGCTGCCCCGTGGGTTCAGCATCTGTCATTTTCACCCTACGGTGTGTTTAGACAGGAACGCTGAAGAGATATTCTATGCTTTGGGGATGGAAACACTGCTGGATTTTGTTTGGTACGACTATAAATAGTTGCTATTTTTCTATTGAATACATTAGTGGTACTTAATAAACAACATTTACAAGATGGCAAATATTCTGGCCCCGAGGAAGCACGACCCAGGCACAGAGTTTGTAGATGGTTTCACTCTGAGTGTAGGAAACTGACTTCAAGATGCTGGAGGAGTTAAAAAACAAAAGTGATAAAAATTGCTTGCTAGCACAACATAACACTCTTTAGGAGCGGGAGCGGTGATCCATAACTCCAAAACCCCTTGTGACGACTTCTGAAAGCTGGAGAGAGGTCCTGGGCCACCTGGGCTCATCAGTAGAACACAGGTGTTGGCCTCCCCAAGCTTTACTTTCCAAAATCACAAAGAATCAGTCAGGGAAATGGAAGTCACTCATGCAGGAAGGCATTCAGTAAGAGTGCTTCGCTTTTGGAAGGTCTGAAAGAACAAAGAGTGCAGAAAGTGCTCCACAGGCAGGACTCTCGAACAGAAAGCTTAGAAGGGCTGGGATGGTTTGAATTGCCAGTAGCCAAGATCCAGTGCATTACGTACATCTGGTTTCTTTATTTATTTCACAGAAGAAGAAAAAAGAAAGATTTAAAAGGCTTGTGCCAAGCAACTTATCATTGCTTTCTGAGGAATTCTTCCTGATAATTCATTGGAAATAAGCTCTTTCCTGCTTTGAATACCTATCGGGTGTAACTGTCATCTTGTATAGCAGTTATTTATGTTTATCTCATATTCCCTATTAAGATCCTTATACCACCATATACCTACCGAAAAATACCATTTATAGTAAAAATAATAACTGCGAATTATTTCTGCCTTATAGTTACTCAGTCTCATTGCCAGGTTACCCATGGTAACCCTATGAAAAAGTAATTTCCATTTACAACTAAGGATTGGACCCTCAGAGAGTCACTATTTAGAAATGTAGTGGTACTAAAGGCACCACTGGTCCGTCCACGGTACCTCCCTACTGTGACGTCAGAGAGGGATGGAGTGAACCGTGACCTAAACGGTACCATAAATATCTCCACTGCCGGTGGGTCAACTCTCAAATAGCCTGCTGGGACCACGGGGAACTCCTCAGAAAGTAGCTCCTTACAGGGCATGAGATCCTTCATTTGGGCATGGACCAATCTGACCATAGCAGGAAGAAGGGGAAAAATTTTCTAGCTAAGCTTTTTGGACAGCTCTGCACCACTCCAGGAGGCACTGTTCATGCAGGTCACTGATTTGTGAATGTTCCCTACCCCAGAGTTGTGCCATCGGATGGCCTTGACTTATATAAGAAATTAGAGCTTACTAGGAACTTCACAAACGTTAACAGGGAATGCTGATGTGCTGCTACAAAAGAGGAGGCCAGGAGGCTAAACGGTGTATTTGTACAATCATATGGCACAACTATTTAGTGGTCTGGGAGCTTGCTGTGTGATGTAAAGACAATTTGTGTATCTACTAATACTTGCAGAGTGGTTGTGGGAATTAAATCAGTTATGTGTAATAAGCTAGATAACAATAAATACTTGTTATTTCATTGATAATAGCTATTGTCTGACACATGAGTATTTGCAGGAGTTACAGTTGAAACTAAGATAAGATCTCTACTTTCCAAGAATTTTTACTCATGATTATTCTCCTAAATTTTGTTGCCTATATAAGAAATGGGGTCTCCCTCACTCACCCCTTCTGATATTCAATGAACTACTACAACTGGGAAGAATTCTAGTTTTTCACTGAGAGGTGAGCCTAGGATGATCTATGTTTCAAAGCCCACCACGCTTCAAAAAATAAGGAGAAAAGAAACAATTTTCTCACTGGGCTTCTCTGCTTATTAAGTAAAAGGCCAGACTTGACACTTGGCTCCTGGTCATTTCCTCTGAAGCTCCACCATCCCATATTACAGCAGCCCAGCACGTGTGGTGATTACGTACAAATTTTCATTAATCAAATCTAAACAACAGTTCCTCAGTTGTACTAGCCAAATGTCAACTGCTTAAGAGACACACTTACCAAGAGATGATCAATGGAACAGTGCAGACAGAGAGCACACCCACCATCACAGGGTCTTATTAACATTCCAAGGTGACAGCAAAAATCTCTCGCTCTGGGGGGCAGTCACGAGACGAGCTCTCTGGGATCAGACAGCTTCGGGGATTATGGCACTAGAGACAAACACCCACAAATATTTCTCACAAGCTGATGATTTTCACTGACTCTGCTAGAAGAGAGGATTTCACCTTATTATCCTTGCTTGCTGCTGCTGCTGCTAAGTCACTTCAGTCGTGTCCGACTCTGTGCGACCCCATAGACGGCAGCCCACCAGGCTTCCCTGTCCCTGGAATTCTCCAGGCAAGAACACTGGAGTGGGTTGCCATTTCCTTCTCCAATGCATGAAAGTGAAAAGTGAAGTGAAGTCGCTCAGTTGTGTCCGACTCTTCGCGACCCCATGGACTGCAGCCCACCAGGCTCCTCCATCCATGAGATTTTCCAGGCAAGAGTACTGGAGTGGGGTGCCATCACCTTCTCCGATTATCTTTGCTTATCCTACCACAATCACCCAGAGCATGTGAAGTGACAGGAAGGCTGGAAAGAAAACTAACTCAAAAATAAAGACTCAGCCAATAAACACCGATATCAATTTGGGCTTTTAGGACCAAGGACAGCAGATGTGAGTTCCAAGACTTTGTGTGACATAGACAAGTTATTTACTCCCAGAGCTCCAGTTTTTGTGGTCATAAAAGGGATTGCAGTTGGTTACTAGAAAGACAAATAAACTCATGTGTGTAAAGAACTTAACACAATGCCTGACACGTGGCAGACTTTCCAGAAACGTCTGCTGGCGCTGTCCAATATGGGAAGCAAGCAGACACAGAGAAGGTCACCTGACACTGTGAGCAAGCCGTTTCTTCAGTCTGTGCTTGCATTTTCATCTCGTCTGCCCTCGTTTACACTGGACACTCACTTTTCTCAGCTTTATTGCCTATCATAAGGTTGTATACATTTAAAGTTGCATATCATAAAGTTACATATGTGAAAGGATCTCTGAACTATCACATAACATAAAAATATTTTGCTTATGTCTTGAATGAGGCTGGTTACTTTCCACACCTCTCTCACATAGATTGTTGATATCAAAGTAGATACATAGGTGAGAGATTTGTTGATATCAAAGTAGATACATACATATGTGAGAGATTTGTGGGGGAAAATGAAAAGGAACTACCTTAATGCATGGCTATGCTATTTCTTACACTCTATGTCCTACAGGAAAACTTCAGATTAACATAAGCACTTAACCTACCCCCTGGCAAAAACGAGCATAAGTCAGATTAGACCACATGCTTCTGGGACCAAGGGTGTGCAAAGCCCCCTTCCCTCCTCTCAAGAGGTTAGAAGGTTTTCCAGAAACAAAGGAAGCCATTACTCCTTGGTCAGCAGTAGTTTGCGTTTGTTAAGACAGCAAATTCGGTCTGACGTTTTCTACTTATTTTTACAGCTGAGTTGAAATGCTCGTGGATGACTTGAAAAAACAGTCCTAGAGTGGCACCTGGCCCATTCACTGCTGCAAGGAGGGCTATCATGGAAACCATAAAATGCCACAAGTCAAGGAGACGCCATCTTGGAGTCTTGGTCTTTCTACTTTAAATAGAATTTGAATAAATCCTGTATCTAAAATTAAAATGTTGCCTTGCAAGTCACATATCAACGTTAATTCTCTGGCATTCTATGAGTCCACTGGCTGAACTGACTCATCTCTTTTTCTTGTCACAGAGGGAAAAAAGATAAATAAAAAGTGAAAGTCTTTCCAAATGAAGATGTGGAGAAAAGTGCCAAAATATACGTCTTGGCCTTTATTAGCAACTTAGAAACTTCATTCCAGTGGGGAAAAATTGCAGAGATCAGAAGCAACACAGAAATGATCATCCAAATAAAAAACTGCACACTTATTGTGTCATTAAAAGGCAGAGCACTTGCTACCAACTGCATAAGCAGGCGTAGTTTTCACCTCTCTTAAGAGCAGATGTCTGAATTATATTGACATTTGAAATGAGATAGGCTGTCAGGAATGCTGAAATCTTCCAGATCAAAGTTGAGGGAATTTTTCTTACAGCTACTTTCCTCTGACACACTCTAAAATTGGGGGTTCAATTAAAGAAGGTAGCCTCTATGACAGTCAGTTGTTCACAGCTTTCTCCCTAACAAACTCTCAATAGTCCCCATGGGTCATCTTGTCACCCTCAAAAAGTCAGTCTTCAGCTCCTACTTGACTGGAACCATACGTAAGCCCTTGCCTGGAGTGAGCTACTTCATTCATCAACTCATCCATCCATCCATCCATCATGCGCCCACCATTTCTTCATCCATTTACCCATACCTCCATTCTTCATTTATTCTAACATGTACCACCAGGTGTTGGGAATAAAACAAAACCATATCCCAATACAGGTCCTCTCTTTTGCTTTCCCTCATCCCTGGGATTTATCCTAGTCAATCAAAAAAGTTCACCTCCAGAGAGGAATTTTGGTCGAGAAAGCTAGATTTTGTGATATTTTCTAAATCTTCTGTTGAGTTCCTAGCATACCATATAGTTCCTGCTCTGAGTATCTCTCTTCTGAAAGTTTCCAACTTTATTCATGAGAGAAAACTGCATCTTCCATGTACAAAGAGAAGCTAGGACTTCCACACGGACCTCCATGTCTTATTTTCTTAACGCATGCATAGAAAGGCCATGGATTGTTGCTACTGTTTTTCCTAGAGCCTCCTCTTGGATCCACAGAAATAGAAAAGTTCCGTTTGAAGACAGTCTAAGGAATGGGGGAAGAATATCTTGCAAATGATGTGACTAGAAAGGGCTTAATTTCCAAAATATACAAAGAGCTCACCCAGCTCAATATTAAAAAAATAAATAGCTCAATCAAAAAATGGCCTTTGGCTACCAGCCAGTTTGAGGGAAGAAAACCACCCCCAGGAGTTTCTCTAGCCACTTCAGCATGATCTCCAGGTAACCCTAAAATTCTGAAATTTTTCTTTTGGGTCGCACCCCTCTGTCCTTTCCATGCCTTTGTCTTCGTCCTACTCAAAACCACCTCTGCCACCGAAGTCCACCAGCTGCAGGGTCCCCCATCTATGCTTGTCTTGTCTGGGTACCTCTGGAATTAGCTCTAGTCCTTTCTTCCTTTAGGACCTTCAATCTCAAAGGTCCTTTTTGATCCCACCCTTCAGGTCCCTGCTATCTCCTCCCCCAATAAGTTGCTGAATATAAATAAAGAACATGAAAATTGCAAGAGCAGGATTCTTGAGCCTAAAATACCGAGTTTGTGCTCCAGCTCCACTATGTCAAGCCCTAGGATGCGGCCCATCGCTCTGTCCTCATTACGTACATTTTATTACAACACATCATTTTCAATGGCCTACAGCATCTCGGCAGGCTTCCCAGCTGGCACAGTGGTGAGGAATCCGTGCACCAATGCAGGAGATACAGGGTACTTAGAATCGATCTCTGGGTCTGGAAGATCCCCCAGAGGAGGAAATAACAACCCACTCTGGTATTCTTACCTGGACAATTCCATGGACAGGAGAGCCGGGCAGGCTACAGCCCACGAGCTCCCGAAAGTCAGCCATGACTTAGCGCCTGGGACGCGCGCGTGCGCAGCGTCTCTGCATCTTTGGGACGCTCCCCGCGCGGTTGGCTCTCCCAGGGTGGCTGCTCCTCCTGACTCCTGTGCCTGCCTTGCGCTTGCTTGGACGGTTCCTTCCCCGGGAGCTCTTCCCGAGTCCCTGCGTCTGCTTTTCCGGCTCTTTTCTGTGATCCCTTGATTCTTCATTTCACCTTTAAATGTACTTATCACACAGGGTGATTATCTTCTTTAAAATTCACTTTTCCTCACTAGTTCTTCATTCCAAGAGACATAAACATCTTATCCACACTATATTCCCCAGAACTTGGTACTGCAGTGGAATAAGCAGTCCATGAACGTTGAGTGAATAAAAATACCAATGGGACAATCTATTAACCCAGCTCCAAACTTGACAAAAGCGTTGTGGGGATTAATTTATTAAAATTTAAAATATGCTGAGTGTGGAGCCTAGGGAAAAAAAAATAGCTTTGTCTATTTTTCAATTCAGCTTTGTCTAGCAAATACTAGTGGCTCAATAAACATCATTTATTCGCCCACCCACATGTACTTATGGCTGTGTGCATGGGTGAGCGCTCAGTCATCTAGTTGTGTCCGACTCTTTGCAACCCCATGGACAGTAGCCCGCCAGGCTCCTCTGCCCATGGGATTTCCCAGGCAAGAATCCTGGAATGGGCTGCCATTTCCTTCTCCAGGGGGTCTTCCTGACCAGGGATTGAACCCGAGTCTCCTGTGTCTCCTGCACTGCAGGTGGATTCCTTACCACTGAGCTTTATACCTGGAAAACCGTATTTATGGCAACCACGGGCTAAATTTACTACTTCCTCCAAAAAAATTCATTTCACGTGTCCATGTAGCATTCTGGAAATATGAGGTCTTCATTCCCTGAACAGAATTAAAGACGTGGCAGGCAACCAGTTTAACATCTAGGCAGGTAGTCTTTCTGACCCTTACAGCACAATGGATAGACCCCTCTTTCTGTCTCCATGGGGATCACACTTTGCCAGAAGTTATTAAAGTCAGGGCAGACCTGCCTGGTGTGAATGACAGAGTTCCTGGCAAGGCCCCGGTGCACCTGGAGCACCAGGAGGAATGCCAGCTGGGAAGAGGGTAACAGAGGTAGCCTACAGCTCAGAGAACAACGGCTACCCTGCAAGTGAACTGATGCCCATTCCTGCCCCTTTCCTTCCCAGTCCGTCCCGGCCACATCAGGTTCCCTGCTCTACAACACGAGCCTGGGCCTCCACGCTGACTGTGTCTGCCTGGAGAGCAACCGTGATCACGACCGGAAGCAGCAGTGGTGAAGGAGTGCAGCAGATTGCATCCGCAAGCTTCAGCGCCCACCAAGAGCTGGCGCTTCCTTCCGGGTTCCTCGCCTCTGGGGCGTCTCCCCTCTCTGTTCCTTCCACCAGCTGTGCTTGTCCCATCCATCGCCCTCGTCTCCCATGACCTGTCTTTTGTCCTTCCTCCTCTGCTGACACTCTGTTTCCAACTGCCTGCTGTTACTTCCCTTCAATCCTTGCCTCTCATGTGGTAAACACACTGAACAAAAGGAAAGATAAACCTAGCAACAAAGAGGATAAAACTGTATCTTTTCCCTCCTGGTGTATCTTTCCTTCTAGGGATCTGAAAAAGATCACCTGAGTTGTATCCATGTAAAATTAGCCTAACACCATCACCTTCATTACCTAAAGGCACAGACCTATTACTCTAAGAATCATGCCTTAGCTGACTTCAGAACTGGACCATATCTTTTCTTAAAGCAAGGCTAAGTATCAAATACCGTCTGGCTGGAATAATTCCTCACCCTTTTAGGAATTGGAGGAAAAGAAACCTTAAAAGACCCTCAAGTGAGGGTTAGGGTTAGTGAGGGTCTTTTCCCCCTCTACTGGGGTTTTGACCATTTACACCTCTACTTGGGGCTTCCCAGGTGGCGTTAGTGGTAAAGAACCTGCCTCCCAACGCAGGAGACATAAGAGCCGTGAATTCGATCCCTGGATTGGGAAGATGCCCTGGAGAAGGACATGGCAATCCATTCCAGTATTCTTGCCTGGAGAATCCCAAGGACAGAGGAGCCTGGAGGGCTAAAGTCCGTGAGGTCACAAAGACTTGTACACAACTAAGTGACTGAAGCGACTTAGCATGCACACACACTTTGGTCCTAGTTTTAAATAAGTGATTGCGTCATTATCATTTTTCAATTCATAGTGATGTGTTTGGCCACATATTTTTTTTTTCTATTCCACGGAAACAATTTTAAGTTTCTTAACCTTTCACTTAAATTTCCTTTGTTTGTCTTGCAGCATCAACGCACACATTCTGCACCAAACCCCTTCATTAAGCCATGTCCCCGCCACTCTCTTCTGATCACAAGGTTCCAGCGGCCTCTGCACACCTGCTCTCCTCCCCGGGGCACCTGTGCCAGTGAGTCCCCATCCTCCCCACAGGCCACGGGGGCCAGGACAGCCACTTCTGGTTCGTCTGTGAAGCCCGTTTTCTCTGTCACCTATCACTTCTCTAGATTGTGCCACGCTGGACAAGGCTGCGTGTGGAGCTTCTGCTGGAGGTTTATGGAGGAAACATACTACCAGACTCTTCCCCTAAGGTTTTCATGCTCCACCAAAGTTATCTGGATGTTTCTACCACCTGCCACCTCATCTGGATCCTATCCTGAAAGGGGGAAAATGCAGGCTCCAGAAACATGATGAGCTTTTCTCTCCTTCATCAAGTTCCTTGAGACCCTGGCCTATAAAAACGCTCTGATTTAGGGACCCAGACGTGGCTCTTAATCAGGTAAAGGAGGACAGGTAGAACTGAGAGATCTGCCCAGTTTGGATTTAGGATCCGCTGCCTCAATACAGGAGGTCACGTTTTAGGCTTAACCGTGATCAGTACCTCTGCTCCTCACCACCAGACGTGAGCCTTATGACTCGGCTTCGAAACAGAGGCTGCCAGCCAGCCAGACAGAAGATGACTGTGGAAATTCACCAGCCTGATCGTTTAAAATATTGTGTCATGTGTGTAAAGGGCTTGGAATGGGTACAGCTCGCAGCAAGTAGACTTTTGGGTCCAGGGGAAACTGAGAAGAACAAGGATGGAAGATCTTGCTTTTGAATGGAGCCCTGAAGGGATAATAAAGTTTGATTACACAGAGATGGGCAAAAGCATTCCAAGCAGAGCGAGCAGTCTAAGTCGCAAGCAGGACATGAATTGGGGTCCAGATCACGAGAGGGTCAGGGTAAGGTTTTTGCACTTTATTCTACAGGCACCAAGGACACTGAACGCAGATCTTTGAGCAAGGAAAAGACGCCCTCAGAGCTTCATATGAAAGGCCAATGTGATGGCAATTATAGAATGCAAGTTGTATCATTATTGTAAATAGACATGGAAACGCTCTGATGTCAACAGGCAAGAGCCCAGAAGAGAATGATACCTAAGTAAGACATTCTCCTGCCTTCCTAATTACGGCCTGGTGCCAAAATAAAAAGCAATCCAAAATCACCAGACCCAACAGTAACAGTCATAATAAAAACTGTCATACACAAAAATGATAACTTACCAAAAAATAATATATCATTCTTCATCAACTGGTATGCCTTCCTAAAGGAGCTCTGCTTTTTACTACATACTTTATTAAAAGTATTGTGCAATTATTTTCAGTTTTAACACCTTTATTAAGAAAACATTTTAGATTAATTGGGAGATTGGAATACATGTATATATACACACTAGTGATACCATGTATACAACAGGTAACTAATAAAAACCCGGGCTTCCCAGGTGATGCTAGTGATAAAGGACCTCTCTGCCAATGCAGGAGACATAAGAGACACGGGTTCTGTCCCTGGGTCAGGAAGATCCCCTGGAGGAGGGCATGGCAGCCCACTGAAGGATTCTTGCCTGGAGAATCCCATGGACAGAGGAGCCTGGCAGGCGACAGTCCAGGGGTTCATGAGGCACAGAGAACTCTACTCAGTGCTCTGTGGGGACCTAAATGGGAAGATAATTTAAAAAGAGGGGATAGATGTACACAAATAGCTGATTCCTTTTGCTGTACAGCAGAAACTAACCAGCAGTGTAAAGCAACTATATTCCAATAAAACCAATACAATATTGCAAAGTAATTAGCCTCCAATTAAAATAAATTTAAATTTAAAAAAGAAAAGGAGATCAGCAACATAAAAAAATTAACTTTAAAAATGAAATCATTTTAGAAGTAACCTCACAACTTCCTGAACAGTTTAAAACATGCACCGCATCAGTTGTCTAAACCACTTCTAGTAAATTAATTCAAAGTCCAATAATTATAATGAAAGTGGACAGTCTCACACCTGCTGTCAGCAGACTTAAATAAGACCAACTGAAAGATCTCACAGTCCTGAGATGTCTTAACAAACGCACAGGAGACACCCACCGCTGTAGTGTGCAGCATCACTGCAAATATTTCACACTTGAGTGTGATTTGTTAAAGATTTGATGTTTTACATTGTCCGAGCAGGCTTTGCATCCTTCCTAATCATCTATCATCATATCTAATTTAATCCTAATCATATCTAATAGCTTTGATAATTGCCAGAGTGGTTCCCAGTCACCAGTGAAGAGTAGCCAGGAGCCCATGAACGCATGTTCCAAGGAGGCTTTCAAAGGCGGCAGCCACTTGGCTCAAGCTTTAGTTTTAGACTCATGCCATCTCATTCTGGACATCCCAGAAAAGACTTTGGTTTTACTTTGAATCTGCTAAAAATGCAATGTTAATTTAAAAACAAAAATCCTCCAGAATACTAAGTATATACATCATAGGACTATATAACTAAACTTAATGTTTAAATGCTAAATGGATCTTTAAATGGGGGAGGTTGAAATATATTAGGAAAACCTGATGATTTCAAAATGGAAGAAGAGTGGTGTTTTGTTGATAATCTGTAAGTATTTTTAAAATACTGCCCTGTACATTAAAAGAATAGAATAATGCAATTTGCATCAACATGGGTGGACCTGGGGATTACCATACTAAGTGAAGTAAATTAGAAAGAGAAAGACAAATACCATGTGATGTCACTTATATGTGGAATCTAAACCACAACACAAATGAGCTCATCTACGGAACAAAACAGACCCACATACATAGAGAAGCGTGCGTGCTCAGCACTTCAGTCGTGTCTGACTCTTTGTGACACTGTGGACTGCAGCCCGCCAGGCTCCTCTGTCCACGGGATTCTCCAGGCAAGAGGACTTGAGCGGGCTGCCACTTCCTCCTCCAGAGGATCTTCCCGACCCAGGGGTCGAACCTGCATCGCCTACGCCCCCCTCACGGGCATTGGCAGGCAGGCTCTTTACCATTAGTGCCACCTGGGAAGTCCTAAACTACAACACAAGTAAGCTTATCTACGAAACAGAAGCAGACCCACAACATAGAGGCCAGACCTGTGGTTGCCAAGGAGGGGAGTGGAGAGGGGGACCAAGGGGGTTTTGGACTAGCAGATGCAAACCATCATATGTGAGACTGATACAGCAGGTCCTGCTGTACAACACATGGAAGCTACTCAATACCCTGTGGTGAACCACAGTGGGAAGGAATAGGAAGGAGAATGTGTATGATAGCCGAGTCACTTTGCTGTACAGCAGAAATCAGCACAACACTGTGAATCAACTATACATCAATAAAATTTAAAAAAAACAACACCCCTACGCTGTAACATGGAGCATTTGGTACTGGGCTCCTCTTTTGTGGTGTTTGCGCTCATCACACTCAGAGGCTTATACAGAAAAAATGTGAGCTATATGAATCAACCACAAAAAAAGTCCAATCTCAACTGACTAATAACGATAGATTTACCCAAACTATACAATATTAAAAAATAATGACTGATTTGTAAATTCTAAATTAAAGACACACATATTTATGTGAACTATTGTTGCACATGAAAAGCAGATACACAGTACCAACAGATGCTCCATATTGAAACAGATTTCATTTTCACCAACTCAACTCACTGACATTAGAATAATGTGACAATGAGTGTCTTCTTTGCTGGTTTAACGTAACATATGAAAGGAAATCACAATATGCAATATTTAATATATCAATATTGTTAGTTTTCTTCCCCTTTATAAATAATAACTCAAGATATATGTAATTTTTAAGAAATATAACACTAAAAAATGTATACTGCAATGAGGAAATTTAACAGTGTGCAGAAACTAATACTTCAGAGACATTGCCATTATTTTTCCTAGAAAATGCTTTTCAGCAGGGAAAAAAAATTCTTTCAGTTCAAAGGAAACACCAGTCAAAACAATTGCCTTTGGAGCCCCAAGTAGCGTATCTAAGGCATGCTGGACTCTTTCAGAAGGAAATCAAGTGGGAAGCTTGTTGCTGTTGTTCAGTTGCTAACTTGTGTTGAACTCTTTACAACCCCATGAGCTGCAGCCAGGCTTCCCTGTCCATCACCATCTCCTTGATTTTTGCTCAAACTCATGTCCATTGAGTCGGTGATGCCATCCAACCATCTCATCCTCTGTTGTCCCCTTCTCCTCCTGCCTTCAATCTTTCCCAGCATCAGGGTCTTTTCCAGTGAGTCAGTTCTTCACAGCAGGTGGCCAAAGTACTGGAGCTTCAGCTTCAGCATCAGTCCTCCCAATTAGTATTCGGGGTTTATCTCCTTTAGGATTGACTTGTTTGATCTCCTTGCAGTCCAAGGGACTCTCAAGCGTCTTCTTCAATACCACAGTTCAAAAGCATCAATTCTTCAGTGCTCAGCCTTTCTTAGGCGCCAGGAGCCAGCACGGGAGATCCCACCCATGACAAGGTCATGCGGAAGAGCCTGACGGGCAAGGCGGATCAGGACTCGAAGGGATCCCCTGGATCTGCTCGAGCATCTACCCCCGAAACCAGAATCTGTGTGTTTACTGTTTGCTATACTATACTCTTCTGACATTAACGGGGGGCTGTCCCCGACCACCTTTCTTTGGAAAGTTAACTTAGAGCTCCAGTTAATAGTCTCCAGCATATAAAAGGAGTGTCTCAGCTCAAACCCCTCTGATGGCTCTCTGACTTGCCTGACAGGTTTATCCGGACTTTCACAACTACGCATGTGATTGTTCACAGCCTCCCAACAGTGAAAGGCACAGGAAGCTTAAAACATCTTAAAGATATAGAGCCTTTTAAAGAGCTAAGAATTATATTGGTGAAGGGTTTCATTGTTGAGTTAATGATTGCCGCCAGGCCTCCATATCCTTTATCTTTTAGGCACCTGGGAGGATATTAATCAATGTAATTGGGATGTAGAAAAAGGAATATAGTAGTTTTGATGTTAGCAATGCTAGACTTTTGAGTTAATGAATTTTCTCTTTGTTGAGAGAAATCACTGTACTCCTGTGCTCCTCTTTCTTTGTTATAAATCATTGTATCCTTGCTATGTAAGCATGTAACTTTATTTAGTGCTGCCTGAGAGTGGCACCAGACTTTGGAAAGAACAACACTTTTAGGGCAAATAAGTTTTCTGGTTGACGGACCCTTATCAGAAAAGGGCCATAAAATGCTAATAGGCCTCCTGGCCAGAAGATGATGTAAATCACCTAAGATCTCTGTATACAGACAGGTATGCAGAAAGAAAGCCTGGTCTCGATAAGAGTCAGAGCTGCTGACCCCGCGTGACTCTGTTTCTTACATTTATCTCTATGTACAACCCAAAGTATAAAAGCTTCCCTGAAAAATAAAGTGACGGACCAGTCCCATGAAAGCCCGGCTCCGCCGTGTCAATTCTTTCTTTCTTTCTTTCTCTCTCTTACTCTCTTTTTCAGGCTGACCCCTTGGAGCACAGGGGCCCTCTGTGTTCACTTATCTGCCTGGGCTTCTAAGACCTGAATGGGAAGGCTCTCTGCGTCTTCACTCCCTCAGGAGACCAGGAGGGCGCCTGTGGCCTACGTGAATGGTGCATGTCCCTTGTCCTGGGGCTTTATTGGCTTTCTGCATAAACCAAGGAATATCAGCCTCTCTCGCCTCTATTTTCTTAACTGCAACATTCTTTCTTTATCTCTATCTCTAAATAAATTCTTATCTCCTTCTATATCTCTAAATAAATAAATCTCTCAGTCGCCGACGCCGTCCTGCTTTGGATACCCTGGACCCAACCGGGGCTGGACCCCAGTACTTATGGTCCAACTCTCACATCCATACATGACTACTGGAAAAGCCATAGCTTTGACTATATGAACCTTTGTCAGCAAAACGATATCTCTGCTTTTTAATATGCTGTCACGGTTTGTCATAGCTTTCCTTCCAAGGAGCATTGTAATTCAGCACTACAGAGACAACCCTAAGTAAACAGAGGCGTTGTTTTCAGAGGAAATTGGCTTTTGTAACATAGCAAAGCTACAACGTGGTGGGCGGAGGCTGTACCTGTGATAGAGATCACCCACGGAGACACCAACCACAGCCACATCACTTGAACTCGAAGAACGTGATGAGACCGGGTCTCTGGGTGAGATACCAAAGGACCTCAGGAGTAGACTTTATCGCCTCTTTAAAAAGAACAAACAAGTGGGCTGAAAGTGGTCCATCAGGGAGGAAAATTGCTAACTGGTTCACATTTGTCTTGATTACAGATAAACTGAACGGAGGGGAAGAAGTCATGACGGCAAACAGATTCGGATGAAGCTTGTTTTTCTAATTTATAAAAGCATTATGGTCATCTATAGTCACTAAGCTCTAAGTATTCGGAAAAATATTTTTAAAGAAACTATGCAGATTTGATCCAAAATCTCATTGGCACAATTTCAAATAAGCTCAACAGTCATATGAAATCTGGGAATGAAAAAGCCCACGGTAGGTGGCTATTCCACATAAACCCAGAACAGGTCACTTTGGCATACTAATTATTTTGAATTAAAGATATCTGAGAAACAGCCAGCTCAAGAAGACACTCTGGACCTCCTCTGGACCCCTGAAAGCAGGAGGTGTAAATCTCCCATGTGAAAGGTGTCCTCCCTGCACCAGGAGGATAAAAGGAACCCCCACCACGAGAGGTAGGGGATTCAGGGCCAAGGCGGCTGTGGAAACAGCCCATGCTACTTCCTCACCCCTCTATTACCCCAAGCCCAAACCTCTGTGTCTCGTCAGTTCTCTCACAATTAAGCGTTTGACTAAAAGTTATGAAAAACCCTGGTTACTTCTTTGAGTCTCACATCTCTGTGGGGCTCCTATACTTACATACGTAGTTAACCCATGCCTAACATCATACTTAGTAGTGAGAGGCTGGAATATTTCCCCTAAGATCAGGAGCAAGGCAAAGATATCCTTTCTCACCACTATAGGGGCAGAAAATAGATAGCTAATTGCCAGAAGTTTGGGAAGGGACGAATGTTTGCCAGAAGAGCCATAGGAATTGTTTAGGGGGGTAGAATGTATCCATATGCTGTATATATGCATATATATATATATATATAGAGAGAGAGAGAGAATAGCATCCTCAGGGGCTCAGTGTAAACAATCTGCCTACAGTGCAGCAGCCCCAGGAGACCCGGGCTCGATTCCTGGGTCGGGAAGATCCCCTGGGGGAGAGCCTGGCAGCCCATTCCAGTATTCTTGTCCAGAGAAGCCCGTGGAGTAGCCTGGCAGGCTACCGTCCAGAGTGTCTCAAAGAGTCAGGCACGACTCAAGTGACCTAGGACACACACACACACACACACACACACACACACAGCATTATGCTTGAGTCAAAACTCACAGAATGTTATAGAACAAAGAGGCAACCTTCATGGATGCAAAATTTTAAAATATTCAACCAAGAAACTGGAGGCTGCTAGCAGAGAATATGGGCTTCCCAGGTGGTGCAGTGGTGAAGAATCTGCCCGCCAATACCAAAGACACAGGAGACGCAGGCTCGATCCTGGGTTGGGAAGAGCTCCTGGAGAAGGAAGTGGCAACTGACTCAGCATTCTTGCCTGGAAAGTTCCATGGACAGAGGAGACTGGTGTGCTACAGTCCACGGGGTCACAAAGAGCTGGACACAACTCAGCAACTGAGCAGAAATGCGGCATAGAGAGTATACCGAGACAAAAGAATCTAATCATGTTACAGACACGTGACAGACACTCACTGAAGGGCATGAGGGGAAAGTGCTCATCTAACACTGTGAAGAGTGAAATTTTGACTTGACACCTGAACAGGAAAGCCAAGAGGAACCTCACACTAACCTTGCACTCTGGTTGATAACGTTGTTTGCTACAAGGTATGGGTAAACAAATACTTTAATAAGAGGAACAGGCTTCCTTGGAGAAATGACAGTGTCTAGGGTTGAAGTACGAAATAAAGAGGATGAGCCTGGAGCACTTTGTATCCCTAGAAAGTAAGGAAATGCTCGCAACATGGGGGCATGGCCCAAGGACACAGGAACGGACTGAAAAGCCCCTAGTGACCAGAGCCGAGGCCACCTGAGCAGGGAAGTAAATAACAGACAGAAAACAAATATCCATAAGTCTGTACTTATGTAAACAAATGACTGGATAAATAAATAAATGGGAGGGAAGAGAGAAATCGCTTAGGACAAGCAGTCCTAAACAACTGAGGTAGATACTCTGCCCAGACAGAGGGAAAGCATAACTCCCCACCATGGGGAAATTAACACAGCACTGTGAATCAACCATACTCTGATAATCTTTCTTCAGTTCCACTAGTAAGGACGTAATGGAAAGCAGTCCTCAATGTTCATTGGAAGGACTGATGTTGAAGCTAAAACTCCAATATTTTGGCCACCCGATGCAAAGAACAGATTCATTTGAAAAGACCTTGATGCTGGGAAAGATTGAAGGCAGAAGGAGAAGGGGACGACAGAGGATGAGATGGTTAGATGGCATCACTGACTCAATGGGCGTGAGTTTGGGTAAACTCCGGGGGTTGGTGATGGACAGGGAGGCCTGGCGTGCTGCGGTCCAGGGGGTTGCAAACAGTCGGACACGACTGAGCGACTGAACTGAACTGAACCGAATGAGGACCTGCTATATAGCACGGGGAACTCTCCTCAATACTCTGCAGTGACTTTTATGGGAAAAGGATCTAAAGACGTGTGGATATATGTATATGCATAAAAAAGCACTTTGTTGTACATCTTTGCACAACATCTTTGCAATCAACTTTGTCGTACAACATTGTAAATCAACTATACTCAATACAAAATAATTTGTAAGGAAAGAGTACAGTACGGAGAGGGGAAAGTGAAGTTGACAGTGGAGGAACCTGACAAACACCACCTCAGCCAGACGGTCAAGGTCAACAGCGGCAGTGATAGATCATGCTGTTAGCATGTCCCCCTGATAGGATATGATCAGAATGGTGTTTCACCTGATGGTCTTCCTCCCAAAATTCTATAACCTCCGACTACCAGTGAGAAAATCCAACTGAGGGCCATTCTACAAAACACCTGACCAATACTCCTCAAACTCAAGAAACTCCAAGAGAGTGTTGCAGCCCAGAGGAGTTTAAAGAGACATACTAACCCAACTTAATGTCATTCTCTATGGGATCCTGGATTAGAAAGAAATGAAGAGCATTGGGAGACAACTGGCGATCTCTGAAAGCAAGCGTTGTAAGAATCATGCTCCAGTGTGGTTTCCTGGTGAGAACTGCTGCCAACAGCAGGACGTGTGAACAGGGAAAACGGTCAGGAGCACACGGGAGCTCCTGGTTTACCCTGTAACTTTTCTGTAAATCTGAAATTACATGGAAATGAAATGTTTGTTTAAGTTTTAAAATAAGGCACTGGCTTTGGTACACTCTAAAGAAAACCTTCTCTCGGGCCAGAAAAGAATGTCTAATCAACCCCCGCCTGCATTCCCGTGTTTCCTCTCCTCCTCCTTCATCTCATCCTCATCTGGGGCCACGGCTTCCCCCTCATCAGATGGCCCCTCTGCAGCTCTGGTCTCTCTCCTCCTTCACTTTATGCCTATCCTACAGCGTCCTTTTGGAATTCCTTTTCCCCAACGCCCTTTATTTAAAGGTGCAGTGAACCGTCCCCAGATGTCACTGTCAGTCTTCCTTGTGTAGGGACGTCTAGTCCTCTGGGGACCATAAGCATCATTACCAATGACATGGACGGAGGTCTATCCGGAGGGTGCAGAGCAGAGCAACCAGGCAGCCTCGGGAACTCTCGGGCACAAAAGGCTAGGCGACAGGCGGTGAACTCCATTAACAGCCTAAGGCCCCAGAGGACCAACTCTCCAGCATCGCTTACAAAACAATTCCTGTAGCAACGTTCTAACCTGACTGCACTTTCAAGCATGGCTGCGAGGTGGATAGAGCGTCTCTCATTTCAAGCCACAGCCCTTCTTCCTCCTCCTCCCAGCCTTCCTTTATACCTACGCCATTTCTGCGTCCATAACAACAAATAGTAATAACATCTTGCGTGAGCTTAGTGATTACTACATGCTATGTACTCACTGGATTATTTCCTTTAATCTTCATAAGGTGGCTACTATCACTACCTACAAACTGTGAAGAACAAAACCAAGTTCAAAGAGGTGAAATAAATTAACCAAGGTCACATTTGTAAATGGGGGTGGGCAAGGTCTGAACCAAGAAACGTATGCCTCCAGAATCCACGATCTTCACCTCTGAACGCCCTGACTCCTACCTTGATACTCCCCTCCTCCCAGTTCCTTTTTACGAGATTTTAACACTTGTCATCAGTTCTCTGTCCACACCACTTAATGGTGGCCAGCTCTTGTGAGTCCTCTTTTCTTGGTGTACCACTGACGCCTCCAAGAATCAGATCAGAAAGAGAGAGAAAAGGAGGCGGCGAACTTAACAAAATCCTACAGTTGTGCTTCATCCCCTTACTCTCCCAGCTTGACTGTTACCTCTCTGATTAGAGCCCTTACCTAAAATTCTCATTTTTATTCAGACTGTCCTCAAAACCTCAAAGTTGGAAAATGACACAATATCCTTGAAAGAATGAGGCATGAAATTGCAGAATAGCAGGTTTTTAGCAAGTCCCACTGTGGTCTGTGTGCAAATTCCTGAGACTGGGCATCAGTCAGCTCCTATCACCGTTTTTCTCTGGATGGTGGTTACACCACTACACAGTTGAAGACAGAAGCTCTGAACAGTTTTAACCATTCAGACCTAATCAGTTTTCCCAAAAGTTCTCCCATTAAATCAAGAAAATGAATCTGTTCAATTAAGAAAAAACAAACTAGAATAGTACTAATAAAAATGTGTTCCCAGTTTTATTAATTAAATTCAAGAGTGATACATTAATATATCAAACACATCAATTTAAAGATGAAGAAAAATTTCCAAGAGAATAGTAATATAGGAACCAGATGTCTCTTGGTTCTTTGGTTTCCCAAGCAAGAGTACCCTGCTCATAGTAGAAACTCAAAAAATATCTTATCACTCAAGCAAAAAAAATTGTTTTTTTTTAAATTAGTTCATGGATAATTGTGTCAAAAAAGCTCAAAGTTCAAATTAAAAGTATTTTTGAATACTCTGAAGTATTCTTTCCAGTCATTAACTATTTGAGGAGAGGGAAGACGATGTCAAGTAAAAGGCACTGGTTCCTTTCCAACTCATTTTCATAAACTGCTCTGTAAGAATTTTAAACAAACCTGAAATGACCTTTCCTTATGCATATACAACTTTATTAGGAATGCAAAAACTTTCTACACTGTTCAAACATTAGAATCTTACAGGCATTTATCAATGTTTTATTAATAGAAATAAGAAAGTGAACCTTTAATATCACCATTCAGACAAACCAATACCTACTAAGAAGAAGGTAGTCCTACAGCTGAATACTCCATCTTCTGAGCATGGAAGTCTCCTAAATTTTCAGAACATAAGCACTTAGTACAGAGTCTGTCTAATACCATGTCCTTCTTATCAGGTACTTTTTCCAGAAATGGAATTAGAATAGCTTTTTATGTGCTCAACTGAATGAGCCTTTCAAAGGTGCTCTAATAATCAATATGGCCAAACAGGTGGTCAAGCTAATTAGATGGCTAAAATTATCAGGCTACCTCCTGGATGCATTTGATTCCAGAAAAAATATGAGAGGATGTGCTAAATAACATATGAAGAAATAGTTTTATAATCAAAATGTAATTCACTTATTTTATATAGATTACTTGCCTCCAGTATTCTGGCCTGGAGAATCCCACGAACAGAGAAGCCTGATGGGCTACAGTCCACAGGGTTGGAACAAGTCAGACAGAACTAAGCAAGTGAGCACACACTCACCCATTATCCTCAAGTGACCTGAAATAGAAATATTTCCCAAAGTGCCATTTCACTGCTAAGCCTCTTTACCAATATTCAGAGAAGTTTTTATCATACTTGATGTAACTTCCTGTCATTCAGAAACCCAGATGGTTTCTTTAACCTCAAGCTATCGATCACAGCACTGAAGACCCTTGCCACTCATTACATAGGATAAAACTGCCCACAAAAGACTGGGGAGGAGGCCAATGTGCACAATTAGCAAAGGAAAAGAAAAATAAATATCCCCAGATAAATACATCATAGATTATTATCTTACTTGTAGTTTTTCTTTTTTTCTTTTTTCTTTTACTATGTCGGAAGCAAAACAAAACAGGACCCTTGGGCTCTTGGGCACAAAGCCCTTTCTGTGGTGCCCATCTTTTGATTACAGGAAATAAGCTTCATTCTGCCTCCGTGACTTTCCAGGAATTCCAAAGGGCGGGTCCAAATAGTTGTTAATCAGGTAAAGAGGGGGTGTGAGACAAGGAAAAGCGAAAGTGAAAGTGAAGACGCTCAGTCGTGTCCGACTCTTAGCGACCCCATGGACTGCAGCCCACCAGGCTCCTCCGACCATGGGATTCTCCAGGCAAGAGTATTGGAGTGGGGTGCCATTGCCTTCTCCAGTTTTGAGTCCCTGCTGCTGTCGTGTCCGACTCTGTGCGACCCCATAGACCTCAGCCCACCAGGCTCCACCATCCCTGGGATTCCCCAGGAAAGACTACTGGAGTAGGTTGCCATTTCCTTCTCCAGTGAGACAAGGGAGGCTGCACTCTTTCTTTTGACTGTGAGACAAGGGAGGAACAGTCAAAAGAAAGAGTGCAGTCTGGGGGTGGGGTTCTGGTTCCTCCTCAAGGACACACAACAGTATCTTGAAGCAGTTTTGCAGATACCGAACGCCCCCCTCGTCCCATCCCTGCCAGGCAGGAGAAGTTGACTGTCTGCTGCCCACACGCATACTGACCCCACACCAGTTGGAACCAGAAGGTTGATGATGCTGACTCCCAATTCCTTCACCACCAACCAATCAGAGAATGTCCATGCACTGAGCACACCTTCTTTGAGCCATCGCTGCACAGCCTCTCACCACCCCCTCCAGGCTGGGATGCACAGCTCTGTGGGCACTAGTCCACTGTGTCCCCCTCTGCCTGGAAAACAGTGAAGCTGTTCTTTTCTACTTCACCCAAAATCTGTCTCTGAGACTTAATTCAGTGTCAGCGTAAAAAGACCAGATTCGGCTTCAGGAGTACACGAGGCCACCGTAAAAGATCAACATTAATGCAGATGTTTGCATGAAAATCTCTTCTGTCACCTCTCCAATAGCAATACCAAATTCTAATTCCCTATGCTAAGAAAACCATTAGAGGCTCAGGGTGCACTGACCCACAGTAAGCATACAAGTCACACATACACACCTGCACACATTTCAATTTTTTTTAACTTTAAATCCATATATGATTATTGAATTGAAATTTCAACACACATATAAAATTTGTTTGCTAAATCTCCATATAAGGCTCTTTTGAATATGTTACTTCGGAAGTGGTGGTGGTAGCTGCTGTTCTATTGTTGCTTTTAAATTAAGCATGAATAAAACGTTGACTAGCTTCTTAGTGACCTCCATCCCTAGAACCCTGGTCTTGGGCAGCAGGTAATGGACTCTCATCTTGTAACTGAAAGGGATTTCTGTGTCTGCCCTGTGAACAATTACCCGAGGGAGTCTCGGAGATTGGACTCAGTTTTTGCAGCTAAAGAGAACCAAATAATCATGTGATTTGTTCTTCAAACAGTCCTCGCGTTTACATATTCCACTTTGGAAGTCCTAGCCGTGCTCCCAACACATGCGCCTCCAAGCTCACAACTTCCCATTTTTGTCTTCTCTTTACAAGCTGCATCTCAAAGAGAAACCAGAAAAGATTCCCTAAGGAGCTTCAGAGCTTGTAGTCCGCACACCCCAGAGGCAGAGTTAGTGCAAAGCGGGGAGACGAGGACTGTGACGTATATCCGGGACTCACCACATTTTCTGAGGGCCATTCAGAAGAAGGCAGGGCTCATGAAACTCCATGAGAGCGGCGTTTATTGCTGAGGAAGGAATCTTCAAAGATCTGAACGAAGGCAGTCTTCACTGTGAGGGATCTGGACGTGGAGGACTGACTAAAGACACCTGAATCGGCGCTCCCAGAAATCTGAGTGAAAGCACAGCAGCAGCTCATTCTTCCCGACTCACAGTGAAGGACAGACTAGGCGTACTTTTCTCCAAAGGCAAATGGAACTGGAAACATCCTCAAATTTCTTTAAGCCCCGATTTCTTCAACCAGTAAAATGAGAGCAACTACAGGGCCACTGGTAGAGTCACCGGGCAAGTGGAATCATGCATGTGTACAATGCTTAGCACTGAGTGTGTAAAATGATGCTATGACTATACTTATTACTGTTGCCATTATCACCTTGATTTTTCCAGGATTTGGGTCTTAAAGGTTCTATTAATTTTACAATCAGCCTGAACATCTGGACGTAACAAATAATTTTTTCTCCCTGACACTTTTATCTTTCTAAATGTCCTCTGCTGTATACCTAGAGCCTGAAACAGCAAATGCAAAGGCAGAAATGATCAGATGAATATGTTTTAGCCCAGCTGCATTTTATGTTCGCTTCTTTCCCATCACTTCATAGAATCCTGTGTCTTTTAGCACATAACCATGATTTGTTCTCCATTTCTTTACAGCCTGCACCAGAACAGTCTAGTCTTCACACAGAGTGATAGCTTTCACAGCATCAGAAATTTTAAGTGGGCTATTCTCCCTCTATTGCCAATAAGCATGTTCCTGCTAAATCCATTTATCCTCTCTATCATAGGCACAAAGATGACTGGGAAGATAAGCAATAAAAGTGGGCAAACTGATCTTCCTCCAAGACTCTGAGGCCACTAAATGCGTGGCTTTCCTTCCACGTAAAAGATTACGGAGCGGCAGAACCAGCACCTTGAACCTGGAAAAAGGCGTCTCAGCCGCCCAGGCACAGCTCACGGAGCCCACAGCGCAGCCTTCCCACAAGCCTGCGCTACAGTCAGGCACACATTTGCTCAAGACCCACATCACCGCAGAGGCCTGTCTGTTAACCCGTTGCGATCCTTGCTTCTACCCATCCGATGGTCTAATGAGGGGAATAAAAGAAATATCCCATTTAAAATAGACATACCAAGACATTTTTCCACACTTCTCCTGAATTTCAAACTCTTTTTTTTTTTCCATTGGAGTACAGTTGATTTACAATGTTGTGTTAGTTTCGGGTGTGCAGCGAAGTGGCTCAAATATGCATAAACATATATTCACTCTTTTTCACAGTCTTTTCCCTTTAGCAGCACATGAATCAGAACACAATTAAATAAGAGAAATTTAAGGGCACAGCATTCTGAATTCACCCTTCTCCATCATCTCTGGTACAAACAATTCAAAAGAAAACTGCCTATTAATCCAACATTACAAAACATTTTCACATGTGTTATTTTAAAAAAGTCATTGCACAAAATTTAGCTTAATTTGCCATATCCAACTGATTATTTTTGTTAAGAAACTCCTATTTATATTTGAGAATATTTGCTCCTGCCAGTATCCTGATAAAACACAAACAGCAATAACGTAAGAGAGGCAAAGGGAAGCAGAGCTAAAACTTGGTCTGAGAAGGAAGGCTTTCCGTATCCAGCGAACTGGAGCTGACAGTAGTTAACAGAAGGCAGAATGGGGCTGCTGGCTTCCTGAGATGCAAATTGAGAATGGGTTTGTCTCTTATTTGTTTTGAAATGAGGTGGTCATCAGACATTCTCTTATAACACCAATGCTCTGGAAGCAAGTTTCTAGGCCAAAAACAAAAATTAATTTAAACCCACCCAACTAAGATGTTTCAAACTACCCCTCTGGTACAGGCAGATAGACAATAACAGACAATGAGTCAAGGTGTTAGACACTCAGTCGTGTCCGGCTCCCTGTGACCCCATGGTCTGTAGCCACCCAGGCTCCTAGGGTCCATGGGATTCTCCAGGCAAGAGTACTGGAGTGGGATACCATTCTCTTCTCCAGGGGATCTTCCCAACCCAGAGACTGAACCCATGTCTTCTACATTGCAGGCAGATTCTTTACCATCTGAGCCACCAGGTAACAACAGATGATGAATTATTACAAAGACAATGAGTAAATGAGTTATTCCAAAGGGCATTTATGATAACTGCTAAATATTTTAAACCACTCTCCAGCTGCTCATTGGGCCACAGGAACAAAATAACACTACAGCAACCATGAAAATACACCTCTCCACTCTCCAGCTCCAAGAAGCACAGATGGCTGTGACTCAAGCTGCTGCACCTGAAACCCCCGCTGTGACTGTAAGCGGGCCACTTGCCACGGCAGCTCTCTGCCAGGGATGGGATCCACCTCTGTACGATGCGGCAGTCCATGGAGCAGAGGACTTCGGCTGGAGGAGCCCCTGCCAGCCTTGCTGAAATGGTCTTAAAAGGGAACTGCGGTCTAAGACCACGATTCATCTCCCTCCTATCCTCCCTTCCCTCTTGCCGTCAGAAGGGCCAGACCTACATCACCGTCTGAGCTCTCTCCCATCTGTCTGTCTCTCTCCTCATGTTCCCTCACCAGCATCTTCCCCAGTAAATCTAACCTAGCCTTGGTGCCCGTTACTCAGACAACTGTAACCTATACCTATACTGTACACACAAAAAAATGGGGAAGGTCTATTTTTCATAAACAATCACATTTTAAGGCCACTGGATAAACATAAGAAACAAGGAAGAACATTTCTCTCTTTTTCTTTTCTTTTTTTACTTATAACTATTGTAACTGAAAGTGGGATCCAGCTGCTCAAAAGTCATTAAAGAAGCCTTGTTGGTGGAAAGGAAAGTTTGCTTCATTTTGGATGCCAGCAACGGGGGTGGGGTGGAGTGGGGGAGTGCACTCCTGTCCAAAGGCAGCCACTGACAGTCAGTGGGCAAGAGCTTTCATAGACAGAGGGAGGGGACTACACGCAGAAACAGCCCAGTCAGCTCTGACAGTCGCTTTAAAATTGGTCCTCATGGTTTGACCAGCATCATCCTGATTGTTTCCATTTCCTAAGGCCAGCTCAGGGAATTGTGGAAGCTCATGTCACGGCCACAGTCTGGGCTGCTGCTGCTGCTGCTGCCAAGTCGCTTCAGTCGTGTCCGACTCTGTGCAACCCCACAGACAGCAGCCCACCAGGCTCCCCCGGCCCTGGGATCCTCCAGGCAAGAACACTGGAGTGGGTTGCCATTGCCTTCTCCAATGCGTGAAAGTGAAAAGTGAAAGTGAAGTCGCTCAGTCGTGTCAGACTCTTAGCGACCCCATGGACTGCAGCCCACCAGGCTCCTCCATCCATGGGACTTTCCAGGCAAGAGTACTGGAGTGGGTGCCATCGCTGGTCAACACGTAGTTAACCTCTTCCACCTGCTGGGGGTTCTAGTCTCTACAAGACACACACAGGATATGGCTCAGAATATGATCTGTAGACCTTGCGGAGGAACTAAAATCCCTGACTTTACTTAATTATTATTATTTGCTCTCCTTTGACTGATTTCCTTTGTTCTTGCATGTTCTCACTTCTCTGATGAAATTTACTCTTTGGCTAAGATATTGCCACAGACAAAAGGCAGGCAGAGGATGCGACCGTGCCAGGACCACAGGGTCCTGCTCCGTTTCACTCTGACCTAAGGGATGCTGGGTGAAGTCTGACTTCCATTTATCAGCTTTCATTCAGGTTCAGTACCACCGTACTAATCTCCCTGATCCCTCATAGACATCACGCCCCTACACACTCAAAAAAATAAAAAAGCATGTTCCTTTTATTTTTTAAATCCAATAAAAGAACAAGTTTCTAAGGCGGGTTTCAAGACATCGCAGAGGTGGATATGACCATTCTCAAAGGAAGTTATTTCTGTTTTTCTTTCTTTTGGGGGGATGGGGAAGTAGTTTGTGGCCAGGAATGCTACCTAATCACCAGTCCCCCTCCCCCTTCCCCTGGACACACAGCCATCAGAGTACACATCCCAGCATCCTTGTGTGACTGGGTGTGGCCTTGAGACTGAGGTCCAGCTGGTGTTATGTGAGTAAAGATGAAGGACACTGTGCCCACCCTTGGCCCGTGAAACCTTTCCTGCGTGATTCCCCATGCTGTTTGCTCTCTCATATACCACTGCCTGCGGGCACAGCAAACCCGGAAACCACATGCTGAAGGTGAAAGGAGCCTGGACCTCCAAATCACCAGCAGAACAAGAGCTGCTCTGACCAGGAACCCTCGGACTGCTATGCAAGCAAGAAATCAAGCCTGTTGCGCTAAGCCTTTGAAATCTGGTCTTGGGCTCCTAGAGAATCCCATGGACAGAGGAGCCTGTCCAGGGGACTACAGTCCACAGCATCTCAGAGAGTCAGACCCGACCGAAGCGACTTAGCAGGCGCACAACGCTGAGCATCACTTTACAGCAGGATAGGCGTCTACCACGGGCTACCTAACAGGAGGCATCAGGATGGGCGTCCTGCAAGGAGGGGATGTGGAGGGTGAGGCCAGAGACTGTGAAGATGCCCACCGATGGCTCTTCCCCACACCTTGACTCTAAAGGGTCCTCTGACCTTCGACCAACAGAATTCAATGGGAACCAACCACGCGCCAGCTCCAAGTCTAACCGTGAAAAGCCAAGACAGCTTTCAGCTTGAACCCACTGGCCACGCTGTAAGGAAATCCAAGCCATCCTGCTGGAGCCAGGGGCCACTGGAGAGGCCCTGCAGGAGGAGACGCCGTGGTGAAAGAAGCCATGTGGGCGCAGACTCAAGACACCATAGCTGACTGCCAGCTCCAAGTGCCAGCTCCTTGGTGAGGCCGCCCCGTCTTCCTCCCCACCAGACCGTGAGTCAGCAGCCACGAGGGTGACCCCAGGTGAATGATCCAGTCACCTCACGGAACCATGAAAAACAGTAAGTTGCTTTAGGCCTTTAGAAATGTTTTAGGGGGAAAGATGAATGATACATTTGATTTTAAATTAAGTGTTTATAGGAGACAGCCTGAGAGGTGATATTTTCTCTACTGTGTTTTCAGCTCTGAAATTCAAAAATAGAAATAATTATATCCTTTTACCCTTTAAAAAGATTACTGTGGAAAAAAATGACAAATAAACATCTTTACCTAGTAACAAATACACCCTGATTTCAACACAAACAAAAGTAGCAATACACAGAATATTCTTGTTATTTTAAAATAAAAGCACAAGAAAATAAAAGCACAAATAATCTCTTTACATCAGAAAAGTTCACATTATACAGAAAGAGAGTGAAAGGTGAAAATCCGCTTTCCCACTTCTCTCGTAACTCCACTTTCATGCCTTCCTCCAGAGGCACCTACTTAGCGCCTTTAAATTTGGTGTGCTTTATTCTTCCAGGTTTGTTCTACGCAACGTCTATGTGTTTGTGCGTTGTGTTAGTTTTCAACCCACATAATTCCTTTTTGAGAGAACAAATATGCTGTAACAGACTCTATCAAGGGACTTACTTTCTGCTCATGTGCTTTCTTTTTTGTTCAGTTCACCTTTAGAAGCTTCCTCCTCTAGGACCAAGAATGAGCCACCAACTGCTTCTCTCCTTTGATGTGAGCAAACTACATCAGAAGAAGAGCTTCTGAAATATGGACTATCTTTCCCACAAAGCAGTTTTAGATTGCTTTGATTTTAGGCATTTTCATTCCATAAATACTTATTTTTACGTTTCAACTATTTCCCAGTAGTCTTCAATTAAGGGGAAAAAAAATGATGATGGAAGGTAAAGCTCTGATGTTGACAGTCATCAATAACTTCCTGGTAACAAGGACGGTGGGAGGTTCCCAGCTGGCTCAGTGGTAAAGAACCCATCTGCCAAGGCAGGAAACGAAGGTTCAGTCCCTGGGTTGGGAAGATCCCCTGGAGAAGGAAATGGCAACCCACTCCAGTACTCCTGTCTGGAAGCCTCATGGATGAGGAGCCTGGTCCGACTGCAGTCCATAGGGTTGCAAAGAGTCAGACATGACTTACAGCCCAAACAGCCACAACGACGACGACTGCGAGCACAGGATAAGCCCCTACTGCCTCAAAATCATAACACTTGCCCCAAGCTTGGATAAACAGACAGACAGACAGAAGGGCATGAGACAGATAGAAAGATCTGAGAATGCAGAGAGAATTTTCTCCAGAGAGATCCCTTGCACTCGAGTGTTCTTGAATAACGTAGGTTCTCGGAATCTTGCGTCAACAGTGGAAAAGCTAATTACTCTCCACAGAGGGATTTCTGGGGTCAAAATTGCCAGGTTTCTTGAATGTCAGGCATTGATAGTGGATTCTTTACCACTGAGCCAACAGAGAAGCCCCAAGTAAAACTTACCTTGAATCTTATATAAAATTTCACAAATTTATGCAAAATGCCACCCAAAACATATACAATTAAATATCAAAATAAAGTTAATGCATGCCAACTGCCACTGTATGCTGAAAGAAACATATTTCCTCTATAATGGAAAAGCTAAAATGTGTTTGCTCACTAATGGCAAAAACTGTAATAATATAGATAACATTAACTGTAATTACTTTCATCATATCACAGAATTTAATAACTACTCATTGTAGTCACTGAATTGCATTTTTATCTGGCAAACAAAGATGCATCAACCATAACCAAGTCTATTAAGTATGCTATCAAAATAAAATATAATTGGTGGATAAATACAATGTCTAAAGGCATTTCCAGGGCACACAAGAAAAGGTGATTCTCTTTTGAAGCAATAACTCCAAACAGACTCCTTCATTAGTAACAGAATAGGATTAGGACATCTTTGCATCTGGTATCAACAGAAAACATGTCTCCATTTGTGAGAAAACTCCATGGAGTCAATTATGCTTTAGCCTCAGGCAATGATCTATTTGAGACAGAAAACTTTTATTTCACTTCATAAGAAATATACACTTAGCCCCATGTTTCTTCAACAGTTAGGATATATCCCTTAGAGGATGTGACTGTGTCAGGAAGACAGTAGACAATAATAGCAGCGACAGACTGCATCTCACAAAGGTGGCCCAGATGGTGTCTCCTGAATCACATATTCCCCTCACAAGGCAACTCCGTCCATTAAAAAAGGGGAACCTATGCTCCCTCCCCTTGAAGCTGGCTGGACTTCTACGACAGCGCAATGAGGACAGTGCAGTGGAAGCGACCTGGCACGACTTCTGAGGCTTCCGAATAAAAGACTACTTTGTGTACCCTGGCTATCGAGCCCTGGGCCTCTTTGCATGCAAGCTAACTGCCGTGAAGCAGGCGTGTGGTGAGGAGACCCAAATCGCCCACACGCAAGAACAGACGGGGAAATGCAGAGACCTCTTGAAGAGAGGCGTCCAGTCAGCTCTCAGCTACTCCAGACCCCCACACTGTCAGCTACAGCCCCTCCAGCCAGAACCAATCACAGAAGCCCTTCCTGGAATCCTGGCCCACAGAGACTATGGGAGAGAACAGATGGTAGTTCTGACCCTGAAGGTGAAGGGTCACCTTGCTTCACGGGAAAAGTATCCCGAGACGAAGTGATAGCTAAGAAACAGATTTGTTTAGAGAGAAACACACTCCATAGGCAGAGTGTGGGCATCCCAGAAGGTAAGAGGCCCTGAAATATGATGTGGTTAGTTTTCATGGGCTAGGTAATTTCATAGGCTAATGAGTCAGAGAATTATTACGATTATTTTGGGAAAGGGATGGAGATTTCCAGAAACTGGGCCAGCGCCCACTTGGTGGCCTTTTCCCGTTGCCCTCTGAATGGTCATGGTGCCTGTGGGTGTGCCATGTAGATGCTGGCGTGTGACAGGGCGCGTGTGATGAGGCTCAAGTTCTACCAGAGGCTGGATCTTAAACCGCCTTGGACCTAGTGGATTCTGACCAGCCTTCGTCACGTACCATGGACACGTCCTTCCTTTACACGCATGCCCTGCCTCTTTCCCTCCTGTCTCAGTTTTGTTCTCTTTTACTGTTTCCCAGGGCCTTTTTACATAACAATGAACAATGAGAATAATAGCTGGTATACACTGAGCCAGAACTGTGTGCCAGGCAGTGTTTCTAAAAAAATTACATGTATTAATTCATTTAATTATTTTGAAAACTCTGAGA